>NW_028270184.1:610220-910220 GCF_037043375.1 Chiloscyllium plagiosum
CCCCCACAGCCCTGCTCAATACCCCTCTCTGTTCCCCCCACACCCCCAGTCATTAACCCCTCCGATCCCCACAAACCCACCCCCACACTCCCAGTCACTATCCTCCTCTATTCTCCCCACACCCGCAATCATTATCCCGCTCCGCCCCCCCCACACCACCCCCTGCACTCCCAGTCTCTATCCCCATCCGAGCTCCCCCACACTCCCAGTCACTATCCCCCTCTGACCCCTCCACACCCGCAGTCACTATCCCCCTCTGACCCCTCCTCACTCCCAGTCACTATCCCCCTCTGACCCCTCCACACTCCCAGTCACTATCACCCTCTGACGCCTCCACACCCGCAGTCACTATCCCCCTCTGACCCCTCCTCACTCCCAGTCACTATCCCCCTCTGACCCCTCCACACTCCCAGTCACTATCCCCCTCTGACCCCTCCACACTCCCAGTCTGTATCCCCCCTGACCCCTCCACATTCCCAGTCACTATCCCCCTCTGACCCCTCCACACCCACTGTCTCCCTCTATTCTCCCCACACCCACAGTCACTATCCCCCCTGACTCCCCCCCACATCCCTGCTGAATACCCCTCTCTGTTCCACCCCACACCTTCAGTCATTATCCCCCACCGACCCCACACCCCCAGTCTCTATCCCCATCCGAGCCTCCCCACACTCCTGGTCACTAACCCCCTCCGTTCCCCCCACACCCATAGTCCCTAACCCCCTCCGCCCCCCCCCACACACCCCATGTCACTATCACCCCCCGCAGCCCCTGTCACTATCACCCTGACTCCCCCACACCCCCAGTCACTGTCTCCATGGACCACCCCACACCCCTGGTCACTATCTCCACTCCCTCCAGTCACTATCGCCTTCCATCTCACCTCTCCCTTCCCCTGGTCACTATGGGTATCCCCTCTATGCCCATCTCACACATCCCTCCACAACTCCCACTCACTGGGAACCCTATTCCCCTCCCAGTCACTGATCGCCATTGCAGCTCCAGCTTGTTTTCTCTCCATCCTAACTCACTGCCTCCTCTCTTTCACCTTCCTGCCATGAGGATTAGGAATCCCACCCCTATACACCCAGTCATTGCCCCTTTCTCATCCCCTTCCTCCCTTCACCTCCCAACCCAGTGACTGTCCCTTCCCATTCCACTCCCCATCATCCAAGTCATAGTGACCCTGTCCCATTTTGTTCCCTCTACTAAGTTCCTGCTTCTTACTGATTGTTCCTGTCGACAGTGGCCAGCTGCCCATTCCAGGCTCGGCCATTTCCTCCATTCCCCCTGAGGAATCTCAGGATTGAGGCTGTAGGTAAACCTTACAACCAGGTCTCTCTGGTATGCCAATCTGTAAAGTGATAGTGCTGCAGTATAGGAACTCTCCACTGGCTGTAACTGAGACTGGGTCAGTGAGCTGTTCTGGTGGTGATCAGACATCACTCTGCATTGACAACATCCACATGATAGCAAGGAGCTCTTCCCCTTAGGCCCAAATTAAATAAGTCTCGTTGTCATCTCAAAAATTCACTTCACCCATTCCCTCCTGTTTCGAACAGTACTGTGTTCTAAGATTAATATGTGCACATCTCCTGACAATAAGCGTTTTCAGCATTGTTTAAACAAATACCATTTTGAATATTGAAACTGTGATCAATTGTTTATTTTTAATCTGAGCTGGAGAGATTTCTATGAAAGGTGAGTATGTTAAGACCAGCTACAATCATGCTTGTATCACTAGATGAATGGCTTCCTGCACCTCTTATCCATGGATATCATTTCAGGTTTCACCAAACTTTGTCAGCCTTCGATAATGCTTTTATGTTTTTTTTGAATATCCAGCCCCAGAGGGCTGTGGAGGCCAAGTCTCTGGATACTGTCAAGAAAGAGTTGGATAGAGCTCTGAAGGATAGTGGAATCAAGGGTTATGGGGATAAGGCAGGAGCAGGATACTGATTGTGGATGATCAGCCATGATCATATTGAATGGTGGTGCTGGCTCGAAGGGCAGAATGGCCTACTCCTGCACCTATTGTCCATCACAATGCTCCTTTACAAACTATTTAACTCACTCTTACATCGTTACCATAAAACTAGAAATGTTTACAGCACAGAACAAGGCCGCCTGGCCAATCATGCCTGTGCTGCCACATGAGCTGCACAACCTGATCCCACTCGCCATGCAGTTAACAGCAGCCCAAAGCCCGTATTCAGATATTTTTCAGGGAGCTGAAGGTTTCTACCTCTACTCTCCATTCAGGCCACATGCTCCAAACCCCTCACATCTTCATCTCCCCTCTAAACCTTATACCAATTACTTTAAATCTATGCCCCCAGCTCCACCCCACAAATCAGTGATCTCTCTATTAAGGGAGACAGGTCCTTCCCATTTTCTCTATCCAGACCCTTCTCAATTGAATCTCCCAACAGATCTCTGCTCCAAGGAAACCAGCCCTAGCCAATTTGGTCTTTGCTCATCAGCTACATTTTTCTCATGCTGGAAAACAAGGTTGAGATCCATCGCTGAGAGTTGCCTGAGCAACAAAAGATAACACACTGGAACCTAGGTCACTGTACGGTCAGAAGCTGTAACAGAGACTGCCTGCAGTTTGGTGAAACATCGCAACTTTATTTTGGGACCCACTCAGTGCACCAACAGCTGGTTACAAATCACCAGTTACAATTAACGAAACAAGGTGAAACTTGGAGAAGAGGAAGCAGGAGGACGTATGTACATACATACAGCCATACATCATGGAAACAGACTCTTCGGTCCAACTCGTCTATGCTGACCAGATACCCTAAACCAATCTAGTCTCATTTGCCAGTACTTGGTGCACATCCCTCTAAACCCTCCATATTCATATATTCATCCGGATTCCTTTTAAACGCTGTAATTGTACTAGTCTCCCCTACTTCCTCTGGCAGCTCATTTCACACATGTACGCCTTCTGTGCGAAAAAGTTGCCCCTTAGGTCCCTTTTATATTTTTCCACTCTCACTTTAAGCATAGGCTCTCTAGTTCTTGACTCTCCAATGCTGGGAAAAGACCTTGTCTATTTACCCTAACCATGCCCCCTCATAATTTTGTAAACCTCTATAAGGTCACCCCTCAGCCTCCGACACTCCAGGGAAAACAGCCCCAGCCTGTTCAGCCTCTCCCTATAGCTCAAACCCTCCAACCCTGGCAACATCCTTGTAATTTTTTTTGCACCATTTGAAGTTTAACAACATCCTTCCGATAGCAGGGAGACGAGAATTGAATACAGTATTCTAAAAGTGGTCTAACCACCCCCCTCAATGTCCTGTACAGCTGCAATATGACCTCTCAATTCCAAAACTCAAAGTACTGACCAACAAAGCATACCAAACGCCGCCTTCACCACCATATCTCCCTGCAACTCCACCATCAAGGAGCTATGAATTTGCATGCCAAGTGTTCAGCATCACTCCCTAGGACCTTACCATTAAGTGTTTAAAACCTGATTGGCCTTACCAAAATGTAGCACCTCACATCTATTTAAAAACAGGGAATAGAAGGATAGGGACTGCATAGAGGCAAATGATCTTTAGTTTAGAAATGTCATGCATCAGCATAGTCTTGATGGACCAGAGCTGAAAAATGTGTTGCTGGAAAAGCACAGCAGGTCAGGCAGCATCCAAGGAGCAGGAGAATTGATGTTTTGGGCTAGTTCCTGTGCTGTACTGTTCCTCGTTGTTTCTTTAAGACGGTATTCCTGATCACAGAAACTTTACATGATAACAGCAATTAGCTCATGTCCTACTGAATGCTTTTTTTGTCAAATATTATAAATCAGTGAGACACACTGATGGAAAAACCACCCTAGTTTCCTGTACCTCAACCCTTTCGATTTGAGTATCCCGTAGAATATTCAAACCTAAAATGGGGAGATCACTTTATAAAATTTGACTGAAGAAGGAAATTTGTCACAAGTTATACAACCAGGGAAGCAGACAAACACTGTGCACCTCTGGCCCAGTGCTGCTCATTTCCAGTGTTTTGGACAATAACTCCCTCCACCTGACTCGATGACACTGAGCTCTGCAAAGTAAAATGGATATGCTCTGGACTAACAACTCTCTGCTGTCAACAAATAAATTAACCTCTTCCTTGACAACACTGTCAAACTTCTCTGGTTTGTAGACCAACTCACAGAACAATGAAATAGCCATCCTTCCGACCTAAAACGTTGGCTGTGGAGAGCTGGTCTGTGTTGATTTAAGTGATGGCCTAAGCCACAGACAATAAGACAATAGGTGCAGGAGTAGGCCATTCAGCCCTTCGAGCCTGCACCGCCATTCAATATAATCATGGCTGATCATTCCTAATCAGTATCCTGTTCCTGCCTTATCTCCAAAACCCTTGATTCCACTATCTTTGAGAGCTCTATCCAACTCTTTCTTAAATGAATCCAGAGAGTGGGCCTCCACTGCCCTCTGGGGCAGGGCATTCCACACAGCCACCACTCTCTGGGTGAAGAAGTTTCTGCTGAGCTCTGTCCTAAATGGTCTACCCCGTATTTTTAAGCTGTGTCCTCTGGTTCGGCACTCACGCATCAGCGGAAACATGTTTGCTGATACCATCTTCTATATCATTAACATATATTGCAAAAAACTGCGGTCCCAGCACGGATCCCTGCGGTACCCCACTGGTCACTGCCTGCCATTCCGAAATGGAGCCGTTTATCACTACCCTTTGTTTCCTATCAGCCAACCAATTTTCAATCCAATCTAGTACTTTGCCCCCAATACCATGCGCCCTAATTTTACTCACTAACCTCCTGTGTGGGACTTTATCAAAAGCTTTCTGAAAGTCCAGGTACACTACATCTACTGGATCTCCCTCGTCCAACTTCAGAGTTGCATCCTCAAAAAATTCAAGATTAGTCAAGCATGATTTCCCCTTCATAAATCCATGCTGACTCTGTCCTATCCTGTTATTACTATGCAGATGTGCAGTAATTTCATTCTTTATAATAGACTCCAGCATCTTTCCCACCACTGAGGTCAGACTAACTGGTCTATAATTTCCTGCTTTCTCTTGCCCACCTTTCTTAAAAAGTGGTATAACATTAGCCACCCTCCAATCCTCAGGAACCGACCCCGAATCTATCGAACTCTGGAAAATAATCACCAACGCATCCACGATTTCCCGAGCCACCTCCTTCAGTACCCTGGGATGCAGACCATCAGGCCCCGGAGACTTATCAACCTTCAGACCCAACAGTCTCTCCAACACTAAATCCTGGCAAATATAAATTCCCTTAAGTTCAGGTCCTTCAGCCACTGTTACCTCAGGGAGAATGCTTGTGTCTTCCCCACTAAACACAGATCTGAAGTACCCATTTAATTCCTCTGCCATTTCTTTGTTCCCAGTAATATATTCCCCTGTTTCTGTCTTCAAGGGCCCAATTTTTGTCTGAACCATTTTTTGCCTTGCACATACCTAAAAAAGCTTTTACTATCCTCCTTAATATTCTTGGCTAGTTTACCTTCATACCTCATTTTTCCTCTGCGTATTTCCTTCTTAGTAATCCTCTGTTGCTCTTTAAAAGCTTCCCAGTCCTCCGTTTTCCCACTTATCTTTGCTATGTTATACTTTTTCTCTTTTAACTTTATATGTTTCTTAACTTCCCTAGTCAGCCATGGCCACCCATGCCTCCTCCTGGGATCTTTCTTCCTTTTAGGAATGAACTGATCCTGCAACTTCTGCATTATACACAGAAATATCCGCCATTGTTCCTCCATGGTCATCCCTGCTAAGGTATTGCACCATTGAACTTTGGCCAGCTCCTCCCTCATAGCTCCATAGTTCCCTTTATTCAACAGAAGTACTGTCACTTCCGACTGTACCCTCTCCCTCTCAAATTGCAGATTGAAGCTTATTGTCTTATGGTCACTACTTCCCAATGGCTTCTTCACTTCGAGGTCTCTGACCAATTCTGGTTCGTTACATAATACCAGATCCAGAATTGCCTTCTCCCTGGTCAGCTCCAGCACCAGCTGCTCTAAGAATCCGTCTCTGAGGCACTCCACAAAGTCTCTTTCTTGCGGTCCAATACCATCCTGTAGTGACATCTTTGCGACAGGCCAATTTCAGCTCCTGATTTAACTTACATCCGACATCCAGACTACTGTTTGGGGTCCTGTAGATGACTCCCAAGAGGGTCTTTTTACCCTTAGTATTTCGAAGCTCTATCCACACTGACTCTACATCCCCTGACTCTACATCCCCCTGCACAAGGGACTGAATATCGTCCCTTACCAACAAGGTCACCCCACCCCCTCTGCCCGTCAGTCTGAGCAGAACAAGGAAGCTGAGGGAATCCATGACCAGTCACTGCCTTTTCACAAAGAGCTGGTCCACATCATCACTCTCTCCAAACACTGCTGCTCAGAAACCAAATGTGTCAGCTTCACACATACATACAATGAGACAAAATGCACTCCCCAAAACAGCAAGTTACAGACCCTCTGCAGTCATTTTAAATAAACTTTATTGTAACAGAGACCACTCCAAGACAACAAATCTTCACAAGTCGCATTAAGAAATAAATCTTGAAGGAGACAGCCAAAGGAATGTCGGTGGCCAAGGGCCAGGCTCACAGAATGGTTGGAGTGTGGAAGAGAGGGCTATGGTTCCTCATATACCACAGTCTAGCTGTGGATCATCCTCATTCCCGTTTCTTGTAGTCATTGACATGAGATAGAAACCAGCTCCCCGGAATCAGAATCACAGCCGAAAACAGGGTGAGTGCGAATAGGGACGCCTGAGGGAAGGAGAGGGAGAAAGCAATGGTCAGCAATTACCCTGTCCCCAGGCCACACCCTACTCCATACTTGGGGGAGACACCACCCTCCCGCCCACCTCCACCCTGGGGGAGACACCTTCCCCCCGCCCTCGACCCCGGGGGAGACACCCCCCCAGACTCTGGGGGAGACACCACTCCCCCCCCCCCCCCCGAGACTCTGGGGGAGACACCACTCCCTTCCCCCCCCCGAGACTCTGGGGGAGACACCACTCCCTTTCCCCTCCCCCCCCGGAGACTCTGGGGGAGACACCACTCCCTCTCCCCCCCCCCCCCGAGACTCTGGGGGAGACACCACTCCCTCCCCCCCCCCCGAGACTCTGGGGGAGACACCACTCCCTCCCCCCCCCCCCCCCCCCGAGACTCTGGGGGAGACACCACTCCCTCCCCCCCCCCCCCGAGACTCTGGGGGAGACACCACTCCCTCCCCCCCCCCCCCCCGAGACTCTGGGGGAGACACCACTCCCTCTCCCCCCCCCCCCCCCCCCCCCGAGACTCTGGGGGAGACACCACTCCCTCCCCCCCCCCCCCCCCCCGAGACTCTGGGGGAGACACCACTCCCTTCCCCCCCCCCCCCGAGACTCTGGGGGAGACACCACTCCCTTCCCCCCCCCGAGACTCTGGGGGAGACACCACTCCCTTTCCCCCCCCCCCCCCGAGACTCTGGGGGAGACACCACTCCCTTTCCCCCCCCCCCCCCCGAGACTCTGGGGGAGACACCACTCCCTTCCCCCCCCCCCCCCGAGACTCTGGGGGAGACACCACTCCCTTCCCCCCCCCCCCCCCCGAGACTCTGGGGGAGACACCACTCCCTTCCCCCCCCCCCCCGAGACTCTGGGGGAGACACCACTCCCTTCCCCCCCCCCCCCCCCCCCGAGACTCTGGGGGAGACACCACTCCCTCCCCCCCCCCCCCCGAGACTCTGGGGGAGACACCACTCCCTTCCCCCCCCCCCCCCGAGACTCTGGGGGAGACACCACTCCCTTCCCCCCCCCGAGACTCTGGGGGAGACACCACTCCCTTTCCCCCCCCCCCCCCGAGACTCTGGGGGAGACACCACTCCCTTTCTCCCCCCCCCCCCCCCCCGAGACTCTGGGGGAGACACCACTCCCTTCCCCCCCCCCCCCGAGACTCTGGGGGAGACACCACTCCCTTCCCCCCCCCCCCGAGACTCTGGGGGAGACACCACTCCCTTCCCCCCCCCCCCCGAGACTCTGGGGGAGACACCACTCCCTTCCCCCCCCCCCCCCCGAGACTCTGGGGGAGACACCACTCCCCCCCCCCCCCCCGAGACTCTGGGGGAGACACCACTCCCTTCCCCCCCCCCCCCCCGAGACTCTGGGGGAGACACCACTCCCCCCCCCCCCCCCGAGACTCTGGGGGAGACACCACTCCCCCCCCCCCCCCCCGAGACTCTGGGGGAGACACCACTCCCCCCCCCCCCCCCCGAGACTCTGGGGGAGACACCACTCCCCCCCCCCCCCCCCGAGACTCTGGGGGAGACACCACTCCCCCCCCCCCCCCGAGACTCTGGGGGAGACACCACTCCCTTCCCCCCCCCCCCCCCGAGACTCTGGGGGAGACACCACTCCCCCCCCCCGAGACTCTGGGGGAGACACCACTCCCTCTCCCCCCCCCCCCCCCGAGACTCTGGGGGAGACTCCCCGTGGGCCGGGACTGGGGGAGGGTCGCGCTGTCGGAGGGTCCGCGGCCTCTCGGGTGGACTCACCGCGGGCCCGATCTCGCTGTCGGACGCCTTGCTGTTGAGCCGGGCCCGGGCAATGGTGAAGGGCGGGCGGAGCGGGGCGGCACGGCCCACGAGCCCCCGGAGGAGAGCGGACATGGCGAGTGAAGAGAGTCGGCAAGGTGAACGGAAACAGGATACACAACCGGAAACAGGCCCGAGCACGTGATATCACCGGAAACAGGCCCGAGCACGTGATACAACCGGAAGCGGGCCCGAGCACGTGATTTAACCGGAAGCGGGCCCGAGCACGTGATACAACCGGAACCAGGCCCGAGCACGTGATATAACAGGAAACGGATTGGTGCACTCTATGGGCGGGCCTTTTTGACCCACGTGGCCTTCGCGGGAATATGACCCGGGGGCTGTACCCGGAAGTGAACAGCCGATTGTAATATTTTATTAAACAAATGACAAAACAGTTTACAAAACATTGACAGCTGTACACAGGAGACAGCAGTTTTACAAGGGAGAGGAGCAGCAAAGCTAGGCCCCGAACCCTACCGTTCAACCATTTTACAGGGAGAGGACAAACCTCAAATCCCAGTTCCACACGTGACAAGACAATGACAATGACATTTGTACATTAGACAATACAGACCCAGCAAGCCCCCGCCCCTCCCACCTTCCCACCGCTCTAAGGCAGCCCGCCCCTACCCACCTTCCGGTTCTCGGTCCGCCCCATGCCCCTTCCGGTTCTCGGTCCGCCCCATGCCCCTTCCGGTTCTCGGTCCGCCCCATGCCCCTTCCGGTTCTCGGTCCACCCCATGCCCCTTCCGGTTCTCGGTCCACCCCATGCCCCTTCCGGTTCTCGGTCCGCCCTGACACACCTTTCGACCACCTCTAGGACAGCCGATTGTATGTTGCATTTGTATAGCGCCTCATCATGGCTTGTTATGTACAATTAGGAACAGGATTTAGCTGTTTGAGCCTGTTCTTTATGGGATTATGCCTGATCTGGTATTGCTCACGTTCACTTTCCTGCCCTTTTCCCCTGTAATCCTTGGTTCCCTGGTTGAAATATATACAAGGACATTGTGGCCCCAAACCACGACCAAATACAATTCACCTCAACCTTTCCAAAGGAAAACAATGACAGTCTCCGGAGATGATGTGGAGAGGCCGGTGTTGGACTCGGGTGGACAATGTCAGAAATCACACCACGCCAGGTTATGGTCTGTGAGAGGTAATTTCGGTTTAAACTTTAAGATGTGCCTGGACCACAGACTGATCTATAATAAAAGACAAAACTTTTGTTTCTTTTCTAGAACATTTTATATACTCAAAAGTAGAATAGTTTAAATTGTGCAGAATGCTGACAATTTGTGAGCAGAGTAAAAACAAACAGGCCCTTGATTGATGAAACCATTAACACAGGCAGGGAAGGATGAGTCCTTGACTGATAAGACTCCAGGATAGGGAAACGACTCGAGAGACATCTGCTACAGATTGCACAGAGAAGAATAAGTCTTTGACTGATAAGACTACAGGGTGAGAAAAACAACAACTTTAGAGACTCTGGAGACATTTGTTGCAGACTTTGTGATAAGAATAATGATGTTTTTAAGAATGTGAACCTCATGGCTTGTTAGAGCCAAGGAGAGGAGGGACTTGTACTGGATATAATGGGATACTTTGTAAGCCTCAGCGCGCCTTTTCTTCAAGGGTGCCCAACTCTGCAGACTTGACTTGTTAATAAAACTTTGTTTTCCTGAATTTGTCTAGAGCGATTATTGAGAAGCGATTTTCGTTTCTAACATGGTCCAACAGGATTGTATGAAATCACAAGCTTTCAGAGCGCTGCTCCTTGATCAGGTGAAGTGGAGGGAAGCACACAGGTGCAGAATGTACCTGCTAAGAGAATATAAGAACTAGGAACAGGAGTAGGCCGTCCGGCCCTTCGAGCCTGCTCTGCCATTCAATAAAAACATGGTTAATCTTTCCATGGACTCAGCTCCACTTAACCCGTGTTTTCACTCTATCCCTTAATTCCTTTATTTTTGAAAAAAAGTATCTACCTTAGCTTTAAAAGCACTGACTGAAGTAGCGTCACTACTTCCCTGAGCAAGGAATTCCACAGATTAGCAATCCTTTGTGTGAAGACGTTCCTTCTTAGTTCAGTTCTAAACCTGCTACCTCTAATCTTGAGGCCATGCTCTCTTGGGGGAAAGTGAGGACTGCAGATGCTGGAGATCAGAGCTGAAAATGTGTTGCTGGAAACATGAGCCCAGGCTCATGCCCGAAACGTCGATTCTCCTGCTCCTTGGATGCTGCCTGACCTGCTGCGCTTTTCCAGCAACACATTTTCAGCCATGCTCTCTTGTCCTAGTTTCCCCTACGAGTGGAAACATGCTCTCTATTTCTATTTTATCGATTCCCTTCATAATTTTATGTTTCTATAAGACCCCCCTTCATTCTTCTAAATTCCAATGAATATAATCCCAGTCTACTCAGTCTCTCCTCATAAGCCAACCCCCTCAACTCCAGAATCAACCTAGTGTACCTCCTCTGCTCCCCCTCTAGTGGCAGTACATCCTTTCTTAAGTAAGGAGGCCAAATCTGCACAAAGTACTACAGATGTGGCCTCACCAGCACCTTGTATAGCTGTAACATACCTCTGCTTTTAATCTCAAACCCTTTAGCAATGAAGGACAAAATTCCATTTGCCTTCTGAATTACTTGTATCTGCAGACCAACCTCTGCGGTTCAAGCACAAAGACACCCAGGTCCCTCTGCAAATCAGCATGCTGCAACCTTTTATTATTCAAGTAATAATCTATTTTTCTGTTACTCCTACCAAAATACATAACCACATTTATTAATATTGTATTCCATCTGCCAGATCTTTGCCTATTCACTCAATGTATCTATGTTCCTCTGCAAAGTTTCACAGTCATAGAGATGTACAGCATGGAAACAGACCCTTCGGTCCAACCCGTCCATGCCGACCAGATATCCCAACCCAATCTAGTCCCATCTGCCAGCACCCGGCCCATATCCCTCCAAACCCTTCCTATTCATATACCCATCCAAATGCATCTTAAATGTTACAATTGTACCAGCCTCCACCACATCCTGTGGCAGCTCATTCCATACACGTGCCACCCTCTGCGTGAAAAAGTTGCCCCTTAGGTCTCTTTTATATCTTTCCCCTCTCACCCTAAACCTACGCCCTCTACTTCTGGACTCCCCGACCCCAGGGAGAAGACTTTGCCTATTTACCCTATCCATGCACCTCATAATTTTGTAAACCTCTATAAGGTCACCCCTCAGCCTCCAACGCTCCAGGGAAAACAGCCCCAGCCTGTTCAGCCTCTCCCTGTAGCTCAGATCCTCTAACCCTGGCAACATCCTCGTAAATCTATTCTGAACCCTTTCAAGTTTCACAACATCTTTCCGATAGAATTGCACGCAATATTCCAACAGTGGCCTAACCAACACCCTATACAGCCACAACATGACCTCCCAAATCCTGTACTCAATACTCTGACCAATAAAGGAAAGCATACCAAACGCCTTCTTCACTATCTGGTCCAGATCCTGTTGTAACCTGAGGTAACCCTCTTCACTGTCCACTACACCTGCAATTTTGGTGTCATCTGCAAACTTACTAACTGTACCTCTTATGCTCGCATCCAAATCATTTATGTAAATGACAAAAAGTAGAGGACCCAGCACCGATCCTTGTGGCACTCCACTGGTCACAGGCCTCCAGTCTGAAAACAACCCTCCTCCACCATCCTCTGTCTTCTACCTTTGAGCCAGTTCTGTATGCAAATGGCTAGTTCTCCCTGTATTCCATGAGATCTAACCTTGCTGACCAGTCTCCCATGGGGAACCTTGTCGAACGCCTTACTGAAGTCCACAAAGATCACCTCTACTGCTCTGCCCTCATCAATCTTTGTTACTTCTTCAAAACACTCAGTCAAGTTTGTGAGACATGATTTCCCACACACAAAGCCATGTTGAATATCCTGAATCAGTCCTTGCCTTTCCAAATACATGTACATCCTGTCCTTCAGGATTCCCTCCAACAACTTGCCCACCACCGAGGTCAGGCTCACCGAACTATAGTTCCCTGGCTTGTCCTTACCGCCCTTCTTAAACAGTGGCACCACGTTTGCCAACCTCCAGTTTTCCGGCACCTCACCAGTGACTATCAATGATACAAATATCTCAGCAAGATGCCCAGCAATCACTTCTCTCGTTTCCCACAGAGTTCTCGGGTACACCCGATCAGGTCCTGGGGATTTATCCACGTTTAACCATTTCAAGACATCCAGAACTTCCTCCTCTGTAATCTGGACATTTTGCAAGATGTCACCATCTATTTCCCTACAGTCTATATCTTCCATATCCTTTTCCACAGTAAATACTGATGCAAAATATTCATTTAGTATCTCCCCCATTTTCTGTGGCTCCACACAAAGGCCACCTTGCTGATCTTGGAGGGGCCCTATTCTCTCCCTAGTTATCCTTTTGTCCTTAATATATTTATAAAAACCCTTTGCCAAAGCTATCTCATGTCCCCGTTTTGCCCTCCTGATTTCCCTCTTAAGTATACTCCTGATTTCTTTATTCTCTTCTAAGGATTCACTCGATCTCTCCTGTCTATACCTGACATATGCTTCCTTCTTTTTCTTAACCAAACCCTCAATTTCTTTAGTCATCCAGCATTCCCTATACCTACCAGCCTTCCCTTTCACCCTGACAGGAATATACTTTCTCTGGATTCTTGTTATCTCATTTCTGAAGGATTCCCACTTTCCAGCCGTCCTTTTACCTGCGAACATCTGCCCTTTTGATCAGCTTTCGAAAGTTCTTGCCTAATACCGTCAAAATTGGCCTTTCTCCAATTTAGAACTTCAACTTTTAGACCTGGTCTATCCTTTTCCATCACTATTTTAAAACAAATAGAATTATGGTCGCTGGCCCCAAAGTGCTCCCCCACTGACACCTCAGTCACCTGCCCTGCCTTGTTTCCCAAGAGTAGGTCAAGTTTTGCACCTTCTCTAGTAGGTACATCCACATACTGAATCAGAAAATTGTCTTGTACACACTTAAGAAATTCCTCTCCATCTAAACCTTTAACGATGTTTGGAAAGTTAAAATCCCCTACCGATAACTACCCTACTTATTCTTACAGATAGCTGAGATCTCCTTACAAGTTTGTTTCTCAATTTCCCTCTGACTATTGGGGTGTCCATAATACAATCTCAATAAGGTGATCATCCCTTTCTTATTTCTCAGTTCCACCCAAATAACTTCCCTGGATGTATTTCCGGGAATATCCTCCCTCAGCACAGCTGTAATGCTATCCCTTATCAAAAATGCCACTCCCCCTCCTCTCTTACCTCACTTTCTGTCCTTCCTGTAGCATTTGTATCCTGAAACATTAAGCTGCCAGTCCTGCCCATCCCTGAGCCATGTTTCCGTAATTGTTATGATATCCCAGTCCCATGTTCCTAACCATGCCCTGAGTTCATCTGCCTTCCCTGTTAGGCCCCTTGCATTGAAATAAATGCAGTTTAATTTATTAGTCCTACCTTGTCCCTGCCTGCCCTGACTGTTTGACTCACTTCTGTTCTCAGCTGTACCCGTCTCAGATCGAACTCTTTCCTCATTATCTCCCTGGGTCCCACCCCCTCACCTTACTAGTTTATATCCTCCCAAGCAGTTCTAGCAAATCTCCCTGCCAGTATATTAGTTCCCTTCCAATTTAGGGCAATCCGTTCTTCTTGTACAGGTCACTTCTACCCCAAAAGAGATTCCTCTGCACGCTTTGATCTTTCATCTTAGTGTCATCGGCAAATTTTGACACTGTACACATGGTCCCCAACTTCAAATCATTTATATAAGTTGTAAATAATTGTGGTCCCAACACCAAACCCTGAGGCACACCACTAATTACTGATTGCCAACCAGAATAGCACTCATTTATCCCCACTCTTTGCTTCCTGTTAGTCAACCAATCCTCAATCCATGCTCATAATTAACCCATAACACCATGCATCCTTATCTTATGCAGCAGCTTCATGCGCAGCACCTTGTCAAAGGCCTTTTGGAAATCTATGTACACCACATCCACTGGGTCCCCATTGTCCACCTTCTTTGAAATGTCTTCATAGAATTCCAAAAGATTTGTGAAGCATGACCTGCCCTTCATGAACCCATGCTGCGTCTGTACAATGGGACAAATTTGTTGTGGTTCTGTTCGCCGAGCTGGGAATTTGTGTTGCAGACATTTCGTCCCCTGTCTAGGTGACATCTTCAGTGCTTGGTAGCCTCCTGTGAAGCGCTTCTGCGATCTTTCCTCCGGCATTTATAGTGGTTTGTCTCTGCTGTTTCTGGTTGTCAGTTCCAGCTGTCCGCTGCAGTGGCCGGTATATTGGGTCCAGGTTGATGTGTTTGTTGATAGAATCTGTGGATGAGTGCCATGCCTCTAGGAATTCCCTGGCTGTTCTCTGTTTGGCTTGTCTTATAATAGTAGTGTTGTCCCAGTCGAACTCATGTTGCCTGTCATCTGTGTGTGTGACTACTAAGGATAACTGGTCGTGTCGTTTCGTGGCTAGTTGGTGTTCATGGATGCGGATCGTTAGCTGTCTTCCTGTTTGTCCTATGTAGTGTTTTGTGTAGTCCTTGCATGGGATTTTGTACACTATGTTGGTTTTGCTCATGCTGGGTATCGGGTCCTTTGTCCTGGTGAGTTGTTGTCTGAGAGTGGCTGTTGGTTTGTGTGCTGTTATGAATCCTAGTGGTCGTAGTACTCTGACTGTCAGTTCAGAAATGCTCTTGATGTATGGTAGTGTGGCTAGTCCTTTGGGTTGTAGCATGTCCTCGTTCTGTTGTCTTTCCCTGAGGCATCTGCTGATGAAATTGCGCGGGTATCCATTTTTGGCGATTACATTGTATAGGTGTTCCTCTTCTTCCTTTTTTTGCAGTTCTGGTGTGCTGCAGTGTGTTGTGGCCCTTTTGAATAGTGTCTTGATGCAACTTCTTTTGTGTGTGTTGGGGTGTAGTTTAGGACTTGGTCTGTGTGTGTGGCTTTCCTGTAAACCTTTGTGGTGAATTCTCCATTCGGTGTTCTCTGTACCATCACGTCTAGGAATGGGAGTTGGTTGTCCTTTTCTTCCTCTCTAGTGAATCGGATTCCTGTGAGTGTGGCGTTGATGATCGGGTGTGTGTTTTCTATTTCTGTGTTTTTAATGATTACAAAGGTGTCATCCACATATCTGACCCAGAGTTTGGATTGAATTTGGGGTAGGACTGTTTGTTCTAATCTTTGCATTACAGCTTCTGCTATGAGTCCAGAGATGGGTGAGCCCATGGGTGTGCCGTTGATTTGTTCATATATTTGGTTGTTGAATGTGAAGTGTGTTGTGAGGCACAGGTCCAGTAGTTTGAGTATGCAGTCTTTGTTGATAGTATTATAGGACAAGCCAAACAGAGAACAGCCAGAGAATTCCTAGAGGCATGGCACTCATCCACAGATTCTATCAACAAACACATCGACCTGGACCCAATATACCGACCACTGCAGCGGACAGCTGGAACTGACAACCGGAAGCGGCAGATACAAACCACTATAAATGCTGGAGGAAACAACACAGAAGCGCTTCACAGGAGGCTCCCAAGCACTGAGGATGTCACCTAGACAGGGGACGAAATGTCTGCAACACAAATTCTCAGCTCGGCGAACAGAACCACAACAATGAGCACCCGAGCTACAAATCTTCTCACAAATGGGACAATTTCTTTTGAGATGCCCTGCTTTCTCTTCCTTGACAATAGACTCAAGTATCTTCCTCACTACAGAGGTTAAGCTCACTGGTCTATAATTCCCCATCTTTTGTCTCCTTTTTAAACAGTGGTGCCACATTTGCTATTTTCCAATCTGCTGGGACTGCCCCAGAGTTCAGTGAACTTTGGAAAATTATCACTAGTCCACCTGCTATTTCTCCCACCATTTTTTTTGTACTCTGAGATGCATTCCATCAGGGCCAGGAGACTTATCTATCCTTAGCTCCATTAGTTTGCCCAACACTAGTTCTTCTGTAAAAATAATTGTTTCCAGGTCCTCACCTACCTTCATCTCTTCGTCACCTACTGGCATGTTATTAGTATCCTCCACAGTGAAGACCGATGCAAAGTACCTGATCAATGCCTCAGCCATTTCATCATATCCCAAAACTGACCGCCCCTTCTCATCCTCTAAAGTACCAACATTTACTTTAGTCACCCTTCATTTTATATATTGATAGAAACTTTTGCTATCTGTCTTTAAATTCTGTGCTAGTTTTTCTCTCATACTCTCTTACTTTTCTTTATAGCCCTTTTTGTGGTTTTCTGTTGACCTTTAAAGTTTTCCCAATCTTCTGTTTTTGGCCACTTTGTATGCCTTCTCTTTCACTTTGGTAGCCTCCCCTATTTCCTTTGACACCCCATGGCAGATTACCCCTCCTCTTACAGTCCTTCCTTCTCACCACAATATACTTTGACTGAGCACCTCGAAAAATTTCTTTGAAGGTCCTCCACTGCTCGTCAACTGTCGGACCATAAAGTCTCTGTTTCCAGTTTAGCCAGGTCCTCCCTCATTCTATAATAGGCCCTCTTATTCAAGCACAGGACAATGCTATTGGATTTTATCTTCACAATATCTATCTGTAATCTAAATTCAACCATTCTGTGATCATTCCTTCCAAGAAGATCCCTGACCATGAGGTCATTAATTATTCCTGTCTCATTACACAGGACCAGATCTAGGATAGCTTGCTTCCTCTTCCGTTCAAGAAAGCTGTCACAGATGCACTCAACGAACTCCTGCTCAAGGCTACCCTAATCAAGCTGGTTCGACCAATCTACCTGCAGATTAAAATCCCCCATGATAATAGCCATATCATTTTTTTAGGCATTAGTTATTTCCTTGTTTATTGCCCACCCCAATGTAATGTCATTATTTGGTGGCTTATAGACTACACCTATCAGTGATATTTTCTTCTTGGAATTCCTCATTTCCACCCAATGGATTTGACGTCATGCTCCATAGAACTTATATCATCTCTCAGTACTGCCCTGATGTCGTCCTTGAATATCAGAGCTACATCACCTCTCTTGCATTCCTGTCCATCCTTCCAAATAGTCTGGTATCCCTGGATACTTAAATCCCAGTCATGACCATTCTGTAACCATGTCTCTGTGATGGCTACCAAATCATATTCATTCGCAAAGATTTGTGCCGTTAACTCATCGACCTTATTACGAATGCTACAAGCATTCAGGTAAAGTGCCCTTATGCTAACTTGCTTACCCTCATGATTTACAACATCTCTAATATCTCCTGAGTTAGCCTTCATTTTTGCTTCTTTCATAGTCTGCCTTGAACTTAAACCCTCCTGCATACATGCTAACCTGCTGCTTACCTTTTCCTATATCACCATACTTCCTGTTGCTTTCCCTTTCCCTTGCCCCTGACTCACAGGTTTAAAGTTCTAGTGGCTACCCTATTTATCCAGAAAACATCTCTGGATATGAATCACAAAAGATTAGCCTGCAGGTACTACAAGTGATCCAGTTAGTAGTTATGGAGGGTGGGGTGAGGAGTGATTTAAAAATCCAATCAGAAAGGTCAGAAGACTACATCAATGCTAACCAAGCAGGATGAAAGGACAAAGAGTTGAACAAAAATTGACAATCGGCAAATAAGATTAACATGGAAAAAAAGGTAAAAACTAAGTTAAGTATTCTTTTTATCTCAATGCATGAAGCTTCTGCAATATGATAGCTAAGCAAGTGGCACACAGATATTTTTCAATAAACTTTAACATTTCTGTTCTGACATGATTCCAGAGTTGTGGTTACAATGTGATCCAGTGTAGGAAATAAAAATTTGAGGTTACTCCATATTTTGGAAAGAAAGAAAGAATGGCAAAGGAAGAGTAGCTCTGATTATAAAGAATAACATAAAGACTTTAATGAAAAAGGACCTATCAGAAGTAGGAAGAAAAGCAGAAATTGCTGGGAAAACTCAACATGTCTGGTAGCATCTGTGGAGAGAAATCAGAGCTAATGTGTTGGGTCAAGTGAGCCTTTCTCAGTAGATTCGATTCCCTACAGTGTGGAAACAGGCCATTTCGCCCAACAAATCCACACCAACCCTCCGAAGAGTAACCCACACAGACCCATTTCCCTCTGACTAATGCACCGAATACCATGGGCAATTTAGCATGGCCATTTCACTTGGCCTGCACATCTTTGGACTGAGAGGAGAACGTGCAAACTCCACATAGATAGTGGCCCAAAGCTGGAATCAAACCTGGGTCACTGGCATTCAGGGGCAGCTGTGCTAATCACTGAGCCACTGTGCCACCCCCAGAGGATCAATCCATGTAGAGGTAAGAAGATCAAGAGTTAGAAAACACTGACGCGACTAGTTCATAGACCACTGACCAGTTAAAATATTGGACAGAGCTGTAAACAATAAGTTACTGAGGCTTGTGAACAAAAGCAATATGAAAATTGTAGTGGAGTTTAATCTTCATGGAGGCTGGGGCAAGCAAAAGTAGACAAGAAGATGGAATTATAGAATACTGTGTGACAATTTCTTGGAGCAACCCATTGTGGAATTGACAAGGGATAAAGCTATCTTAGATTTAGTATTGTGTAACAAAGAAGAATTATTTAGGAATGCTGCTGTAAAAGATCCACTAGGCAATAATGATCACAACACCATTGATTTCCATATTAAGTTTGAAAGTGACAAACTCTAAACAAACAAGAATTTTAAAGCTAATTACATTGGTATAAAAGGAGAACTGATTTAGGTTGGCTGTAAATGAACAAGGAAAATATTTAAAGAAATAATTCAAAATGTTCAATAAAAGTGAACATGTTCAATTGAATAACAAAAATCCAGTAAGAAAGACCCATCCATGGCTCACTCAGGAAATTAAGGATACTTCAAGATTTGGGGCTTCTCATTCAAGGTAAGGATTATGTTAGTTTAAAGAAGAGGCTCATAATATTGTAAAATTAAACAAGTCTGAGAAATGTGAGTGTTTCAGAACCCAGCAAAGGGACAACAAAAAAAGTAATAAAAAAGGGGGAAAGTGGTATGTAAGGGTGAACTAGCCACAGATAGAAGGATAGATTGTAAGAACTTTTAGAAGAATGTAAAAGAGAGTAGCTAAAAATAAACATTGGTCCATTGGAGCTGAGACAGGATAAATTATTGTGGGGAATGAGTAAATGGCCGAAGTATGGAAGAAATATATTCTGCCTGTCTTCACAGCAAAAGACATACGGTCCATTTCAGAAATAAACAGAAACCTAGGAGTTAAAAAGAGTGAGGAAAAAGTCAATATTAACAGGAAAAGAAATGGAGAAACTGAGGGGGCAAAATCTGATGAATCCATAGGACCAAGTGGCCTATGCTCGGGCTCAAAAAAGACGTGGCTGCAGTGATGGTGATATGTTGAATGAATAGTCCCATCAGATTGGAAGTTGGCAAATGTTACACTGCTTTTCAAGAAAGAATAGAGAGAGAAAGAGAATGGGAGAAAAGGAGAGTGGGAGAGAGAAAGAGAGAGAGTTGGGGAGAGAGAGAGTGGGTGGGGGTAGAGAGAGAGAGAAAATGGGGAACTACAGTTCACCGAGCCTGACCCCAGCTGTTGAAAATGCTGGAATTTGTTTTTGAAGAAGCATTAAAAATGCACTTAGAAAAGCAAAGTATAATATAGACTCTACATTTTTTAGTTGACTTCCATTTTTGAATGGGAATTGATTTGGTAAAAGGACTGTTAGAACAAAAGACTGAGGATTCTTAACCAGTTCACACTGACGCTGAGACTGAAGGAGTTCCCAGCTGTTATTATTGTCAAATGGGTGTTTTGATGAAGAAGTGTATATTTCTTCAGAGATCTGTGGATAAAGAATGGATGATTATTTAACAAGTGGTGGTACCATTCAGATATTAGGGGAGGTGATGGCCTACTGGTAATATCTCCAGGTAATTAATCCAAGGGTCCAGGCAATGTTCTGGGACCTGGGTTCAAATCCTACCACGGTAGAATTTGAATCCAATAAAAATCTGGAATTAGGAGTCTAATGATGACCATGAATCCCTTGCCAATTGTTAGGAAAAACCCAGATGGATCACTAATGACATTTTAGAGAAGGAAACTGCCTATGGGTGACACCAGAACCATGCCCCTTAACGGCCCTCTGGGCAATTAGAGATAGGCAATAAATGTTGTTCTACCCAATGACACCCTCATATCATGAATTGTTTTTAAAAATTGCAAATCGATATCGCAAGTGACACGAAATTCCAAAGGCAGGTCATGTAGGAAAATGCAGGCGTCAATAAATAGATATTTTACAAGGTCAGGATTTCATGAAGATGTAGTGTAGGTCTGGAGTTTCTTTTTCAGAGCCAACAGAAAAGCTTGATGAGGGTAATGCTGTTGCTGTGGTATACATGAATGCATTTGATACTGTCCACAACAGTTACAAGTCATTGATTTAAAATAGTCAGTAGCAACATGGATACAAAATGGGCTGAGTGATAGGAAAGAGTCAAAGAGATGTACAGCACAGAAACAGACCTTTTGGTTCAACTTGTCCATGCCGACCAGATCTCCCAACCCAATCTAGTCCCACCTGCCAGCACCCGGCCCATATCCCTCCAAACCCTTCCTATTCATATACCCATCCAGATGCCTTTTAAATGTTGCACTTGTACCAGCCTTCACCACATCCTCTGGCAGCTCATTCCATACATGTACCACCCTCTGAGTGAAAAAGTTGCCTCTTAGGTCTCTTTTATAGCTTTCCCCCCCAGTTCTGGACTCTCCCATGCTTGGGAAAAGACTTTGTCTATTTATCCTATCTATGCCCCTCATAATTTTGTAAATCTCTATAAGGTCACCCCTCAGCCTCCGACGCTCCAGGGAAAACAGCCCCAGCCTGTTCAGCCTCTCCCTGTAGCTCAAATCCTCCAACCCTGGCAATATCCTTGTAAATCTTTTCTGAACCCTTTCAAGTTTCACAACATCTTTCCGATAGGAAGGAGACCAGAATTACACGCAATATTCCAACAGTGGCCTAACCGCTGTCCTGAACAGCTGCAACATGACCTCCCAACTCCTGTACCCAATACTCTAACCAATAAAGGAAAGCATACCAAATGCCTTCTTCACTATCCTATCTACCTGCGACTCCACTTTCAAGGAGCTATGAACCTGCACTCCAAGGTCTCTTTGTTCAGCAACTCTCTCTAGGACCTTACCATTAAGATTATAAGTCCTACTAAGATTTGCTTTCCCAAAATGCAGCACCTCACATTTATCTAAATTAAACTCCATCTGCCACTTCTCAGCCCATTGGTCTATCTGATCAAGATCCTGTTGTAATCTGAGGTAACCTTCTTCGTTGTCCATACACCTCCAATTTTGGTGTCATCAGCAAACGTACTAACTTTACCTCTTACATTCACATCCAAATCATTTACATAAATGATGAAAATTAGTGGACCCAGCACCAATCCTTGTGGCACTCCACTGGTCTCAGGCCTCCAGTCTGAAAAGCAACCCTCCACCACTACCCTCTGTCTTCTACCTTTGAGCCAGTTCTGTATCCAAATAGTGAGTTCTCCCTGTATTCCATGAGATCTAACCTTGCTCACCAGTCTCCCATGGGGAACCTTGTCGAACACCTTACTGAAGTCCATATAGATCACATGCACCGCTCTGCCCTCATCAATCCTCAGTGTTACTTCTTCAAAAAACTCAAATCAAGTCTGTGAGACATGATTTCCCCTAATGAGTCCTTGCCTTTCCAAATACATGTACATCCTGAGAGAGTAAGTGTCGATCAATATTTCTTAGCCTGGAGGAAGGGTCGCAGTGCAATTCCCCAGGGGTCAGTATGGGTACCCTTGCTTTACTTGATGTATATTAATGATCTGGATCTTGGTGTGAAGGGGTCAGTTTCAAAGTTTGCAGGTTATGCGAAACTTGGAAGAACTGCAAACTGTGAGGAGAACAATGTGGAACTTCAGATGGACATTGACAGATTGGTGGAGTGGGTGACAGATGAGGAGAAATGTGAGGTGATACACCTTGGTCAGGAGAATGTTGAAAGACAATATAAAATAGGAGGTACAATTCTAAAAGGGGTGTAGGAGCAGAGGGATCTGAGGGTATATGTGCACAGCTGAAAAAGTGTTGCTGGAAAAGCGCAGCAGGACAGGCAGCATCCAAGGAGCAGGAGAATCGACATTTCGGGCATGAGCCCTTCTTCAGGAATCCTGAAGAAAGGTTCATGCCCGAAACGTCGATTCTCCTGCTCCTTTGATACTGCCTGACTGCTGCGTTTTTCCAGCAACACATTTTCAGCTCTGATCTCCAGCATCTGCAGTCCTCACTTTCTCCTAGGTATATGTGCACAGGTCATTGAAGGTGGCAGGGCGGGTGGGGAAAGCAGTTCATAAAGTATATAATGTCCTCAGGCTTTTTTAATTAGAGATGTAGACTACAAGAACAAGGAGATGATGTGAACTGATTTGAGGCACTGGTTAGATCTCATCTGGAGTATTGTGTACAGTTGTGTGCTCAAAATTATAGGCAAGATGTTATAAAGCATTGAAGAGAGTGCTGAAGTGAGTTTCAGAAGAGATTTACAAGAATGGCTCCAGAGATGAGAAACTTCAGAGAGGTTGGGAATAGGCTGAGATCTGATAGAAGTTTTCAGAGTCATCAGAGATCTGCATACAGTAGCTGTACTGCTTCCATATAAAGAATTGAGAATGAGAGCACACAACTTGAAAGTACTTTGTAAAAGAAAAAAATGCGAGGAAAAACTGTTTCACTCAACAAGGATATAGGGATGGAGTGCATTGACTGGAACTGTGGTGGAGGCAGGTTCAATTTGAGATGGCATTGGATGATTATTTGGATAGAAATGGGATGCAGGAATATGGGAACAATGCTTATTTGAAGAGTCAATATATGGAGGAGGGGCCGAATGGTCTCTTTCTGCAGTTCAATCATTGTGTGACTTGTGGATAGGTATCAGCTTTTGCACAATGAGGAGTCAGGAATAGAAAAGCCAGCAGAGGATTTCTCTAAGAAACTAAAGCAGGATGGTAAGAAATACTCTACAGTAGAAAATGAGACTTTGGGATTGTAAATAGTTCTCCAAACTTTTGAAGTCTAGGTCTGACACAATAACAGAGAGAAACACTGATCCTGATCCACTGGCTTTCACTCAAAAGATTTAAACTCAAAATAAGAGACTGTTTAGACAAAGTCTTCCATTTCAATCATTTACTGTAAAGTTGATTCACATTGCTGGCAAAGATCTTCAAACTGCAGAGGAATTGTCCAGAGAGTGAAATGACAGCTTCTGTTAAAGGTTTAGGACATACCCAGATTGTATAAAATTATTTGGTTGGGTGATGAGGAACATGAGATAAATGAATGCAATTCATATGGTATTACTTCTGTACTATGTCTTGTGACAAAATGCACTTTTGAAAAGGTTTTATCTTGGCCCCATCAAGTCTGCTTCGCCATTCAATCATGGCTGATAGGTTTCTCAACTCCATTCGCCTTTCTCCCTGTAACCCCTGATACTTAAGAACCTGTCTATCTCTGCCTTAAATATACTCAATAACCTGGCCTCCAGAGTATTCTGTGGCAATGAATTCCATAGATTCACCACTCTGGCTGAAGAAGTTCCTCCTCTCCATGACTTTAAAGCTGTGCCCTCAGGTCCTAGAGGAAATATCTCAACATCCTCTGTCCAGGCCTTTCTGTATTCTGTAAGTTTCAATTAGATCTGGTAAGGTTGGAGGTCTGTAAAGACCACATCACTTCACTTTTGATTGGGGACTGAATTGGGAAAATAATCATTTTGTTATAAAAGACAGGGAATGGAACTGCTTACCTATTAAAAGGCAAGCTGCTGTAACTCATCCAAAGTGATTGCTACAGTGCTGTTTTGTGAGCAGTGGGGATAATGCAAAACAATAGCAGGGCACTAGAGATGTGTACAAAGTGAGACTTGGCCAGCTACAGAGAGCTGATTAGTTTCAGAGTAGCTGACAACATGTGGGTATGAACCATACAGTGAGAAGCTGTCAGACCTCTCACCTGAAGCTAAAGAGAAAATGGATATTTTAACCCAAGCTGTCAGCTGTTGCTTTTAACCAATAAGCCACAGTCTTTATAATTTGCGAACAAATTGCTGAGTGCCTCCTTTATAGGCATCAAAAGAACCCAAAGGAACTCCTTCAGAAACAGAAGGTAGACACCTAATTGAATGCCAAGGATTAGTGCAGTTGAAATATTTCCTCAGTACCTTTTCCTCTTCCATCCATTACACCAGTGTTTTTTCTGACTGCATGCATGTGTGTGGTTTATAGTTTTTTGTAGTTGTTTACCAGTGGTGAGAATCTATTGTTTGCAAATAGTAAATAGCCATTCTAACGGAGTACTGTGACTGCAGCACAAATCTTCCTCTGCATTCAGGGAGACCTTCAAATACTCAGCACCCACTGTAAACTTTGTGAAACTCCTCTCTAGACACAAATCCAATGTTTCGATCTCCAAAATAAGCCAATGTGCTCTCTTCAAGATATTAACAGAAAAAGACAGGATATATTAAGATGAACTATTTTCAATGGTTGAGGATTTTGAAACTATTGGCATAGTCTGACAATGAAGGCTAGACCGTTCAGGAGTGATATTAGGATGCACTTCAACACACAAAGGGTGGGAGAGATTTAGAACGCTCTACCATGAACAGCAGTCCTTGCAAGAGCAGTTAAATTTAAATAAGGAGGCATGTGGCTCAGTGGTTAGCACTACTGCCTCACAGCACTAGGTACCCAGGTTCAATTCCAGCCTCAGGCAACTGTCTGTGTGGAGTTTGCACATTCTCCCCGTGTCTGCGTGGGTTTCCCCTAGTGCTCCCGTTTCTTCCCACAATCCAAAGGTATGCAAGCTCGATGAATTGGCCATGCTAAATTGCCTATAGTGTTCAGGGATGTGAAGGTTAAATGCATTAGGCAGGGGTAAATGTAGGATAATAGGCTAGGGGACCGGGTCTGGTTGGGTTACTCTTCAGAAAGTCGGTGTGGACTTTTAGGGCTGAAGGGCCTGTTCCCACACTGTAGGGATTCTATGAAATCTGAGAAAGACAATTGCTTGTTCATCAAAAAAGGGCCAAAGGCACATTTTAGAGTCACTCATACAGCACAGAAACAAACCATTCCATCCAACTAGTCCATGCTGAACATAATCCCAAAGTAAACTAGTCCCACTTGCCTGCTTCTGGCCCATATCCTTCCAAACCTTTCCTATTCAGATACTTAAAGAAGTTAGAATCATAGAATCCAGGTACAGAACAACCTCACTTATCCAAACAAGACAGGCGTGGAGTATTCTGTTTGGATAACTGATAATGTTTTTACAGAACCTCGAGATCTTTTTCAGATAATCCAATATTTGGATAACTGATGTTTGGATAACAGAGATTGTTCTGTATATGGAAGTTGGCCACAGGCTAGCCACGATCCCCTTGACTGGTGGAACAGGCTCAAGGGCTGAACGGCCTACTCCTATATTAACAATGGATGAGGCAAGTTCATTATTGAGAATTTAACACCAATGAAACCTGGAGTAAAAACTTGGCCAAAGAGGACCCTCCCATCAAATAAATACTTCATCTCATCGCCATATCCAGACAACAGAGTCACAACTATCTAAAAATGCAACATTTTACGAATGTTCAGTTCATTAGCCAATTCCTCACCCATTCTGATAATGTGACCTCCAACCAAATCAGCCTGAATGCTGTGGGACAATCTTGGGGCACATCTTAAAATGACTTTTGAAAATTTGAATAAACTACATCGACGAGTTTCCCCTTATTCACCCTGAAGATTATAACTGCAAAAGAAAGATTTAAGCAGAAATGCAAAACCCATTTGAGACACCAGCAGTCAGAAACTCTGTCACAAAAACCTCCACCAACCAACTCAAGTCCTCCTCAGAAAGTGCACTTATGTGGTATCTTTAAAAACCTCAGGTTGTCTGTTCTAACTGATGGTAAACAGTGATGAGGGCACTGAGGTATCTGTTTGTATTGTTGGATACACAGCCAAATTGAACATTGCAAGCTCCTGCAACCAGCAATAAGGTAAGGAGACAGTTAATGTGCTTGACTGAGTGGCTGGCCTTTTCTGATAGCGATTCTCCCTCTGTACTGGCCCAGTGGGAAACCTTCAGACTCAATAATGAAAACAAAAAAAAGAGAGGTCTTTTGATCAGGAACCTTCTTTCAAAATGATTTATTGAAACAAAAGATATAAAAGATTCAAAAATGTTAGTCAGATTTTGAAAAAAAAAGTGAACAAAAGGCACGCCATGCTGAACATTTAATTAACAACAAAAGACAACTTTGCTGTTTCCACATGCACAAAGTTACTAAACAGAATCAACCCTGGAAGGTACTGCATGATGAAAACTATCACAATTCAGTCCAGGACAGTGCAGTGCGATTTTAAGGTTTTGGGAAGTTGTGTGGGTTTTACTTTCAAAATGCACAGACCACATCAGGAAGATGCAAGTGGTCAGACTCTGTCGCTCTATGGGTGACAAGAGCTAGGAGTTAATCATAAGCTCCACAAGAAGTTCCACAAGGGACTTTAGAAAGAAACTGCAATTACTGAGGAATACAATTAAACCGGAAAACATGTTAACCATGGAATGTGAGAGTAAAAGATTGAGAATTTAATCCCATCCCCAAGGTCTGTTGCTACACTTGGGGTCAGTGTGAGGGGGTGTCAGCATCTCATGCAACATAAGGGAAGTTCAACAACAGACCCTCGCCTGCATTCAGATGAAGATCAGTCAAACTGATTTGTCCCTCTGACCTCTCAGTGTTTGAGCTCAGCTCAATAGAGGCTTTGGCTGGGAGGGAGCTATCCACCAGCGACACCACTGCAGACTGGGTGTCGAGGTTGACCAACACAAGGAACCGGTCACTTTGGTCCCAGACCCGAGTGTATCCATAGACATTTCCTTTGCTGTAGACAGACTGGAACTCGCCAAACTGTAATGATCGCTCCTTGATTTTCAGCAAGCTCAGCTTCTTAAACAGAGACAGGGGAGATGGAGAAGATTTCTGACCCTATAGAGAGACAGCAAAGAAAACAACTTCAAAGCATTTTAAATCAACCATTCAGGTCCACAGATCACTGTACAGCATGGGAGAGCACATGGCCTAATACTCCAGTGGGTTGGGGTAGGGCGGAAGAGAGAGGGAGAGGGAAGAGACGGTCCATACCCCTGTGAGAGTCAGAGTGTGTATACACATCCCAGTGACAGCGTGTGTATCTGAGAAAGCCTGTACCCCAGTGAGAGTCAGGGTGTGTGTCTGTGTGTGAGACAACCTGTACTCATGAGAGTCAGTGTGTATGGGAGCTGTATCCTAGCAAGGATCAGTCAGAGAGGCAGACATGATAGTGAAGAGTGTATTTTGTTCTTTTTTAAAAGAAAGGTTGTAAATATAAAACCACTGTGAGGTAACTGAAACACTAACCTGGACTGTTTGATTTAACAGTGGGGCTTCACGAAAACTCGGTTTGGACGTGAAGCCTCCATTTGCTGAATTATTCCATAGCATCCATGGGGCATTTCCCTTGTTTACCTGCAGACAACACACAAGGCAAAACGGTCAGAACTAATTAAACACAGAATCCACAATGATACAAGAAAGGGAGTCACTCAATTTCCACACAAGTTCCCAAATCATCTGATCATAGAGACGTCAATCATTGGACATTGCCCACAGGACACTACAAAGACCTTACCCACCAGTGCCTCCACTCTGTTCTTTCCATAAATCACTTTCAAGACAGCAACTTGCCTGACAGCCTCAAGTTGATGACTTAGTTCTGATTGAATGAGACTGTGGGGAACACAGTCAGCAACCATTAGTGGACTGCAACGTTTTTAGTTCCTAATCCTCAGACTGATCCCTGGATGGTGGGATTGACCTATCTAAAGAGGTTGAACCAGTTGGGAATATATTTGCACTGTTCAGAAGAATGAGGGGGGAAATCTCAGAGCCCTATAAAATCTGAACAGGACTAGACAGGGATCCCAATAACCAGGGACCACAATCTAGAGATACCAGGTAAACCATTTAGGACTGAGAAGAGGAGAACTGACTTCATCCATAGTGTTGTGAGTCGTAGAATCCTCTGCCACAGAAATAGTCATAACCAAAACATTGTACAATTTTAAAATGTTGAAGTTGGATTTAGCACTTGGGGTCTAAAGGGATCAGAAGATAAGGGGGAAAGCAGGAACAGGCTATTGATTCGGATGATCAGATGCGATCATTATAAATGCCAGAGCAGCCTCAAAGGGCCAAATGACCTACTCCTGCTCCTAATTTCTATCAAGTTTGTCACCTTTGTACAGGCCCTGCAGCACAAAGCCCCCCACCATCTCCTCATCCACCTGTCTCCAACCTATTCCTCCCTCTCCACCTCCACTCCCCCCCCCACTCAGAGCACAAACCAGTGTCCGTACCTGGTTGTCTTCCAAGCCGATCTCATCTCCATAATAAATAAAAGGAGTCCCAGGGAGAGTGAAGAGCATCATGTGGACCAGTCCATGAAGGTGTTGCTGTATCGACGATGCCATGTGACCCATTTCGTAACCTGAAAGCTGCATACAGAGACTCTGAGCATCAGTATTAGCCACAACACATGAATCAGTCAACAGCTCCCTCCCTAAATATAACCCGTCTGCTCAAACAACAGCCCACTCCATTCGGACCGGAGCACCACAGAAGGCACAATTGCACCACAGGTTACATACCGCCCAGCTTGGCCAGGACTTGCCACAGTTCTCGATGTAGTTCTCCACACTTTGCTGAACACTCCTTGCAACTGGAGGCTTCGAAGCCAAAAGGATTTGTCGGAGATAGTAACTGAAGAAAAGGTCAGTATCTGATCGATTTAACAGCTGCAGAATCTCCTCATTTTCAGAAATGGCTGTGCCAGCAATGAAAATTCTGGGGGACAATAACTAAATATTAATATGGAAGGGAGTAAAGAGAACGGCTGGTGTGTATACATGTCTCAAATGGTGCATGCTGTGAGCTGGTATTGTGACAAGACTGTTCCTTACCTTGGGTCATCATCCCCAGAGAAATTCTTGGTGAGATTCTGCCACTCAATCACTCTGTGGGGAGCCTGTAACAATTTCAACAAGAAATCAAAACTCAGCCAGCAATTTAAATGAAGATGACGTTACTCAGACAGCAAGGCTTCAGCCAGGGTGGTAAAGCGAGAGATCAAGAGAGAGTGGGACTGAGAAAGCAACACAGGCAGAGGAGGAGGTAGGTTCCTCCAACTCTGGTTAGTAAGGGGGCTCTCTTCCTGGTGAGATCATGCAGCAGATTCCCCACTTCCACTGCAGGACAGGGACTGTGTTGTGAAGGTGGTTGTTGTGGTGGGATGCCTCGTGCCACCCTGCAGTTTATTTGCGAGTACCACACAGTCAATGCAGCAAATACACCAACTGTCAACAGCACTGCGTGGCAGTGGGTGGGGGGTGTAAATCCAAGAAAGGGGTCATGCACACTTACCGAAGTTAGAACTTCCTCAATCCCTGACACACTCAGTCCATCCACACCCATCTTCAGCCAAAACTGAAATGCCTCCTTCTCCTGTGGGAAATAGAACCAGTTTACTCTGCTGCTTCTTGTTAATCTCCAATCTAATACAGGATTAATGAAAACCTGTCAGTCCATGATCCTCCTGTCAAGGACTTCCCATTAACAATTCTTACATAGACTTCTACCATAAAACTGCCTGTCAACATTTCCATCAGAAATCCTGTACGTAAACTGTCACATGTGGTAGCATGCGCTGGTTAGTATCTGGCACTCTGCAATTGACTTACTTTCAGCACTTTTACCCTCTTCTATTCAAAGACATTAGATTAGATTAGATTTCCTACAGTATGGAAACAGGCCCTTCGGCCCAACAAGTTCACACCAACCCTCAGAAGATTAACCCACCCAGACCCATTCCCCTAACTTATATTTACCCCTGACTAATGCACCTAACACTATGGGCAATTTAGCATGGCCAATTCACCTGACCCGCACATCTTTGGATTGTGGGAGGAAACTGGACCACCCGGAGGAAACCCATACAGACATGGGGAGGATGTGCAAACTCCACACAGACAGGTGCCTGAGGCAGGAATCGAACCCTGGCCACTGGCGCTGTGAGGCAACAGTGCTAACCATTAAGCCACCATATTGTCCAATTGTGACAGCCTGGTGTGCAATCCTGGCCTCACTCCTCCAACCGAAGTGTTACAGCACTGAAGTGGCATACTATCGGACCAGAAGAAACTTTATCTAATGCTGTTCCACACATTCCCTTTCACCTCAAATCCCTCTCCCAGCTGAGACGATGTCACTGAAGAGACAGCGAGTGCCTCCTGCTCAGCACACAAGAGTCTCAAACCCAATTAGATTGGGGGGAGGGGGGTTGTTTCAAGACCCAGGCTAACCTAGTCACCACAACAAAGGGATGTATCCTTATGGAAATGGCACATACCTTTAACACATCCTGGCCACCATCAGTCCTGTTGAAGTTAATCCCAAACCACTTCTGCTTTCCTTTGTAATTGGGAGTGAGATCAAGAATCACCTTGAGACCTGTTTGGACACATAATCTGACTGAGTTTCAAGCAGCTGCAGGACAAAGGTGAATATTTGGTTCAGTTTTTAATGGAGATAGCAGATTCATTTGCCATGAGTTTTCAAAATTCTGTCCAATTTTGTAATAGTCACTACAGATTGGAGGGTGAAAAATGTAACCCTACTGTTTAAAGGGGGACAAAGCAGAAAACATGGAATTACTCAGTCAGAGAGGAAATGCCAGAACCTAATATAACAGATAGAACATAGAACATAGAACAATACAGCACAGAACAGGCCCTTCGGCCCACGATGTTGTGCCGAACTTCTAACCTAGATTAAGTACCCATCCATGTACCTATCCAAATGCCGCTTAAAGGTCGCCAATGATTCCGACTCTACCACTCCCACGGGCAGCGCATTCCATGCCCCCACCACTCTCTGGGTAAAGAACCCACCCCTGACATCTCCCCTATACCTTCCACCCTTCACCTTAAATTTATGTCCCCTTGTAACACTCTGTTGTACCCGGGGAAAAAGTTTCTGACTGTCTACTCTATCTATTCCTCTGATCATCTTATAAACCTCTATCAAGTCACCCCTCATCCTTCGCCGTTCCAACGAGAAAAGGCCGAGAACTCTCAACCTATCCTCGTACGACTTCCTCTCCATTCCAGGCAACATCCTGGTAAATCTTCTCTGCACCCTCTCCAAAGCTTCCACATCTTTCCTAAAGTGAGGCGACCAGAACTGCACACAGTACTCCAAATGTGGCCTAACCAAAGTCCTGTACAGCTGCAACATCACTTCACGACTCTTGAATTCAATCCCTCTGCTAATGAACGATAATACTCCATAGGCCTTCTTACAAACTCTATCCACCTGAGTGGCAACCTTCAAAGATCTATGTACATAGACCCCAAGATCCCTCTGTTCCTCCACCTCACTAAGAACCCTACCATTAACCCTGTATTCCGCATTCTTATTTGTTCTTCCAAAATGGACAACCTCACACTTGGCAGGGTTGAACTCCATCTGCCACTCCTCAGCCCAGCTCTGCATCATATCTAAGTCCCTCTGCAGCCGACAACAGCCCTCCTCACTGTCCACAACTCCACCTATCTTCGTATCATATAGATGTGATAAGTGGGCCTTTAAACAAACAGTGCGTTGCCTGTGTTAGCGCAGATGAAATGAAATCAGTCCGAGCCCAGAGTGCGGTTCAACAATCGGTAACGTTTATTGATACAGTAACACCGGCGGAGACCAACCGAGGTCCGAAACTCGGCTGTTCTGCTGTTCCCGCGCGCTGCTACACATTATATACCTTTCTTTGTCAGGATGTGAGGATTTTGAGTATGAATGGGATGATAGTTCCCCATCATCACTGGGGTAGGTGCAAATGGTGGGTCTCCTGCCGTCCCAGGAGACTTGCAGTGTACACACAATAGGGTGCTAACTGGATTATGTAAACGGGTCCGGGTACTATCTGCTTGTCTCTCTCTGTGAGGGCTGGGGGCTAGCACTCCCCTTTGTTCCCTTGGGGTGCTGGTGTGTATTAGTCTGTTCGTTCCTGTCTGGTGGATGCCTGTCCTTTGTGTCAGGATGGTTCTGTATTGATGAATATGGGTGTGTTTCAGTCAGTCTCTTGATTTGATTAGGAGATGGGTTTCCATATTAATTAGCTCTGGAGTTTCGGTCTATGAGTCATGGTTAGTGTCTGGCCTAGTGTGGATTTGATCTGTCCTCTGGCTCCCATCCCCCAGTCACGTGGGCGGACCGGCAGCTGCTGAGTTCTGTGGGTTTAAGCTGCGGCTGCCATTTAAAACACAAAATGAATTCCTATAATTTTACCGATGTAGGCATAGTCCCGTGGCAAATACACCTGAATAAACCAATGTTGGGAGATCATGGTACAAACCTGTTAAGAGATTTAATATGAGGACATTACTAGCAAAGGGAAAGCTGTAGGTTTTCTGGATTCTCACACAAGAGGATCGCAAACTGAATTAAGGCACACAGGATTGAGGTAGCATAAGAGTGTGGATTGATTAACAGGCAGAAAGCAGAGAGTGGGAATAAATGGGTCAATCTCAGATTGGCAAGTTGTAACCAATAGGGTCACAAGGATTTGTGCTTGGGTCCAAATCACAAGCAATATCAATGATTTGGACGTGGGATACAGCAATGGAGTATCATGTGGATGTGTGAAGTTTTTCAATTTGGCAGGAAAAACAGAAATGCTGAGCAGTTCTGAACATTAGCCACTCCAAACCAGACAATCATAGATTCCACTGTGGAGTGATCAATGCAACCCAAATCCTTCTCCTAAACTTACACTCCACCATATGGGGCATTTTTGAAGCACAACTCCCTCTTAGTCACAGACTGGGGAGATTGAGGGGCATAAAGAGGGAATCCTGGGGGGGGGGGGGGGGGGGGGGTTCTCAGGAGAAGGTCTCCTGCTGTTCCCACTGTTACCTCACACCCAGAACGGGGGATGGGATTTTACCCAAATAATAAGAGATAGGATTTATTGGACAGCGCAGTACTGTTTGACTGCAATCCTAGTTACCTTTCCTCCTGGCCACCTCCAGCAGCTTCTCCATCTGCTCCAAGGTGCCAAACGTGCTGTCGATCTTGTTCAGCCTTGTCTCGTTGACCACGTCTGCAACATTCTGGTGGATTGGGCCAATGATGATGCCTTTGACCTTGAGGGCAGCAACCTCCTCCATTCTCTGACTCACTCCTGCAGGTGACGACAAATAGATACATTGAGCACCGCCAACTTTACTGAACAAGGTGTCGATGTTAATGATATAGAAGATGGTATCAGCAATAACATTAGCAAATTTGCTGATGATACAAAGCTGGGTGGCAGGATGAAAAGTGATGAGGATATTAGGAGATTACATGGTGACCTGGACAAGTTAGGTGAGTGGGCAGATGCATGGCAGATGCAGTTTAATGTGGATAAATGTATGGCTATCCACTTTGGTAGCAAGAACAGGAAGGCAGACTACTACCTCAATGGAATCAATTTATGTAAAGGGGCAGTACAGAGAGATCTGGGTGTTCTTGTACACCAGTCAATGAAGGCAAGCATGCAGGTACAGCAGGTAGTGAAGAAGGCTAATAGCATGCTGGCCTTCATAACAAGAGGAATTGAGTATAGAAGCAAAGAGGTGCTTCTACAGCTGTACAGGGCCCTGGTGAGACCACACCTGGAGTACTGTGTGCAGTTCTGGTCTCCAAATTTGAGAAAAGACATTCTGGCTATTGAGGGAGTGCAGCGTAGGTTCACGAGGTAAATTCCTGGAATGGCAGGATTACCTTACACTGAAAGACTGAAGCGACTGGGCTTGTATACCCTTGAGTTTCGAAGATTGAGAGGGGATCTGATTGAGACATATAAGATTATGAAAGGATTGGACACTCTGGCAGTAGGAAACATATTTCCACTGATGGGTGAGTGCCAAACCAGAGGACACAGCTTAAACATACGGGGTAGACCATTTAGGACAGAGCTCAGGAGAAACTTCTTCACCCAGAGAGTGGTGGCTGTGTGGAATGTCCTGCCCCAGAGGGCAGTGGAGGCCCAGTCTCTGGATTCATTTAAGAAGGAGTTGGATAGAGCTCTCAAGGATAGTGGAATCAAGGGTTATGGAGATAAGGCAGGAACAGAATACTGATTAGGAATGATCAGCCATGATCATATTGAATGGCGGTGCAGGCTCGAAGGGCTGAATGGCCTACTCCTGCACCTATTATCTATTGATCCCAAAGCCTAGTGACAGCCAGAGACTAACCCAGAACACCATCTCACCATCCAGCAGCCCCAAGCCCCGGATCCACCCCCATAGTAAACCCTTGCACAATGTGTCCCAGACCAGATCCCATCCCCAACATCCAGCTAACTCTCTCAGCCCAGGTCAATGCTCCACTGACACAGCAGCAATGCCCCCCCCGACCCCGCCCACTGCCACCGCCCCCCCGGCCCCGCCCACTGCCCCCGGCCCCGCCCACTGCCACCGTCCCCGCCCACTGCCACCGCCCCCCGGCCCCGCCCACTGCCGCTCAAAACCTCCCCGCTGCCAGGGGCGGGACCTAGAGATTAAAAGTGAGGATGCCCCGCCCCCAATGGCTGATGCAACAGGAGAACGCGCCCCCACCAACCGTCACCCCCCCCCCCCCCCCCCACACACACACCCCGACCCCCCCCGTACCTGCCCTGCCCCCCCGGTACCGGCCACTACCCCGACCCCCCCGGTACCTGCCCCCCCCCCGGTACCTGCCCCCCCCCCCCCGGTACCTGCCAGGTCTCCCTCGCCGTCTCCATCCGAGTCCTGAAAGGCCGGGCTGTGGATCCGGTAGAGGCCGCCGCGCTGCCACCAGGGGGAGGGGGGGAGCGGGCGGCAGCGCGGGGCCTGGACGATGATCACCACCGCCCCCGCCAACATGGCGAGCCAGGCCAGCCAGAAGAGGGTTAAGAGCAGCCAGCGGCTCCGGACCCAGGCCGGGCTGCTCGCCACCGCCAGCAGCTCATCTTTACTCAGGCCCGTGAACTTAGCGGGAGTCGCAGGCCCAACTCCAAGGCCCGAGCCGGGAGTCGCTTCCCCCTTCTCCCCTTTCACAGCCCCGTTCGTGTCCCCAGCCAGGCCCGCTGTCATCGGCAGCTTCTCCTGGTCTACTTCGTTCAGCTCGACCTCCTTAAGGCCCAGCTCAGCGTCCTTCATCCCGGCCTCAGAGCTCATGTTAGCGGCTCTCCAAAACACTGCTGTCGGCCTTGAAACTAGGCAATACTGCTACTACAGCCCCGTGACACTGCAATACTGCTACTACAGCCCCGTGACACTGCAATACTGCTACTACAGCCCCGTGACACTGCAATACTGCTTCCCACAGCCCTGTAATACTGCAATACTGCTTCCCACAGCCCTGTAATACTGCAATACTGCTACTACAGCCCCGTAATACTGCAATACTGCTTCCCACAGCCCTGTAATACTGCTACTACAGCCCTGTGACACTGCAATACTGCTTCCACAACCCTGTAATACTATTGCTGTAATAATCCTGCTACAGTTCTCCAACACTACGCCACAGAACTGCGTCCGTGCGCGCGCTCTCTCTAAAAGCTTAATTAGTTTCCAGACCGTCTCCCTTTCTCTGAGGAATCCCACCTCACTCCCTTCCCCTTTTAAAGGCTCTGCCAGCCTCCTCCTCCTCGTCACTGCAGAATTTAAGGTGGAACTTCCAGTATTCACACTGCAGGAGAGTTACTAAAAATCTCAGGGGTACAACGACTTCAGGAAATATGGAGAGACTGGAGAAATTGGGATTATTCTGCTCTGAGTAGAGAAGGTTAGGAAAGGAGATATCCTTGCATTTACCTTCTCTGGTTCTAATAGAATTTTCATGAGCTTTCCAGCCTCATTCTTCTAAATTCCAGTGACTGTAGCACACTGATCCAGCCTCTCTTCATATCTTAGTTCTGCCAATACAGGAATCAGTCTGATAAACCGTCATTGTACTCCCTCATAACTAGAACATCTTTTAGTGACAGTCACCAAAACTGGAAACAAAACTTCATATTTGTTCTCACCAAGGCCTTGTGTAATTGATTAGATTAGTTACTGTGTGGAAACAGGCCCTTCGGCCCAACAAGTCCACACCGACCCTCCGAAGAGCAACCCACCCAGACCCATTCCCCTACATTTACCCCTTCACCTAACACTATGGGCAATTTAGCATGGCCAATTCACCTAACCTGCACATTTTTGGACTGTGGGAGGAAACCGGAGGAAACCCACGCAGACACAGGGCGAACGTGCAAATTCCACGCAGTCAGTCGCCTGAGGCAGGAATTGAATTCGGGTCTCTGGCGCTGTGAGGCAGCAGTGCTAACCACTGTGCCACCCAAAATTGTAGCAAGACACCCTTGTTCCTTTACTAAAAACCTCTCGCTATTAAGGTTAACAGACTATTTGCCTGCTGTAGCTGCATGCTTACTTCCAGTGATTGATACACAAGGACACCCAGGTCTCTCTGTACCTCCCCTTTTCCCAATCTATCACCAGTCAGATAATAATCTGCCTTTCTGGTTTTGCTACCAAGGTGAATAACCTCACATTTATCCATATTAAACTGCATATGCCAAGCATTTGCCCACTGATTCAATTTGTTCAAATCACACTGAAGCATCTCTTCAGCCTGCTCATGATTCAGCCTCTGTAAACTTAGAGATATTACATTTAGTTCCCTATCTAAATTAGTCATGCATGTCATGAATAGCTTGTGGCCAAACACTGATCCCTGACGTATCCCATTAATAATTGTCTGCCACTGGAAAATGACCTATTTATTGCTACTTTTTGTTTCCTGTCTGCCAATCAGTTCTCTATCCATGTCACTACACTTTCTCACACATATCCTCCCCCCCCGCCCCAAACATCACATGTATTTCAAAACACTAGTTAGCTCAGAGAAGATTTGATAGAGTTTTTCAAACTCATTAGGCATCTGGCAGAGTGGACAAGGAGAAATTATTCTGTGCTAAAGAATCAAGAACCAGAAGGCACTGTAAAAGAAGCAATGCAAAGGTGAGATAAACTTTTCTCACATAGTGGGTACTTAGGATATGGAATGAACTGTCTGGAATTGAAAACAAAATAGCTATGTTCTAGTAGCCATGACAGAAACATGGCGGTCAGATTATGTGGATATTGCACCTGAATATTGTAGGGTGTAGGATATTTTAGGGAAGAAAAGGTGGAGGGTGGCTCTGTTCATTAATGATAGCTTGTACGCAAGAAAGAAGGACTACCTAGGTTTAGGGACGAGGTTGTAAAAAATGGTTTGAGTTGAGGTGAAAAAAGATAAAAGCAATAAGTCACTTGTAGGAATGGTATATGGATCCCAACATTCACCATTGTACTCCCTCATAGCTAGAACATCTTTTAGTGACAGTCACCAAAACTGGAAACAATACTTCGTATTTGGTCTCACCAAGGCCCTGTGTAATTGTAGCAAGACATCCTTGTCCCTTTACTCAAAACCTCTCGATTAACAGATTATTTGCTTGCTGTAGCTGCATGCTTACTTCCAGTGACTGGTACACAAGGCCACCCAGGAGATCAGAAAGGATAAAAGCAATAAGTCACTTGTAGGAATGGTATATGGATCCCAGCATTCACCACATGTTACAGTGGAACTTAAATGAGCTTGTCAGGGAAGCAAAATCACAGGAATAGGAGAATTTACAGACAGACTAAAAAATTCAGATGGGCAAAGATGAAAAATTCATGGAACTTTTCCTGGATAGTTTCTTGGAACAGCATGTTATCAAGCCAATCGGAGAGCTGGCTATACTGAACCTGGTGCTGTGTAATAAGATACACTTAATTAATGATCTCATGGTAAAGGTGTCCGACAAAACAGCAAGCATAATGCAATTGAATCTTACATTCAGTTTGATGTAGGAATGAGTGTGTTTGAGACTATTTTTAAAAATTTAGATAAGGGGAATTATCAAGACATGAAAGAAGAGCTGGCTGAAGTGAATTGGCAAATTAGGTTAAAGGCTATGTCAATAGATATCCAATAGCAGAGACTATTTCAGAATATACAGATCAGGTACATTTCAACCAACAAGAAAAATTTCAAGGATGGATCTGCCATCTGTGGCTAACGAGAAAGGTTAAAGATAGTACCAAACGTAAAGAAAAGCAGATAATTGTGGAGCATTGAGTCAGAAGAGTGGGCAGCATATAAAAAAAATTCATAAAGAGAGAAATTAAGAAGCACAGCATGTCAGGCAGCATCCGAGGAGCAGGAGAGTCGACGTTTCAGGCAGCCTCATCAGGAATGAGGCTGTGAGCCAAGGGGGTGGTGAGATAAATGGGAGGAGGGTAGGGCTGGAGGGGAAGATCTCTGAGAGTGCGATAGATAGATGGAGGTGGGGGTAATGGTGATGGGTTAGGGGGGAAGGTGGAGTGAATAGGTGGGAAGGAAGATGGACAGGTCATGAGGGCAGTGCCAAGTTGGAAAGTTGGATCTGGGACAAGGTGGGGGGAGAGGAAATGAGGAAACTGGTGAAATCCACATTGATGCCATGGGGTTGGAGGGTCCCAAGGCAGAGGATGAGGGGTTCTTCTTCCAGGCTTCAGGTGGTTAGGGAGTGGTGATGGATGAGGCCCAGGACTTGCATGTCCTTGGCGGAGTAGGAAGGGGGAGTTGAAGTGCTCAGCCATGGGGCGGTGGGGTTGGTTGGTGTGGGTGTCTGAAGCACTCTGTGAGTAGGCATTCTGTCTACCCAATGTAGAGGAGACCGCATCAGGAGCAACAACATGTGTGGACGTGCAGGTGAAACTTTGATGGATGTGGAAGGCTCCTTTGGGGCCTTGGACGAAGGTGAGGGGGGAGGTGTGAGTGTGGGTTTTGCAATTCCTGCGGTGGCAGTAGGTGCCGGGAGTGGAGGGTGGTTTGGTGGGGGGAGTGGAGCTGACAAGGGAATGGTCTTTGCGGAAAGTTGGTAGGGGTGGGGAGAAAAATATATCTCTGGTGGTGGGGTCCGTTTGTAAGTGAGCATTGATCCTATAGAAAGCAAATCTGGAGATTGAATAGTGGAAAATAAAGAAACAGCAAGTGAATTGAACAGGAATTTTGCATCAAAAATATAAATTGTTGGTGAAACTCAGTAGGCCTGTGGGGAGAAAAACAGAGTTAAAGTTTCAAATTCAGTGACTCTTCATCAGAATGTAGGGTGTTTTGCATCAGCCGCCATGATAAAGAAATATAAAATTGTATCAATTCTGCTGCATTGCATGTTTCTTCAAAGTGAATTGGCTTTAAGATGATTGAAGAATTTATTTGTAGAACTTTCCTTACCTGTATTGGCTACATAACATGATTCTGGCCCCATGAGTTTAAATGGCGTGGCTATTGCACAACTTTCTTGTAATGCACGATTGCAGAACTATCAAGTTATATCAGAACTGACAGATATATGTTAATATCCCAGAAATAAATGTAAATCAGGAGATGAGAGGGAAGGAGGAACTCAGGAAAGTCACAATCACCAGGGAAGTGGCACTGAGTAAATTGTTGGAGCTGAGGGGTGACAGTTGTGTGAAAGGCAAATTCTGTTTGGCCAATCAAATTAAGTTCTTTGAAGAGGTAACACATGCTGAGGATAAAGGGAATCAACAGATATACTGTACTGAGATTTTTTTTAGATTAGATTAGATTACTTACAGTGTGGAAACAGGCCCTTCGGCCCAACAAGTCCACACCGACCTGCCGAAGCGTAACCCACCCATTCCCCAACATTTACCCCTTTTCCTAACACTACAGGCAATTTAGCATGGCCAATTCACCTGACGTACTAATCTTTGGACTGTGGGAGGAAACCGGAGGAAACCTGCGCAGACACGGGGAGAATGTGCAAACTCCACACAGTCAGTCGCCTGAGTCGGGAATTGAACCCGGGTCTCTGGCGCTGTGAGGTAGCAGTGCTAACCACTGTGCCACCGTGCCGCCCACTGAATGCATTTAAAAGCTCATGATTTAAGGGTTAAATATTAATGCGGATAGAAGATTGACTGGCTAACAGGAAGCAGATTTAAATGGAGGTTTCTCAGGTTGACAAGATGTATCAACTGGTGTGTCATTGGAATCAGTGATGGGACCTCATCTGTTTACAATTACTGTTGATGATTTGGATCATGGGACCAAAGGTCTGGTAAATGAATTTGCTTATGACACAAAGAAGAGAGAAAAATGAATTGTGAAGAGAACATAAGGCGCCTGCAAAGTCACTGAGACAGGTTAAGTGAGTGAGCACAGATGTGGCAAATGGAGTAATAATATGGGAAAATATGAAGTTGTCCATTTTGTCAGAAAGAATAAAGAAACATTTTATCTAAATAGTGAGAGCTTGCAGAGCTCGTGAATATATCACAGAAAGTTAATATGCAGTACAGCAGGTAATTAGGAAAGCTAATTGAATGTTATTGTTTATCACAAGGGGAATTGATTGCAAAGGGAGGTTATGATTCATATATACAGGGCATTGGTGTGACTGCATCTGGAGTACGTGTACAGTACTGGTCACTGTACTTACCTAAGGATCTTAATGTATCAGAAGGGAACACCACACTGTCAGAGGGTCTGTTCTGAGGGAGTGCCACACTGTCAAAGGGTCAGAACTGAGGGTGCACTGCACTGTCGGGGGGGTCACTGCTGAGGAGAGTGCTGCACTGTCAGAGGTGTTATCTTTGGAAAAGACATTAACCAAAGGCTCAGATTCCTCCCTCCCCTTCCTCGACCTTTCTATTTCTATCTCAGGCGACCGAATCAACACGGACATCTACTACAAACAGACTGACTCCCACAGCTACCTGGACTGCACCTCCTCCCATCCTGCCCCCTGTACACGAGGAAGTTGAACAGTTCATCCACTTCACCAACACCTTCCACCCCGACCTCAAATTCACCTGGACAGTCTCAGATTCCTCCCTCCCCTTCCTCGACCTTTCTATTTCTATCTCAGGCGACCGAATCAACACGGACATCTACTACAAACCGACCGACTCCCACAGCTACCTGGACTACACCTCCTCCCATCCTGCCCCCTGTAAAAACGCCATCCCATTCTCCCAATTCCTTCGACTCCGCCGCATCTGCTCCCAGGAGGACCAGTTCCAAAAACGCACAACAGATGGCCTCCTTCTTCAAGGACCGCAATTTCCCCCCCGACGTGGTCGACGATGCCCTCCACCGCATCTCTTCCACTTCCCGCTCCTCCGCCCTTGAACCCCGCCCCTCCAACCGCCACCAGGACAGAACCCCACTGGTCCTCACCTACCACCCCACCAATCTCCATGTACAGCGCATCATCCGTCGTCATTTCCGCTACCTCCAAACGGACCCCACCACCAAGGATATATTTCCCTCCCCTCCCCTATCAGCATTCCGTAAAGACCACTCCCTCCGTGACTCCCTCGTCAGATCCACACCCCCCACCAACCCAACCTCCACTCCCGGCACCTTCCCCTGCAACTGCAGGAGGTGCAAGACTTGCGCCCACACCTCCCCCCTCACCTCCCTCCAAGGCCCCAAAGGAAACTTCCATATCCGCCACAGATTCACCTGCACCTCCACACATATCATCTATTGCATCCTCTGCACCCGATGTGGCCTCCTCTATATTGGGGAGACAGGCCGCCTACTTGCGGAGCGTTTCAGAGAACACCTCTGGGACACCCGGACCAACCAATCCAACCACCCAGTAGCTCAACATTTCAATTCCCCCTCCCACTCCACCAAGGATATGCAGGTCTTTGGACTCCTCCATCGTCAGACCACAACAAAACGACGGTTGGAGGAAGAACGCCTCATCTTCCGGCTAGGAACCCTCCAACCACAAGGGATGAACTCGGATTTCACCAGTTTCCTCATTTCCCCTCCCCCCACCCTGTCTCAGTCAAATCCATCAAATTCAGCACCGCCTTCCTAACCTGAGATCTTCTTCCCGACCTCTCCGCCCCCACCCCAGTCTGACCTATCACCCTCACCTTGACCTCTTTCCACCTATCACATTTCCGACGCCCCTCCCCCAAGTCCCTCCTCCCTACCTTTTATCTTAGCCTGCTGGACAAACGTTCCTCATTCCTGAAGAAGGGCTTATGCCCGAAACGTCGATTCTCCTGTTCCCTGGATGCTGCCTGACCTGCTGCGCTTTTCCAGCAACACATCTCCGGCTCTGATCTCCAGCATCTGCAGACCTCACTTTCTCCATTAACCAAAGTCCCACTTGTAATGTTCTCCATGAAGCATTGTATTCCATGCACGATGTCAGGAAGCTGATCATGGCATTAATCTCTGGCTCTGGAAGTCGCTGCCTCACATGGGCCTTGGAGGCCTTCACAGCCAGCAAGAAAATGAGAGAGAACTTGGTTTTTTACCTGTTGATGATTCTGATTAGCAACTGAGCCAGATTCGCTCAAACAGGGAAACAGGTTCTGGGATCTTTCTGTGTAGTGCACATTGCAACTAAAAGTAACTAGCAGGCTGGGCAGAGTTAAAAATCACACAACACCAGGTTATAGTCCAACAGGTTTAATTGGAAGCACTAGCTTTCAGAGCGTCATTACTTCATCAGGTGTCCTCCACAACCACCTGATGAAGGAGCGACGCTCCGAAAGCTAGTGCTTCCAATTAAACCTGTTGGACTATAACCTGGTGTTGTGTGATTTTTAACTCTATACACCCCAGTCCAACACCAGCATCTCCAAATCATAGCAGGCTGGGGTTATTTGTCTCGCGAACAAGCTGGGGGAATGACCCTGAGCCAAAATCCTCCGAGAGCTGAGGCAGCCCTGATGGGCCAGTGGCTCCTTCCTGCACCATTCCAATTGTGTGTTTCAGAGGGAGAGAGTATGATTTACTTTGCCCTATTTGTGGTTTGGTGGGTGCCAGGTGTTAAACACCATTCCCTGTGCTGACTGTGTGACTAAGCTGGGAGTCCAGTTTGTGCTTGCCCTGTTTAGCCAACTTGGAATGCAGGTTCATAGCTCCTTGAAAGTGGAGTCGCAGGTAGATAGGATAGTGAAGAAGGCATTTCCTTTTTTGGCCAGAGTATTGAGTATAGGAGTTGGGAGGTCATATTGCGGCTGTACAGTACATTGGTTAGGCCACTTTTGGAATATTGCTTGCAATTCTGGTCTCCTTCCTCTTGGAAAGATGTTGTGAAACTTGAAAGCATTCAAAAAAGATTTACAAGGATGTTGCCAGGGTTGGAGGATTTGAGCTACAGAGAATGGTTGAATAGGCTAGGGCTGTTTTCCCTGGAGCGTCGGAGGCTGAGGGGTTTATAAACCTTGTAGAGGGTTATAAAATCAAGAGGGGCATGGATAGGGTAAAAAGACAAAGTCTTTTCCTTAGGGTGGGGGAGTCCAGAATTAGAGGGCATAGGTTTAGGGTGAGAGGGGAAAGATGTAAAAGAGAACTAAGGGCCAACATTTTCACGCAGAGGGTGGTACGTGTTTGGAATGAGCTGCCAGAGGAAGCGGTGGAGGCTAATACAATTGCAACATTTAAAAGGCATCTGGATGGGTATATGATTAGGAAGGGTTTGGAGGGACATGGGCCGGGTGCTGGCAGGTGGGACTAGATTGGCTTGGGATATCTGGTCGGCATGGACGAGTTGGACCGAAGGTCAGTTTCTGTGCTGTACATCTCTATGACTCTATAACTCCTGATAGGGACAGAGTCTGAACGGGGAGGTTCCTCCTTAAGGTTGTACCCCTGTCACAGACACAACTTGTTATTCCAAGTTTGTATTTTTGCAGCTAGAGGATCTTGTGTTTTGGAAATGTGTGCCTAGTATCAGAATGCAGCAACTTGTTTACTGTGATTAATGTCTCCAGTATTTACTGTGATTGTTTACTGAGAGCCGTCCAGTTTTCACTGTGATCACTGTCTCCAGCGTTCACTGAGACTAGTGTCTCTGGTATTTACTGTTGATCAGTGTGTCAACTGTTTTGTGAAACCAGAAAAGGATGTACTGGCACGTGGAGGGATGCAGAGGTTGTTCACTAAGTTGATTTTGGACTTGAGAGGGTTGGTTATGAGGAGAGATTGAGTAGATTGGGACTATATTCATTGGAATTTAGAAGAACTGGGGGGAGATCTTTTAGAAACATCCAAAATTACGAAGGGAATAGATAAGATAGAACCAGGGAGGTTGTTCCCACTGGCGGGTGAAACTAGACCTAGGGGGCACAGCCTCAAAATAAAGTGGAGCAGATTTAGGACTGAGTTGAGGAGGAACTTCTTCACCCAAAGGGTTGCGAATCTGGAATTCTCTGCACAGTGAAGCAGTTGAAGATACTGCACTGAATGTTGGATTATGTTAAGAAGGCAGGTAAGTGGAGCTGAATCCATGAAGAGATCAGCCTGATTTTATTGAATAGCAGAGCAGGCTCGATATGGCATATGACCTACTCCTGCTCCTAATTCTTATGTCCTGTGTTTGCTGAGACCACAATGTCCAGTGTTTACTGGGATCAGTGTGTCCACTGTTCACTGAGACCAACGTCTCCAGTGTTTTCTCAGGACAATGTGTCCAGTGCCCAGATGCCAGTGTGAGACCTTTATTTGGTCCTGAATCACTCACTCAGCTGGAGCCTCCCAACAAATACAGAGATGTTGTCTATGACCATTACCCTTGGGGGGTAAGAGGGAAGCAGTGGAACCGATGAGGAGGGAAAGTACTGGTAGTGAAGGTGCTTGGGGGGAGAACTGGAATCTAGTAGAGTTTTCTTACTGCCACAGAGGTCTCCGTGTGCCTAATCCCTAAGCTGCTTAGCCCCTGAGCTGCCTCCTGCGAGTGGCCAGCCCCCAAGCTGCTCCCACAAGTGCCCAGCCCCCTGCAAATGTTCAACCCGAGTTGCCCCCCCCACGGGTGCCCACCCCCTGAGCTGCCATCTGAGTGCCCATTCCCCTCCTCCCCCACCACACCTCTCAAAGGTGCCCAGTTTTCATTCTCTCCAACTGAGAAATCAGACACTTGGTAAACAGGCCCAGAATCTGATGTTTGAGCCAGGCCAGGACTCATCAGCAGATCTTAAGGCCACAGAAGCTGACAAACTGAAATAGAAACCATGTGTTTACAAGGCTGTGAGGTCACTGGGATCCTGCTCAATGTCAAGTCATAACACATCACTCAGCCTCACTGGCCCCTGTGTTTTTATATCTTCCATGGATCCAAATAGCCCCCATTATTCCACCTCTCTGTTCCTATTTTCATTATTCCCACTGCTATCTACACATATTCTATATGTGGTTATATATCTCTATAAGTGTCTATATAGATATGGTTAAAATCAGGTTATAGTCCAACAGGTTTATTTGGAGGCACCAGCTTTCGAAGCACTGTTTCTTCCTCAGGTGGTTGTGGAGCAGAATCATGCAACCACAGAATTTGCAGTAACTTCGAAATCTAGTGCCTCCAAATAAACTTGTTGGACTGTAACCTGGTGTTGTGTGATTTTTAACTTTGCCCACCCCAGCCCAACACCGGCACCTCCAAATTATATATAGATATGGCTCTATATCTATCCTGAATATGGATATACAGAGCTACCTCAGTCCCAATCTCCACACTGCAGCCTCACAACTCTCTGACTTCATGTTAACCCACCTCTACTCCAAATCCTTTCCATGTTCAACTTGTTCTGATGATCTGACATTCTGTGCTTGCTCAGCTGTTCTCCCTGACTCATCCTTCCCCCGTTTCAAACCTGGATTGGTTTATAAAGCTCTGGTTAGGCCCCATTTGGAGTACTGTGTCCAGTTTTGGTCCCCACACCTCAGGAAGGACATACTGGCACTGGAGCGTGTCCAGCGGAGATTCACACGGATGATCCCTGGAATGGTAGGTCTAACATATGAGGAACAGCTGAGGATCCTGGGATTGTATTCATTGGAGTTTAGAAGATTAAGGGGAGATCTAATAGAAACTTACAAGATAATACATGGCTTGGAGAGGATGGACGCTAGGAAATGCGGAGACATTTCTTCAGCCAGAGAGTGATGGGCCTGTGGAATTCATTGCCACAGAGCGCAGTGGAGGCCGGGATGCTAAATGTCTTCAAGGCAGAAATTGATAAATTCTTGATGTCACAAGGAATTAAGGGCTACGGGGAGAATGAGGGTAAGTGGAGTTGAAATGCCTATCAGCCATGATTGAATGGCGGAGTGGACTCGATGGGCCGAATGGCCTTACTTCCGCTCCTATGTCTTATGATCTTATGGTAAGAACTGCACAGGTGAGTGTGACTATCTGTAATACTGTCCCCCCAGTCAGGTTACAGGCATTTTCTCACAGGATCTGTGAAAGGGGTCATAAATTTGATTTTTGCTGGGTTAAAATATTGAAGGTTGTGCAACTGAAGAGGATAAACATTTGTTTCAAAAACAGAATACTGTGGCACTGGAAAATTCAACTTTCAAAATGAACATTGCTGGAAAAATTCAGCAGGTCAGACAACCTCTGTGACTAGAGATACAGAAGTGAATATCTCAGATTAGTTTGACCATAACAACTTTGTGTGACAGAAACCTGGTGTATTCCCTCTGTTTCTCTCCATCTCCATAGACACTGCCTGACTTTCCAGCGTTTTCTGTTTTTATTTCCAATACTAACCTTTTATCGGATGCTGTATAAAATGGCAATTAAACACTTCAGTGCTGTGAGATTGATTTGAGTGTCACAAGGCTGGGGATGTTCTGAAGATGAAAAAACTCAGCATTGATGCAATAAACATGTTGTATCATGTTTACAAAGTGAAATTAGATCTGAAACTTCCAGCATCTGCCAGAAATAGCTCCAAGGTTCCAAGGAAACTGTTGTCCAAGGTATAATCAACTTTCAGCTGTTTTTGTTAGTTCAAGAAATGGGCAAGTACACAGGCAGAGAGATAGAAAGGGTGCAGAAAGGGACAGGCACGCAGAGAGAGTGGGACACAGGCAGAGAGGGACAGAGTGCGACAGAGAGATAGAGAGGAACAGTCATAGAGATGCACAATATGAAAACAAACCCTTCGATCCAACTTGTCTATGCTGATCAGATATCCTAAACTAATCTAGTCTTATTTGCCAGCACTTGGCCCATATCCCGCAAAACCCTTCCTATTTTATATCCATCCAGATGCCTTTTAAATGCTGTAAATGTATCTGCCTCCACCACTTCCTCTGGCAGTTCATTCCATACACGCATGAAAAGGTTGCCCCTTAGTTCTGTTTTAAGTCTTTCCCCTCCCACCCTAAACTTATACCCTGTAGTTCTGGACTCCCCACCCTAGGAAAAAGACCTTGACAGTCACACAGAGAGAATGAGAGTGGTCCCACAGACAGAGGGAGAGTGGGACAGAGAGATAGAAAGGGTGCAAAAGGGACAGGCAGATAAAGAGGAAGAGAGTGCTGGACAGAAAGATGGGAAGAGAACAGTGTAAGAAAAATACAGACATATAGAAATTAAAACTCACACAACTTTGACCATCCCAGTCGAATACCGACCCCTCAACATTATAGAAATTAATACAGAGACAAAGAGATAAGACAGTAACACAGAGACAGATGGTCAGAGATTAAGAGGTGGTCAGACAGAGAAAGAGAGATTGAGAGAGACAGATGGGGAGTGGGGAGAGAGATAAAAAGAGAAAGGCAGAGCTGGAGAAAGCAAGAACGTAGGAACAGGTTTTGGCTATTCAGCCTAGGAAGCCAGTTCTGCCATTTACTGAGATCATGGTTGGTCTGTGGGCCAACTCCATATACCCAGCTTTGGGCTATTTCCCTTCATACTTTTGCTTGACAAAAAAAAACTATCTAGCTCAGATTTAAAATTACCACCTTTCTGGGGAAAGTGTAGATTTAGGTAGAAGCTGAACATTATATTGAGATTGACCAATAAAATGAAACTGGCAGAACAATCTCAAAAAAAACCAAAAGATCTGAGGATGCTGGAAACGGGAAATTGCTGGGAAAACACAACAGGTCTGGCAACATCTGTGGAGAGAAAGCAGAGTTAACGTTTCAGGTCCAGTGACCCTTGTTCAGTTCCGTTCAATTTTCCACAGATGCTGTCAGACCAGCTGAAATTTTCCAGCAATTTCTGTTTATGCGCATGATCTCAATGCTGAGAAATGGGAGGTTACTTTGGACCAAAAGGGATAATGCGAAGCAGTGAAAATCTTGGAACATTGTAGATGTAAAATAGATCAATAACATGTCTGAGGAGGTCCAGAAAAGAACTCATACCTCGTTAATGCTGGCGGTTTTATGTTTAGGACTAGAATACAGAGGGGTTAGATGTCACAGTTCAGCTGTACAAAGCCCTGGTTAAACCACAGCTGGGAGCAGTTCTGGGCACTTGACCTCAGGAAGGAGGGAGTGATCTTGAAGGGACTGCAGCAGAGGTTTACCAGAATGATCCACAGACCAAGGGTTACGCTAAGAGGAAATATTCAACAAACTCGGAGTTATATTACCTTCAATTTGAGAAGGCTAAGAGGTGATTCGATCCAGGTTTTAAAAGGGAAACTGAGAGGAACTGATTAGGGAGTGCAGAACAGTGGGGTGGTGGGTGGGAGGAATGTGTTTAAATTCAGGCCAGATATTTCAGGAGTAAAGGTGGACAATACTTACACATACAGGGGTGTTCTGAGATTTCAAAGTCTCTTTCACAAAGTGTAATTGTTACTTATAAATCTGAAATCGAGAAGAGTTTTGTGTGAACCGATGGGGTTAAACGGGAAATGGAGCAAAGGTGGATATGTGGAGTTAGGTTACAGATCGTCTATCCTCTCAGTGAAGAGTCTTCTCCTGTTCCTCAACAGAGTGGCAGAGAGCAAGAAAAGGGGATTTTTAGCCTATATCTGTCTAGCTGTCTCCCTCTTTACCTCAATGAGCCTAATTTTAATTCTGTGCAAGTAGAGTTACAAACTTACCCACCTCGGTCTCTCTTCCCCCTTTAGCCTCAATCTTTGTATGTTCATCTCTCACAATCAATCAGTCTTCTCTCAATTGCTTTGTTTGTGTGACCACGTGATTATGTCTGACTGTCTCTCACTGTCTCTTTTACTCACTATATCTCTGACTCTCTCATTGCTGTCTGCAACTCTGTCTTTCTCTGATCAATGGGGAACTCCTGCTTCGACCAGGTTTCTAGGGGTTGAGCTCTGTCACACTGAGTTAGCATTGAGGCATCTCGGCTCAGTGAATATTTGATCATCTGAGGCATGACAAAAGGCTCATTAATCCCCAGTGGGAACACAGCCACACTGCATGCACTGAAACAGTATTGGCACTGTGTGAGATTAGTGCTGGCAACCTCTGGCTATGAGGAGGGGGATGGGGAGAGGGAGAGAGCAAGCGAGATACTCAGGGCGTTTGCAAACAATAAACAAACTGTAATGAATGTTCAGATCCCATCAGCGCAGATTGTCAATTTGAATTCAATGCACATAAATCTTAAAGTAAAAATATTTCAGTAGAAGTGACTGTGAAACTATCTGATGGAAACACTTCACAAGTGTTCTTTCAGGACTAAAACCTGCCAGTCCTGCACTGTCCTCTCATCCCATACTGACTGAGCATTTACAGAGCTGTGCTATCCCAGTTCAACAAACGACTTTGGCAATAAATAAACCAGGCCTGAATGAGAAGCGATGGGAGTACAAGGGAACCAAAGGTAACACAGGATTTATCAGGACTGTGAGTAATGCAGATTAAAATTGTGCAAGTCCAACGAAGCAAAAAGATCGTAACAAATTCTGCTCCAACAAGACACTGGATGGGAGTGGCTGGAGAGATGCATGGGAGAAAACCCTGAAGTCATTTGTCAGCCATCCAAGTCAACTGTCCAACTGCAGGGTGCATCACAGGAGAATATGATCGTGTCTTTGCCTTTTGCATGCATCAAGAACAACAGCAGACCACACCCCCAGCAAAGACTGGGCACTGAAGCCCGAATCTCCAGTGCCTGTATCATCCTTCCCCATACGAGCTAACAGCAGAACTTTCCCAATCCCCGAGTGTAAGATATGACTGAGTGGGGAGGAGGCTTCATCACTGAATAGGAAGCTTCTGGGTTCAAACCCCAGCCTGGTACTAACATTGGGAAAGCTGCACTGTCAGAGCGTTAGTGCCAAAGGAGCGCTGCACTGTCGGAGGGTCAGTGCTGAGGGAGTGCTGCACTATTGGAGGGTCAGTGTTATGAGAGCACTGCACTGTTGGAGGGTCAGCACTGAAGGAGTGCTGCACTGTTGAAGGATCAGTGCTGAGGGAGTGCTGCCCTGTTGGAGGGTCAGAGCTAAGGGAGTGCTGCACTGTTGGTTGGTCAGTGCTGAGGGAGCGCTGCACTATCGGAGGGTCAGTGCTGAGGGAGCGCTGCACTATTGGAGGGTCAGTGCTAAGGGAGCGCTGCACTTTTGGAGGGTTAGCACTGAGGGAGCCCTGCATTGTCAGAGAGTCAGCGCCGAGGGGAAAACACCACATATCGGAGGGTCAACGCTGAAGGAGTGCCATACTGTTGGAAGGTCAGCGCTGAAGGAGCGACGCACTGTTGGAGGGTCAGCGCTGAGTGAGTTTCACATGGTCAGAGAGAGGATGACACTCTGAGGGACTGTGTTGAGGGCATGCTGTCTGGCAGACATAGAACATTGAGATACTGGAGCAGTATTAGAGGACCCATACCAAGGAGAGAGAGTGGGCTGCCTATAGGGGGCCACAGAGAGAAAGTGCTGCCCCCTCGGGGGTCATAGGGAAGAGAGCTGCCACATCAGGGGCTCACAGAGAGCTGCCTCATCAGGGGGGCCAGACAGAAAGGGAGAGAGAGAGACTGCTGCCCCATCAGGAGGCCCCATCAGTTTTCATACAGCCAGAAACAGATACCTTGTCCTCTCTCTTATATGTATGTTAATCATCAGCCATGTATGGAATGAAAATGAGGGGAGGTCTCGATTTCTGGATCTAATGTTTATCTCTTCATCAAACACCAGAACAGATGGTCCCAGTGATGTTTGGAGAAATTTTCCAGCTCACTTCAGAATGTATTTTGATGGTTGTGGAACCCTTTGGGGAGCCCTGAGATTGTAAAAGGTGGTATATAAATGCAAGTCTTCAGAAATGAAAATGTTGGCAAAGAGCAGGTGACCATGATGCTGAGGAAACAGTTATTTGGACTTCTGTCCCTCACTGAACACTTATTGGTTAATTATTTTACAGTAATTGGAATTATTATAACCACCATAAGTGACCTTTAAGCACAAAGCAAGATGCTGCAATTTTATTTTGGGATATTAATCTCAATGATTACACTTCAAATTCAGTTGCAGCAAGGAATTTAAACTCAGTATTCAGTAAAAAAAAACTGAACTTTGTGCCCCTCGATCAAAAGAGGTATTACTAATCACAGAAACTTTTCAGGAGTGTTGTCTAACATTTAAGAACTGATATTCATAGATCACTGGTCAAAGTTGATAAAACTTCAAGGTTTGTTTTTCTGGGGTATTAAGTGATCCGATTAATATGATAGGCTGGTCCAGAAAATTAAGTCACCTGGGATCCACAGTTGAGTTGCTAAGTTGGATGAAAAATTGGCTTGGTCATTGGAGACAGAGGTAGTTATGAATGGTGTTTTCTAGACTGGCAGTTTGTGACCCGTGGTGTTCTGCAAAGATCATTACTGAGACCTCTGTTGTTTGTAATCAATATAAATTATTTGGATGAAAAGTAGGTGGTCTGATTAGTAAGTTTGTAGACGACGCACAAATTGGTGGAATTACAGATAGTGAGGAAGGTTGTCAAAGGATACAGCAGGATATAGATCAGGGGTAAGTTGGGCAGAGAAATGGCAGATGGAGTTTAATCTGGCCAAGTGTTAAAAGTGAAGTATTTTGGGAGGTCAAATGCTCGAGGAAAGTATACAGTAAATAGGAGGACCCTTAGGAGCATTGATATACAGAGGGATCTTGGGGTGCAAGTGTATAAAGCTCCCTGAAATTGCCACACAAGTGGATAAAATACTAAAGAAGGCATACAGCATGCTCACCTTCATTGGTTGAGACATTGAGTATAAAACTATGTCTAGGCCACATTTGAAGTATTGTGCACAGTTCTGGTCACCACACTATAGGAAGGATGTGGAGGCTTCAGAGACAATGCAAAAGTTTATCAGGATGTTTCCAGAATTAGAATGTATTAGCTATAAGGAGAAGTCGAATTGTTTTCGCTAGAGTGTCAGAGACTGAGGGGGTGATCTGATAGAAGTATATAAAAATGAAAGGGATGGATAGAGTGGATCGTTTTTCTCAGGGTGGCTTTGATTTAAGGTGAGAAGTAAGTTTAAAGGAGATGTGTGAGGTGTGTACTTTACATAAAGGTTGGTAGGTTCCTTGAAAGTACTGCCAGGCAAGATGATAAAAGCAGATATGATAGCAACTTTAAAATGTATTTAGATAAACACATGAATAGGTAAGGAATAGAGAGACACAGACCATGTGCAGCAGATGGGATTAGTTAAGAATGCCATCATGGTTGGCACAGACATGGTGGGCCGACAGCCCTGTTCCTATCCTGTACTGTTCTTTGTTCTAAATTAACTTTCAGACAAAGGAGCAGTGTTTTGAAAGCTAGTGATTTCAAGTAAACCTGGACTGTAACCTGGTGTTGTGTGACTTCTGACTTTATCCAGCCCGATCCAACATCAGAATCTCCATACCTTGTTCTAAATGGTGGATGGTTTTGAAGGGCCTGAATGGCCTTATCTTTGCAATGGATGCGAAATCACTGAGGCCCACAGGGTGGCACAGCTGAGCATAGGGCCCCAACTGGCTCAATAACACCATCTACTGGTGCAGCATATTCTTGCAGGTGTTCCACAGCATGGAAGTCACTCAGCCCATCTCCTTCCTATTCAGAGGGAGCAGTGATCTGAAAAAGGCCATTCAGTCCATCTAATGTTGGAAAGACCACTTTTTTATCTTACTTAATTTTTGATTGTGGATTGAATTAGAAAAAGAATGGAAGGAATAATTCACAGAATCACAAATTGCTATAGCACAAAAGGAGGCCATTCAGCCCATCGTGACTGAACTACTTCCATTGCCTATAGCCAGTCTCCAGTCTTTTCCCCATATCTCCGTATACCAGAGAGACACCCTGCACAGATACTGTTCCAGACACACACACACAATGCATTCAGACACCATGCCCAGATACAGACATCCCATTAAGATGCTGCTGCACCCAGATACCCAACAGGTCGCCCAGACGCTGCACCCATACAGACACGACATCCAACAGGTCGCCCAGACGCTGCACCCATACAGACACTACACCCAACAGGTCGCCCAGACGCTGCACCCATACAGACACGACACCCAACAGGTCGCCCAGATGCTGCACCCATACAGACACTACACCCAGACACCCAACAGGTCGCCCAGACGCTGCACCCATACAGACATGACACCCAACAGGTCGCCCAGACGCTGCACCCATACAGACACTACACCCAGACACCCAACAGGTCGCCCAGACGCTGCACCCATACAGACACAACACCCAGACACCCTAGACAGATATCCCACACAGACAAACCAAATTCAGTGTACAGAGTTGAAAGCATTTTAATGTTCTGTTATAATATGTTAGTCTTAGAAATTGCTGTTTTCCTTGCTGAAGCCGTTTCTTCTCCCTATAAGGCCCCTCATCATAATTACAACAAAACAAAAGGCTAGCTTTTAACATTTCGACCTAAATGATGGAAGTACCAGGGCCCCATGCAAGATCTTCTATTCTCTCATCCCACAGGACATGGGGGCAGAGGGGTTGGGGGAAGGTGGAACCACTGAACCTGGGATAGAGTGGAGAGACCTCATGCTGATCCTTCCCACCACCCTGCTGAAACTGAGCAAGCAACCAGGGATAAAACTACAGGGAGATAAAGCTATGGAATTAAAAACACCCCCATTTCCTGCATGGAGATGGAAACTGAATTCGATCCAAGCAGTGTTTCAAGTGACCCATGTCAGCCAGTAATCTCCAATTCCCATCTCACATTGATCGTCATACATAAAACCATCATGATTCAACGTCCAAAGATAATTTGTGTAAGTGAAGAGATCAGCAAACCCAAAGGCAGAATCAGTCACAGAGACATGGAATTTAATCCCAAAGGGAACACTGCCTATCATGTAGAGTCTAGGATATAGTGACTCACAGGTCATTGTGACCGTCCAGAGACATTGACCATTGCAATATAATGGCCATCCAGAGACATTGACTATCACAACATAGTGACTGTAACAACACAGTGACTGTCCAGAGACGCTGACCAGGCTAGATACACTGAGCCAAAACATTGTCCATTGATTCCACTGCTGACCACCTTCTATTCCTCACTGACCTCAGCAGCATGTCTGAGTGGATATTAACTCCTGTCATTCACATACACATTCTTAAAAAAATGTTGTCCCACGCACCACCAATACATTTTTTTTCAATCAGAAACTCCACAGTAGTGGAGCTGGCCCTTGGTCAGGCACAAGAGCTGATTCCTAATCAGACGACACCCTCTCAGTTATAGCAGGCGTATAGTGAGCCCAATGCTCTCTTGCACTTGAGTTTCTGGTCCACAACAGGAACTTCACTCGTTGCCCCCCCACCTCCCATTACTACCATTCTCCCAGACCCCTGACAAGGGGCAGTACCCACAGCTGAGATGAAGGCATCTCAACAAGACCAACTGTGGAGCTGATACTGTCAGCTTCCAGCAGCAGCACAGATACACAGACACCAACGACTTAGAGCCATGCTCAATCTGGGATTGGTGGGGCTGGATTTAGTTTGCAGTGAGGGTTAAACTGGTTGAGGAAATGGAGCAGGAAAGTTCAGGTTACAACCAATAATAATGTGGCACTGACCATGGGAAGCCAGAACTTCAGCCCTACAGGCCCAAAGCACTAGGGGAGCTCTGTACAGAGGCGGGGATTAGGCTGCAGTGTGAAACGGGCTCTGTGCAGAGGTGGGGGGAAGAAGCTGCAGTGTGAAGGGAGCTCTGTCCCGAGTGGGAAAGGGGCTGCAGTGGGAGGAGAGCTCAATGCGATGGGGGGGGGAGAATGGGGCTGCATGTGAAGGGAGCTCTGTATAGAGGGGGGAGGAGGGACTGCAGTGTCAGGAGAGCTCTGTACAGAGATGGGAAGGAGCTGCAGTGTGAGGGGAGCTCTGTACAGGGAGAGAAGGGGCTGCAGAGTGAGGGGAGCTGTGTGTGTATAGGGGAGGTGAGGGGCTGCAATGTGAAGACAGCTCTGTACAGAGGGGGGGGGAAAAGGGGCTGCAGACCGAGGAGTGCCCTGTACAGAGGGGGGAAGGTGCTGCAGAGTGGGAGGACCTCTGTGTACACAGAGGGGAACTCCGTACAAAGAGGGGAAGATGCTGCAGAGCGAGGGGCGCTTTGTATAGAGGCGGGGAAGGGGCTGCAGTGTGAGGAGAGCTGTCCCAAGTGGGGGAAGGGGCTACAGTGGGAGGAGAGTTCCGTGTGTATAGGAGAGGTGAGGGGCTGCAATATGAGGAGAACTCCGTACCAAGCAGGGAAGGGGCTGAAGAACAAAGGGGGGTTTTTACAGAGGGGGCAATGGGCTGCAGTGTGAGGAGAGCTCTGTACAAAGGGGGGAGAAGGGGCTACAGTGGGAGGAGAGCTCTGTACAGGGGTGGATGGGCTGCAGTGGGAGGAGAGCTCTATACAGAGAGGGAAAGGGGCTGCAGTGTGAGGGGAGCTCTGTACAGAGAGGGAAGGTGCTGGGGAGCTCTGTACAGAGAGGGAAGATGCTGCAATGTGAGGGGAGCTCTGTACAGAGAGGGGAAGGGGCTGCAGTGTGAGGAGAGTTTTGTACAGAGAGGGGAAGGGGCAGCAGTGTGAGGAGAGCTCTGTACAGAGAGGGAAGATGCTGCAATGTGAGGGGAGCTCTGTACAGAGAGGGGAAGGGGCTGCAGTGTGAGGAGAGCTCTGTACAGAGAGGGAAAGGGGCTGCAATACGAGGAGAGCTCTGTACAGAGAGGGAAGATGCTGCAATGTGAGGGGAGCTCTGTACAGAGAGGGAAAGGGGCTGCAGTGTAAGGAGAGCTCTGTACAGAGGAGCGGGAAGGTGCTGCAGTGTGAGGAGAGCTTGGTATGGGGGTGGGGTAGGGGAGCTGCAGTGTGAGGAGAGCTTGGTATTGTGTGTGTGTGTGTGTGTGTGGTGGGGGGGGGGGGGGGAAGCTGCAGTAGGAGGAGAGCTCTGTACAGAGAGGGAAAGGGGCTGCAGTGGGAGGAGAGCTCTGTCCCAAGTGGGAAGGGGTTGCAGTGGGAGGAGAGCTCTGTCCCAAGTGGGAAGGGGTTGCAGTAGGAGGAGAGCTCTGTACAGAGAGGGAAAGGGGCTGCAGTGGGAGGAGAGCTCTGTCCCAAGTGGGAAGGGGCTGCAGTGGGAGGAGAGCTCTGAACAGAGGAGGAGGGGAAGGGGCTGCAGTGGGTGGAGTGCTCTGTGCAGAGGGGGGAATGTGCTGCAGTGGGAGGAGCGCTGTGTCTGTACAGAGAGCGAAGGAGCTGCTGCACAAAAATGTAGAGGCTTCACTAAGACAAGGTAACAGCAACAATCTACAACGTCCTGAAGGTTCTGCAGGCGACTGGCAAATAAACACATCCAAATATATAAATATGTCACTCAAGAATTCTCATCAGCAATTTGCAAGTGTCCTTCAAACAAAGAATCCAGGGAGAGTGCTCTTCAGTCACACCCAGCTCATCTGGAATTTCACCTTACAATGTGGCATCGGGCTCCTGCAAATCCTAAAGAACCAAGAACAAAACAAATCAAATCAAACTGAACAAAGTGATGATTAAACTATACACAATGCACAAACCTATGCACTGATGTGTTGGTTTCCCCCTTCATTGATGATGGGCATATTTGTGCAGCCTCCTCCTCCAATGAGTTTTTTAATTGTCCACCACCATCGACCATCTAACACTGGATGTGGTAGGACTGCAGAGCTTAGATCTGATCCACTGGTTGTGGGATTTGTTAGCTCTGTCTATCACTTGCTGCTTCTGTTGTTTTGCATGCAAGTAGTCCTGTTTGGTAGCTTCACCAGGTTGACATCCCACTTTTAGGTATGCCTAGTGGTACTCTTGGCATGCCGTCCTGCACTTTCCATTGAACCAGGGTTGATTCCCTGGCTTGATGGTAATGGCTGAGTGGAGAATATGCCAGGCCATGAAGTTAGATTGTGTTGGGAGTATAATTCTACTGCTGTTGATAGCCCACAGTATCTCATTGATGCCAAGTCTTGAATCCCTCAATCTGTTTGCCACAAAACACGATGGAGGGTATTCTCAATATGAAGGCAGCACTTTGTCTCCACATGGACTGTGTGGTGATCACTTTTACTGATACTCTCATGCCCTGTTTCGCAGCTATGTCCTTTAGGACCTGACCAGCTCGATCAGTTGTACTGCTGCCAAGGCACTCTTGGTGAAATGCCTCACCCAGAGGACATTCTGGTCCTTGCCACTCTCAGTGCTTCCTCCAAGTGTTGTTCAACATGAAGCAGTACTGAGTCATCAGCCGAAGGAGGATGGTACGTGGTATTCTGCAGGAGGTTTCCCTGCCCATGTTTGATGTGAAGACTTGTGACCTCATGCAGTTAGAAGTCAATGTAGAGGACCCGCAGGGCAACTGTATGCTACTGTGCTCTGCTGGGACTGTTTTGTCAGTGAGAGTGGTGATGGTACTATCAGGGACATTGTCCGCAAGGTTTGATTCCATGAATATAACTATATTACACTGCTGCTTGACTAGTCTGTGTGACAGCTCTTCCAATGTTGGCACTAACTCCCAGATGTTAGTATGAAATCCTTTGCAGAACAGAAAGGACTGTTCTTGCTCTTGTCATTTCTGATGCCCTGATCAATGCATATTGTCTGTCTTGTTTCATTCCTTTTTTGAGACTTTTTAATGATTGATACAACTGAGTGACTTGCTCAGTCATTTCAGAGGATAGTTAAGAGTCAACCTCATTGCAGTGGCTCAGAAGTCACACGCAGGCCAGACCAGGTAAGGACAGAGCAAGTCACAATATCATGGTACCATTACCTCTTTTCTGTTCCTGCCATGGACAGAGACAGAACTAGGTAATCTGTAATGGGGCAAAAAGACATCTCCTACCCATATACAAACGTCATCAGTTATTTGTAAATATTCACCTCATCAGTGCTTGTAGGGGCCAGCCGATTGTAAACTGATTCGATTACATTCCGTCTGAGAGAACAAACATCAAAAAAAACTTATTTCAACAAAGTGTTTCTGAATCAGAAATAATGCAGAAGAAGCAAGTGATCAGTAACTCTATCAGAGTCACAAGTTCTCACTCCATAATCCCACAGCAACATAAAGCTACAAAGTCAGCGCCGCAGTGTCAGAGGGTCAGTACTGAGGGGGCACTGCACTGTCGTAGGGTCAGCACCACAGTGTCAGAGCGTCAGTGCTGAGGGAGCACCACACTGTCGGAGGGTCAGTGCTGAGGCAGTGGCGCACTGTCAGAGGGTCAGCAGTGAGGGAGTGCCGCACTGTCGGAGGGTCAGTGCTGAGGGAGCACCACACTGTCGGAGGGTCAGCGCTGAGGGAGTGCCGCACTGTCGGAGGGTCAGCGCTGAGGGAGTGCCGCACTGTCGGAGGGTCAGCGCTGAGGGAGTGCCGCACTGTCGGTGGGTCAGTGCTGAGGGAGTGCCGCACTGTCGGAGGGTCAGCAGTGAGGGAGTGCCACACTGTCAGAGGGTCAGTGCTGAGGGAGTGCCGCACTGTCGGAGGGTCAGTGCTGAGGGAGCAGCACACTGTCGGAGGATCAGTGCTGAGGGAGTGCCGCACTGTCGGAGGGTCAGCAGTGAGGGAGTGCCGCACTGTCGGAGGGTCAGTGCTGAGGGAGTGCCGCACTGTCGGAGGGTCAGTGCTGAGAGAGTGCCGCACTATCAGAGGGTCAGTGCTGAGAGAGTGCCGCACTGTCAGAGGGTCAGTGCTGAGGGAGTGCCACACTGTCGGAGGGTCAGCAGTGAGGGAGTGCCACACTGTCAGAGGGTCAGTGCTGAGGGAGTGCCGCACTGTCAGAGGGTCAGTGCTGAGGGAGCGCCAAACTGTTGGAGGGTCAGCACCACAGTGTCAGATGGTCAACACTGAGGGAGTGCCTGTCGGAGGGTCAGCACTGTACAGTCATAGGGTCAGTGCTGAGTGGAGTACCCACACAGTTGGAGGGTCAGTGCTGAGGGACCGTGCACTTTCAGAGGATTAATACTCGATCACCACTCTGTCAGTCATTGTGTTCGCTGGTGGGGGCTATCATGGGTGGTGTTACTGTCTGGGACAAAGGGGGTGGGGGCGGTAAAGAGACGCAGACTCTCTGAGGGCTCCGTACTTGCTGATGAGGCCTCCTCCAGGTGGCAGGTTGGGAATGTTCTCGATGATCAGTGTATGCATTATGTCCAGTAACCCCAGAGGAGCATCCAGGCCAGACGTGGTCACCAACTCTGCAAGGAAAGAACAAAAATACTGTGAACATCTTAGAAACAAATATAAAATGTTTGTGTTCATGAAGAGCTGAAATGAAGAAAGGGTGTGAAGAAGCAACATAATGTGGCCCACTCTGGTCAAGGATCAGGCTGTTCCTCTCGGAGATGAGGGAGACTTGAACTGGAGCTGAGGAATCAGCCAGCGAAGAAAGGGGCAGCTCCCAGCCTCAATATTTTGTTTCTATTTACTCAAAGGACATGGGGGGGGTCATTGACTGGGCCAACATTTATTTCCCATCCCTAACTGCCACATGAGAAGGTGGTGATGAGCTGCTTTCTTGAACCACTGCAGTCCATGTGCTGTCGGGGTACTCACAATGCCGTTAGGGAGGGAGTTCCAGGATTTTGTAGAAATGGTAATATATTTCCAAGTCAGGATTGTGAGTGGCTTGGATGAGAACTTGCAGATAGTGGTGTTTCCATGTATCTGCTGCCCTTATCCTTTGAGATGGAAATGGACATGGGTTTGGAAGGTAGAATCTATAGATGCTTGGTTAATGTCTGCAGTGTATCTTGTAAATAGTACTGCTGCTTGTGAGGGAGTGAATGTTTGTGGATATGATGCCAATCAAAATAGCTAAGTATAACTAATCAGTAGAGAATTTGCCCCCTGCTTCCCAGTGATTCCAGTTTTGTTCAGGGTCCTTGGTGCCCTACTCAGTCAAACGTGGCCTTGATTTCAAGGGCTGTCAATCTCACTTCAACTCTGAATTTTAGCTCTTTTGTCCATTTTCGAACCGAGGCTGTAATGAGGTCAGGAGCTGAATGGCCCTGGCAGAACCCAAACTGGGCATCACTGAGCAGGTGCTGCTTGATAGCACTGTTGATGACACCTTCCATCACGTTACTGATGGTTAAGAGTGGACTGATTGTTCTGCTTTTTGTGTAAAGGGCATACCTGGGCAAAATTTCCACATTGTCAGCTAGGTGCCCAGTATTGTTAAATTACAGATTGCAGTGAAACATTAAGATGACAAGGAAAGATCAGCTTTATTCCCTGACTGGATTTCCCGGTAATTTACAGCAGGGACTCTCTTATAAGGTGGAGTTTAGAATGAGGACCACAAGGTAAAATGTCCCAGGTTTAAATCCACCCCCAACACTGTCTTGAGGTCCAGGGGATTAAATAGAATACAGTCCATCACTGTGACAAATCTCACTCTTTGAATGATCACACAAGATCACAGTCAATATAGGGGTAACTGACACAGCCTCTAGTCTGTAATGTTAAAATATTAAATTGTACTGTCTCTCTGGACAGGAATGTAATTTTAAATGATTAAACTGTACTTTCTCCAAGAAGCTGAACATTCTGGAAGTGGGTGGGGGTGATATTCTGTCTCACAGATAGCATGCAGGAATGTGGATGACTTTCCATTGAAATCCACACTTCATCTGGGCAGCCATTTACTACTATTTTACTGCTATTATCAAATTGAACTCTCATTTAGTCCCTTCCATTCAGAAATGCTTTCATAGCCATTCTCCAGCCAATCAAATTCGTTTGCATGATCATTCCCTGATACCGAAGTATATCACACCAACATTGTCCGGAGAAATAGTGGAGCCAGAACTCATTTGCAGGGCTGCCCCGAAGTGAGGACATATCACACCTACATTGATTGTCTCGGGGAATAAAGGAGTCAGGAAATCATCTACACGATGATTCCCCAGGATTAGGGCATTTACATTATCTCTGAAGATGACCTCATCCTACCATTGTACCTGAGGTAACATGTGGTTATTGGGGAGAGGGGGGTTGACTAGAGTACCTGTGAGCATTATTAACTGACTTGTACAAAGGGGATGTATTTCCTTAGTTTGGGGCCTCTTTTGACTCGACTTTGCACACCTGCAAAGAGGGTCAAAGGGGTCACCTAGCTTGTACAGGCTTTAATAAACTTTAACTGTTTGCAGAAGTTAGTGTGTGTGAATTGCATCTTGTGCTTGAAACCTCGGGAAAAGAACCTAACAAGGCAATTCCCTCATCAATAGCTAAGATCTTTGAAGGTTTAACATGAAAGTGTCAGTCTCAAAAGGGCTCAGCCCAGCCTGCTTACAGCCTCTGACCTTTCACTCGTGCTTCCAGGTATCTGTCAAGCTCAGCCTCCCTCTGTTTTGCTTCCTCCGAAGGTCTTGGGGCGTTCTCAAAGCACACCAACTCGATGCTTATGTTGTCCCGGCTGCCCTGCATAAGATGAACACAAACAGGAGCCCTGAGTTCAACTAGCCTAAAGCACATCATTTCAATACCAAACTAGCAATTCAAAACATCACATGCACAAGACTAACAATAACATGCATTTCAAAAACACCTTGCAACATCTCAGAACACTGCAAAGATCTCTACCAGCAAATGAACACAATGTACACACATGAAAAGAACCCACAAGGAAACTGATTAATGAGGGAAGAAAAGACCAAAAGAACTGCACATTCTGGAAATCAGAGACAAAAACAGAAATTGCTGGAAAAGCTCAGCAGGTTTTGCAGCATCTGTGGAGAGAAAGCAGAGCTAACATTTCAGATCCAGTGACCCTTCATCAGAAATAATGCTGCTGGATCTGCTGAGTTTTTTCAGCAATTTCTGTTTTTGTTTCTGTTAATGTGACATATCTTGAGAGATAAAGATTGGCCAAATTCTTCCAAGTGCAAGATCTTCTCCCACCCAAAAAGAGGATAGACACAGCTTCAGTTTGATGTCCCAACAGAAGATAACGCCTCAGACAGGTGCAGCTCTCCCTCAGTGCAGACCCTATGAGAGTGTGGCATTCCCTTAGCACTGACACTCCGACATTACCCGCTCCCTCGGCACTGACCAGCCGTTGCAGCGCTCCCTCAGCACCAACCCTCCAAGAGTGCGGCACTCACTAAGCACTGACCCTCCGAGAGTGCAGCGCTCCCTCAGCACCAACCCTCCGACAGTGCGGCGCTCCCTCAGCGTTGATTCTCATGGCTGGTTGGTGGGATGATTACTGAATGGCAGAACTAGTGTGAGGGGCTGAATGGTCTCCTCCTTATTTTTATCAGGGAAGCAGATAGCAACACACCCAAAGGAATGTCTCTTATAATGGAGCCTCCAGTTCCCAGTGTCTCCACTCCTCCAGCCACTGTGTCAATGTCAGGATTGTACAATGTCTCCTGCTCTCAGATCCAGCCTCAGTGCTATACTGTTGGCTCCTCCTCTCCATCTATTAATGCTAGCAGGTCCTGACAATAAATCTGCTGCAAAGTGCACAGTGAGGGGCCCAGATTGTGGGAATAGGATTTGGCAAAGGGCCTGACTTGGTCACCTCACAATATCTGTCCATTGACTCACGGATGTTGGGTGTCACTGGCTAGGTTAGCATTTATTATCCACCCTTAATTGCCCTTGAGATAAAAGTGGTGAGCAACCTTCTTGAACCACTGCAGTCCATGTGCTGTAACAGACCACAATGTCCCTTTGGGAAGGAATTCCAGGATTTTGACCTCGTGACATTGAAGGAACAATGATATATTTCCAAGTCAGGATGATGAATGGCTTGGAGGGGAACTTGCAAGGGGTGGTGTTGCCATGTATCTGACGCCCTTGTCCTTCTAAATGGAAGTGGTCATGGTTTGGAAGGTGCTGGCTGAGGATCTTCTGTGCATTTCTGCAAGGCATCTTGGAGATGGTACACACTGCTGTTAGTGAGAGTCAATGGTGGGGGAATGGATATTTGTGGATGTAGTCGAGAGTATGTTGCTAGAAAAGCACAGCAAATCAGGCAGTATCTGAGCAGCAGGAAAATTGATGTCTCGGGCTGGAGCCCTTTGTGGATGTGGTACCAATCAAGCGGGGGCTGCTTTTTCCCGGATGGTGTCAAACTTCTTCAGTGTTGTTGGAGCTGCACTCATCCAGACAAGTGGGAAGTATTCCATCACACTGCTGACTTGTGCCTTGTACGTGATGGACACTCCCCTTTAGGAAGTCAGGAGGTGAGTTACTCATGGCAGGATTCCCAGCCTCTGACCTGCTGTTGTAGTCACTGTGTTCATATGGCTAATCCAGTTCCATTTCTGGTCAATGGTAACCCCCTGGATTTTTGTTGATAATGGGGAATTTTGTGATGGTAACACCATTGAATGTCAAGGGGCAGTGGTTGGATTGTCTCTTCTTGGTGATGGTCATAGCCTGGTGCAAATGTTACTGGCCACTTGTCAGCCAAATCTGGATACTGTCCAGGTTTTGCTGTATTTCCATATGGACTGCTTCAGAATCCGAGGAGGGGCGAATGATGCTGAACAATGTGCAATCATCAGCCAACATCCCCACTTCTGACCTTATGATGGAGGGAAAGGCTTTGATGAAGCAACTGAAGATGGGTGGGCCTAGGACACTACCCTGAGGAGCTCCTGAAGAGATGTCTACTGAAATGACTAATCTCCAACAACCATAACCATCTTCATATGTGCCAAGTATGACTCCAACCAGAAAGTTTTCCTCCTGATTCCTATTGATTTGGTTTTGCTCGGGCTCCTTGAGGCTACACTCAGTCAAAAGCAGTCTTAATGTCATAGGCTGTCACAATCACCTCACTTCTGGAAATCAGCTTTTTTGTCCATATTTGAACCAAGGCTGTAATGAGATCAGGAGCTGTGAGGCCCTGGCAGAACCCAAACTGGGCGATACTGAGCAGGTTATTACTGATAAGATTCTGCTATGGAAATACCCAGGTAAATGACATCCATTAGTCATAGCTTTGACATTCTCTACAGTCTTTGAACTCAACTCAAAGTTCATTTCCACTGAACTCTTCATTACTTGAGTTATGCACAATTAATTCCCGCATTTGGCTTTATAGGAACAAATTTGCTGAAAAAAGTAGGGAAAATTTCAGCCTTAATCCTAACAAGCTCTAATATTCCTCTCATCAATTCATACCTGAGTGAGTCCGTGTATGTGTGGGAGCCCATACCCCAGTGAAAGTCTGTGTGTGAGAAAGCCCGTACCCCAGTGAGAATGTGTGTGTGTGAAAGCCCATACCCCACTGAGAGTCGGAGAGTGTGTGTATCTGTGTGCGGGACCCGTACCCCAGTGAGAGTCACTATGTGTGTGGCAACCCGTACCCTAGTGAGAGTCAGTGTGCGTGTGGCACCCTGTACCCCAGTGAGAGTCAGCGTGCATGTGGCACCCTGTACCCCAGTGACAGTCAGCATGTGCGTGGCACCCCATACCCCAGTGAGAGTCAGTGTCCATGTGGCACTCTGTACCCCAGTGAGTCAGCGTGCGTGTGGCACCCTGTAGCCCATTGAGAGTCAGTGTGTGTGTGGGACCTGCACACCAGTGAGGCACAGGTTCAGTTTGAAGTCTGTTTTGATTTTTGAGCATCAGTGTTAAAATGTCTGCAGGAAGTCTCGCTCTGTAATCTCTGACTAAGGGCTGACCCTCAGTGAGAAATGGGGCCTGACCCCATCCATACTGATGTTGTAGATTCAGGAGCCTGCCCTGCACATTGTCAAGGGCTGTGTCAGACACTATTGAGCAGGAGCTGAAAGGGGACGGTGTGTGCTCTGCATGAATGGAAGTTTTCAATCAGCAGGGTGTCTGCAGAGAACTATGTGCTAGCAATACTGAGTGGAGTCAGGGCCCTTTCATCCCTGGATAGAAATCAGAGTGTCACTCTCTCGATCTTACCTTATACAGGCAAGTGTCTGCTACTAGATTGCAAATCTGTTCCAGGTCATCAGTTAGCTCGAGTCTGGATCGGACAAAGGCGCACAGTTCCTCATTGCTCATTACATCCCAAATTCCATCGCAAGCCAAGATGACAAACTCATCATCCTGGGATCGCTCAATCACCATGACCTCTGGTTCTGGAGAGACCAGCTGCTCCGTGGGACCTTTCCCATGCACACACTTGTAGTCGTAATCCCCGAGTGCACGGGAAACAGCGAGTGAGCCATTGACCCGCTGAATCATGACACTGCCCCCTGCATTTTGGATCCTTTCCTTCTCACGTGGGTTACATGGCTTGTGGTCCTCAGTGGAGAAATGCACAGACTGACCCCGCTGCAGGACACCCCGGGAGTCTCCACAGTTTATAAAGTAGACGTGTGTGGGTGAGACCAGGAGAGCCACTGCTGTCGAGCCACTGCGATCCATGTCGTTGTTCCCTAGTTCTGAGTCATTTCGCATACGTTCATCAATGTTCAGGAATCCAGTCCTAATGGCATGTTTCACACTCTGGACAGCTGCTTGTGAATCACTGCCACCATCGATCATCCCTGCAAAATCCAGAGAAGGGGTCAGGCACAGTTCTGCAGAATTGTATCACCTTCTTTTATTCCTTCCCCTCTACCCAACCTTCTCCAGAAATATATTTGGGTGTCTCTAAATAAAATAATGGGGAGCAAACACAACTTACTGCAGCAAAGGGTAAATTTGGCTCAAGTTGGTCACACTCTCAGCTCCAGAAGGGTTTACTCCAGGTTTCCATTGAACAGCCTTGGGTTGTCAGATAATCTTCCACTCGGAGTCAGAGGGTGTGAGGTTTTCTCAGCACACCCTCCACAAACACGAGCACAATCTCCTGGCCAAAAGCCCTGGAGCAATGTGGGTTGGGTGTTAGCGTGGAGGCCAATGAAGGTCAGAAAGAGTGAGGAGCAGGAGGCACTGACATGCTGCAGTGTTCAGGGCAGAGGGGGGAATGATGATGGTGGTGGTCAAAGTTGGGTTGGGGGTCTGGCCAGGATAGAAAATGCAGTCTTGCTATGCCCAGACCTGAATGGCCTACTGTAATTACTGTGGATCCATTCATTATCAATTTACTTGGAATTGAAAGGTAAGATCTCACATGCATAAAAAAAGTCATAAAGTTGAAACAGCTCAAGAGACCATTTCGCACACTGTACCAGTGCTAATCCACCATGAAGCAACCCATTCAGTCCAATTTCCTTGACCAGCTCATTGTTTATTTCCCACCAGCCAAGTCCACTGCTCTACTCTAGACTGTAAGTTTATTTTGATGAAACACCCATCCAATTTCTTTCTGAAGTAATTTACTTACTCAACTTCCATCACCCACAACAATGCTGTGGCCCACACCATTATGACTCACTGTATAAACAACATCTCTCTGTATTTCTCAAAGAACAAAGAAAATTTACAGCCCAGAAACAGGCCCTTTGGCCCTCCAAGCCTGAGCCGATTCAAATCCACTGTCTAGACCTGTCGCCCATTTCCTAAGTATCTGTATCCCTCTGCTCCCCACCTACTCATGCATCTGTCCAGATGCATCTTAAATGAATCTACTGTGCCTGTCTCTAATACCTCTGCTGGCAATGCGTTCCAGGCAACTAACACCCTCTGTGTAAAGTACTTGCTGCATGTATCCCCCTTAAACTTTTCACCTCTCACCTTGAAAGCGTGACCTCTCGTTATTGAATCCTTCACCCTTGTAAAAAGCTTATCTCTATCTACCTCTATTCTCACCTGAAACTAGAAATTTGTGTCCCCTCGTCTTTGAATCATCGAATGAGAACAGCTCACCACTGTCCACACAAACCAGTTATAATCTTGTACACCTTAATCAAATCTTTGTCAGTCTCCTTTGCCCAGGAAAATCCTGAACTCTTTGCTCCCTGAGCTGTGTGCTTTATTTTGCGCAGGGTTGGGTATGGTATATTATTAGCTAAGAAGGAGGGAGGATTTGATGTGTCCTATAAGAAGCTCACCTTTGAACTCCTGGTTGCTGGTTATATGCTGGAGGAGGTTCTTGGCACAATATTTGGCAACCCCTGATCCTGCATGCCCATCATAGATGGCAAAAAAGGACCAGTTTTTCAGCTGGTCCTGTAACTCAGGCACAGCTGAGTGAGCATCCTCCATCTCCACGCGCCAGCCCTGCATGCTGCACAGCCCATAGCGAATCCCATTCCCTTCACCATGATCATTTTGTTTCTCTGTTTTGGGGTGGTCCAGAAATGCCCCCATCTTGGATCAGTTACCTGCAAATTTCAAAATATAAAATAAGTGACAGCAGGCATTAGGCAAGAGCCAAACTGGATCATGCCAAATACATAGCAAAAGACAAGAGCACTGACTTTCATACTTAGATGTGCAGGAAGAGCACCCACCACACCCACCCCAAAACCACCCACAGCCAGGATCCTCTGTGGGTTACAACTGACTTAACACTTAATGGGTCAAAATGAGAACCACATTGTTGGACAGTCAGTGCTGGGGGAGCGCCGCACTGTCGGACAGTTATAGAGTCATAGAGATGTACAGCATGGAAACAGACCCTTCCATCCAACTCATCCGTGTTGACCAGACATACTAACCTAACCAATTCTAACCAGATATCCTAATCTAATTCTAGACAGTCTGGAACTCCCTCAGCACTGACCCTACAACAGTGTGGCACTCCCTCAGCACTGACCCTACAACAGTGCAGCACTCCCTCAGCACTGATCCTCCAACAGTGTGGCATTCCCTCAACACTGACCCTCCGACAGTGTGGCACTCCCTCAGCACTGACCCTCCGACAGTGTGGCACTTCCTCAGCATTGACCCTCCAACAGTGTGGCACTCTCTCAGCACTGACCCATTTGCTGGCAGTTGACCCATATTCCTCTAAACATTCATATACCCATCCAGATGCCTTTTAAATGCTGTAATTGTACCAGCCTCCACCACTTCCTCTGGCAGTTCAATCTGTACACACACCACCCTCTGCATGAAAAAGTTGCCACTTAGGTCCCTTTTATATCTTTCCCCTCTCACCCTAAACTTATGCCCTCTAGGTCTGGACTCTGCCAACCCAGGGAAAAGACCTAGTCCATTTATCTTATCCATGCCCCTCATGATTTTATCAACATCTATAAGGTCACCCCTCAGCCTCCGACGCTCCAGGGAGGACAGCCTCAGCCTTTTCAACCCCTCCCTATAGCTCAAATCCTCCAACCCTGGCAACATCCTTGTAAAACTTTTCTGAACCCTTTCAAGTTTCACAATATCTTTCCGATAGGAAGGAGACCAGAATTGCACACACTATTCCAACAGAGGCCTAACCAATGTCCTGTACAGCCGCAATATGACCCCCCAACTCCTGTACTTAATACTCTGACCAATAAAGGAAAGCATACCAAATGCCGCCTTCACTATCCTATCTAGCTGCGACTCCACTTTCAAGGAGCTATGAACCTGCACTCTTTGTTCAGCAACAGTCCCCAGGACCTGACCATTAAGTGTACAAGTACTGCTCTGATTTGCTTTTCCAAAACGCAGCACCTCACATTTACCTAAATTAAACCCAATGTGCCACTCCTCAGCCCATTGGCCTGTCTGATCAAGATCCCGTTGTATGGTGAGTTAATCTTCTTCGCTGTCCACTACACCTCCAATTTTGGGGTCACCTGCAAGCTTACTAACTATACCTCTTATGTTCACATCCACTTCATTTATATAAATGATGAAAAGTAGTGGAGCCAGCACCAATCCTTGTGGCACACCATTGGTCACAGGCCTCCAGTCTGAAAAGCAACTGTCCACCACTACCCTCTGTCTTCTACCTTTGAGTCAGTTCTGTATCCAAATGGCTAGTTCTCCGTATTCCATGAGATCTAACCTTGCTAACCAGTCTCTCAGGAGGAACCTTGTCAAACGCCTTGCTGATGTCCATATAGATCACGTCCATTGCCCTCATCAATCCTCTTTGTTACCTCTTTAAAAAACTCAGCTGCAATGTTGGATGGTCAGCACTGAGGGCGTTCGGACTGTTGGGGGGAATGCAACTAGATTAGGTTAGGATATCTGGTTGGCATGGACGAATAGGACCAAAGGGTCTGTTTCCATGCTGTACATCTCTGTGATTCTGAGTGCCACACTGTCGGAAGGTCAGTGCTGAGGGAACGCTGCACAGTTGGAAGGTCAGCATCAACGGGGCGCCACTCTGTCAGAGGGTCAGTGCTGAGGAAATGCTGCGTCATTGGAGGGTCTGTGCTGAGGGAGTGCTGCACTGTCCGAGGGTCAGTGCTGAGGGAGCGCTGCACTGTCCGAGGGTCAGTGCTGAGGGAGCGCTGCACTGTCCGAGGGTCAGTGCTGAGGGAGCGCTGCACTGTCCGAGGGTCAGTGCTGAGGGAGCGCTGCACTGTCCGAGGGTCAGTGCTGAGGGAGCGCTGCACTGTCCGAGGGTCAGTGCTGAGGGGGTGCTGCACTGTCCGAAGGTCAGTGCTGAGAGAGCACCACACTGTTGGAGTGTCAGTACTGAGGGAGCGTTGCACTGTCAGGGGGTCAGTGCTGATGGAGCATGCACCATTACAGGGTCAGTGTTGAGGTGCTGCCACACTGTCAGAGGGTCAGTACTGAGAGAGTGCCAAGCCATCGGAGGGTCAGTGCTGAGGGGGGACCACTCTGTCAGAGGGTCAATGTTGAGAGAGTGCCACACTGTGGATAAAGGAATGAGGGCAAGGAGAGGGGTAAATGGGGATGAGGACAGGACTGGGGTGAGGGATCTGAGGGGAGGGGATGGCAGCCAGCAGGCTGAGAGAGAAAACTAGGGGGTGAGGGGCTAGATTTTGGAACGGGTGTAAGAACTGAAATAGTTTGGGCACAAGGGACCGAGCTTAAACCACACCTTAAAAAGTTTCGCGGGGCTTTTGGAAGACGAAGGCCGGACTAAACAATAAATAGGAAGTTTGTTCAGAGCCCAGTTTCCACCTCCAGCCGGTCCTACCCTGACCCTTCTGATCTACTTACCCCTGGAGGTGAGGAGCTAAAGACGAGCTGCGTTATTTCAGCTGCGAACTGTTTGTTGCCCTGCACATCCCCTTTTGCTGGTGCCTGTGAAATGCGGCTCTTACCCCCTCGGTGACCCTGTTCCGGGGCAGCTCGGAGCCGCTCCCCCCCCCCCCTTCCCCTGATCCGATTTCAGGAAAAGGGGCAATTGGTGGCAAGTGGAAGTAACGCCAGGGACTCAATCCCGGGGAGTGACATCGCGGAGAACCACAGAGTGTTCCCCCCCCCCCCCCCCGATCACCGCCACTCACACTGACCCCCCGCCCCCCCGATCTCCTTGATCCCCGATCCCACCGGATCTTCCTGAACACCCCCGTGCGGTCCCTTCCCCCCCCGAATTAAAAAAAAACCCCGAAAGAGAAAAACAGATAAATACCCGGATCGGGGCTGGAATGACATCACCGGCAACCAATAGGCAGCTGCCACGTCACCGCCCCGAAACATGAAACACACACATTGGCAACATTGGATTCGGAAAGCGCGCCAGGATGGAGAGGGATCCCTCCTGGAATTGAGTGATTTGGAGATGCCAGTGTTGGATTGGGGTGGACAAAGTTAAAAGTCACACAACACCAGGTTATAGTCCAATAGGTTTAATTGGAAGCACACTAGCTTTCGGAGCGTCGCTCCTTCATCAGGTGATAGTGCTGGTACCTATTGGAATCGAGAGGGATCCCAGTTGGATTCAAGAAGGTATGCTCAACGGGCTAGAAATGGATGTCCATTGGGATAGAGCGGGTTCCCACAGAGTTCAGTTCCTGTTTAGGATTCCTGATGGGATCATGTGGGCGGCACGGTGGCACAGTGGTTAGCACTGCTGCCTCACAGCGCCAGAGACCCAGGTTCAATTCCCACCCCAGGCGACTGACTGTGTGGAGTTTGCACGTTCTCCCCGTGTCTGCATGGGTTTCCTCCGGGTGCTCCGTTTCCTCCCACAGTCCAAAGATGTGCAGGTTAGGTGAATTGGCCATGCTAAATTGCCCGTAGTGTTAGGTGAAGGGTTAAATGCAGGGGAATGGGTCTGGGTGGGTGGCGCTTCGGCGGGGTGGTGTGGACTTGTTGGGCCGAAGGGCCTGTTTCCACACTGTAAGTAATCTAATCTAATCTAATGTGGGATAACAAACCTGACTGCCCTGTCGACCTATCTTTTCCACCTGCTCCTGCCCCACTGAACGTATCTCTGAAGACCTTGACACTGTCCTGCCTCCTTGGTCCAGGATCATCCCACATACATTTGGGTCACCCATGCCTTCCACCTTCTTCATGACTTTCGGTTCCCCGGTCCCAATGCCTCATCTTCACCATGGACATCCAGTCCCTGTACATGTCCTCCTGCCAGGACAAAGGCCTCCAATTCCTCCGTTTCTTCCTCTCCTGCCGACCCAACCAGTACCCCTCCACTGACATACTCATTCGATTGGCTGAACTGGTCCTCACCCTCAACAATTTCTCCATCAAATCCTTCAGACCAAAGGGGTAGTCATGGACACCCACATGGGCCCCAGCTATGCCTGTAGCTTTGTCGGCTGTGTGAAGCAGTCCATCTTCTGTAGCTACACCAGCACCATTCCCCACGTTTTCCTCCACTACATCAATGACTGTATCGGCACCACCTCGAACTCCCATTGGGAAGCTGAACAGTTCATCAACTTTACAAACACCTTCCACCCTGACCTCAAGTTCACCTGGACCATCTCCGATCTCCTCTTCCTGGACCTCTCCATCTCCATTTCCAGCGACCGACTCAACATGGACATCTACTTCAAACCTACCAATTGCAACAGCTACCTGGACTACACCTCCTTCCACATCCCCCTCCTGCAAGAAATGCTATCCCTTACTCCAAATTCCTCTGCCTCTGCCACATCTGCTCCCAGGAAGACCAATTCCACTCCAGAACATCCCAGATGGCCTCCTACTTCAAGGACCACAATTTCCCCTCCCATGTGGTCAACAATGCCCCTCAGCGCATCTCTTCCACTTCCTGTACCTCCACCCTTGAACTGCAACATTGATAGAACCTCCCTGGTCCTCACTTTCCACTCCACCCAACCTCTGGATACAATGCATCATCCTCTGCCATTTCCGCCACCTACAGTCAGATACCACCACCAGAGATATATTTCCTGCCCCACCCCAATAGCATTCCACATAGACCATTCCCTCTGTGACTCCTTCGTTAGATCCAAACACCCCCACCAACCCTCCCTCCACTCCCTGCACCTTCCCTTGCCACCGCAAGAGGTATAAGATTTGTGCCCGCACCTCCCCCTCACCTCCACCCAAGGCCAAAGAATCGTTCTACATCCGGCAGAGATTTCCCTGCACATCCAAACACCTCATCTACTGTGGAGAAAGTGAGGTCTGCAGATGCTGGAGATCAGAGATGGAAATGTGTTGCTGGAAAAGCGCAGCAGGTCAGGCAGCATCTAGGGAACAGGAGAATCGACGTTTCGGGCATTAGCCCTTCTTCAGGAAAATGATTTTCCTGAAGAAGGGCTAATGCCCGAAACGTCGATTCTCCTGTTCCCTAGATGCTGCCTGACCTGCTGCGCTTTTCCAGCAACACATTTCCACCTCATCTACTGTGTCCATTGCTCTTGATGTTGTCTCCTCTACATTGGGGAGACAGGACGCCAACTCACAGAATGTTTCAGGGAACATCTCTGGGATACACGCACCAAACAACCACTCGGCCCTGTGGCCAACCACTTCAACTCCCCCTCTCACTCCGTCAAAGACATACAAGTCCTGGGACTCCTCCATAGTCAATCCTGGCCACCTGATGCCTGGAGGAAGAACACCTCATCTTCCACCTTGGGACCTTCCAACCAACATGAGATCAATGTTGATTTCACCAGTTTCCTCATCTCCCCTCCCTCCACTTATCCCAGATCCAACCCTCCAACTCGGCACCATCCTCTTAAACTGTCCTACCCATCCATCTTCCTTTCCACCTATCTGCTCTACATTTCACTCTGATCTATCACCATCACCTCACACCTTCATCTACCTATCACATTCCCACCCACCTTCCCCCTAGCCCCACCCCCTCCCATTGAGGCCCCCTGCCACATTCCTGATGAAGAGCTTATACTTGAAACATTGATTCTCCTGCTCCTCGCATGCTGCCTGATTGGCTGTGCTTTTCCAGCGCCACACGTTTTGACTCTGATCTCCAGCATCTGCAGTCATCACTTTCTCCCAGGATCATGTAGGAGCTGGTTGCTTTTTGAGAGACATGCTTGTGATATTATCATTGCTTATAATCTGCCAGTCTAAACAACTCATCCTTGTCTTCCTTAAGATACCTGACAGTCTATTAGAAGCATGACGTTTAGTTGGAAACTAATTGCTTAATATTACCACTGATACTTGAGGAATGTAATATTAGTACATAACAATTTGTGGTCATAAATGTGTGCTAGAGTCTTCCATACCTTGACAACAATTTCTTATGTTACTGGAGGTAACACAATATTGCCAGATGGTAAAACAGCCAACAGCAGTAAAGGTCTGGATTGTGACCTGGCTGGGTTTTTTTAATGGGATCAAATAGGACACAAGATCGCAGGGGAGTGGATGGTAGAGGGTGGTCAGGAATGTGGAATTTGAAACACAAACAGATCAGCTGTGATTATACTAAGTTGATGGAACAGTCTGAATGGTTTATTTTTACTCCTATTCTTTACATGGGTCCAGGATCATGTGGGATCATGCACTACATGTGCATTGGGGTCCTACAATATCCAAACAGGATTTCCAATGTGATGATGAGGATTCCAAGATTGTACTAGATCAGGGGTCACATGGAAATTAGGATGCAGGCAGACTTCACTGGGATCACCTGGTATCTCGGATCACAGAGAACTTGGGATTGGTTGGTTTGCAGACAAGATTCCAAATAGCATCACTCAGGACAAGGGATTATGCAAATCTAGACACAATTTTGTATGGGATTGCTCAGGATCTTGGGTGACAAGGGATTTGAAATTATTTGGGATTCAGACAAAATTCCAAATGGGATTGCTCAGCATATGAAATTGCATGGAGATCTAGATTATTTAGGATCAGGGCCAGATTCTAAGTTAAATCCCTTAAAATCTATGGTATGAAGGCAGAATTCCAAATGGGATTCACTGGAATATAGGATTTATTGAAACTTGAACAGGATTCCAAAACGGATAATTTGGGATCTGGGATCTTGCAGGGTCTGGCAAACAAACTGGACTGTGCTGCCTTACCCATATACCTTCACCTGTCATTCTCACCAACCCAAAATACCTCAAAACACAATTCCCTCATCCCCATTATCCCAACAACCCAGCATAATCCTCACCTTACACCCAATCCCAGTCAGAACCTCAAACCCTTAAACATTCTCCCTATCTCTCACCTAAGGTCCTCGGGAGTGTTGCTGAATAAAGAGACCTTGGAGTGCAGGTTCATTGCTCTGTGAAAATGGAGTTGCAGGTAGATAGGATAGTGAAGAAGGCATTTGCTATGCTTTCCTTTATTGGTCAGAGTATTGAGTACAGGAGTTGGGAGGTCATGTTGCGGCTGTACAGGACATTGTTAGGCCACTGTTGGAATATTGTGTGCAATTCTGGTCTCCTTCCTAACGGAAAGATGTTGTGAAACTTGAAAGGGTTCAGAAAAGATTTACAAGGATGTTGCCAGGGTTGGAGGGTTTAAGCTATAGGGAGAGGTTGAACAGGCTGGGGCTGTTTTCCCTGGAGTGTCGGAGGCTGAGGGGTGACCTTATAGAGGTTTACAAAATCATGAGGGGCATGGATAAGATAAATAGACAAAGTCTTTTCCCTGGGGTCGGGGAGTCCAGAAATAGAGGGCATAGGTTTAGGGTGAGAGGGGAAAGATATAAAAGAGACCTAAGAGGCAACTTTTTCAATCAGAGGGTAGTACGTGTATGGAATGAGCTGTCAGAGGAAGTGGTGGAGGCTGGTACAATTGCAACATTTAAGAGGCATTTGGATGGGTATATGAATAGGAAGGGTTTGGAGGGATATGGGCTGGGTGCTGGCAGGTGGGACTAGATTGGGTTGGGATATCTGGTCAGCATGGATGGGTTGGACTGAAGGGTCTGTTTCCATGCTGTACATCTCTATGACTCACCCCCACATCCAACTCGAACATTCATTACTCTAACATCCCCAATCTTTCCAACCCAAAGTATGATCCCATTCCCACATTGACCGACTAGCAGTTGGGGACCATTTGTACCTCTCAAGCTGATTGCAGAGCGGGGAGGTGGGTGCATGGAATAATCTTACAATCTCCTTCCTGTTCCTCTACCTGAGGGACAGCAAATTAATAGTCACAGTGAAACCAAAAACAAACAGAGAATGGTGAAAGTGCTGCGTGGGTCTGGCAATGGCAAGGGAGACAGAGTTAATGTTTGAGGTCTATGACCTTTCCACAGGATTGGTGCTACCTTATTCAGCTTGGAATAATGCCTCCTAATCCTTCCCTAATCTACATAATTGAAACAAACTATCAACTGAGATACAGTCTATTCCTTTTATCATTCCATAAACCTTGATCAGATCTGAAGTGAATCATTCCAGCCCTCTTGATTTATCTTTGATAATGAGATGTTTTTAAACCAAGAATTAGTCTTATTTCAGTGCTCCTTTCACCTGTTCCAGATCCAGTATCACCCATGTCATGTACAGAAGCCAAAATCTGTACACAATATTTCAACGGAAGTTAAGCCCTTGTCAATCAGTCTACAACTGATGCAGACAAACTTTCAGTGATAGAAAGCTTTAGGAACCATGTGGATCTGCACATTATAAACTGGAGGGATTGGGACTCCAAGTGGGTCACAGGTTCAGAGGCAGCAATGACCTCTGACAAACTCTGACTGAATTAGAACAGCCTGTCTCTAAGAACTCGCTGCACCACTCTCTCAGCCCCCACTTCCTGTCCCTCTGAAGAGGAGTCTACTGAACTCAAACATTAACTTAGTTTCTCTCCCCACAGACACTGACAAACTTGCTGAGTTTCTCCAGCATTCTCTGTGTTTGTCTCTGCTCCCTGAAATCGCACTAAGGGGTCAGGGCAATTTTCAAACTAGAAATGAGATCTTAGTGGGAAAACATTTGGGTAGCCCTGATATAGCTCCACAGTGAGATGCTGCAGAGTTGGGGCAGAGAATAGGGGAGGGAAGGAGTGGGAGTTGGGTGTCAGCAGAGAGTGGAGAACCTACTATCATGGTGGGTTTTGGGCAGCTCTGTGGAATATTTGAACAGTACAGGGGCCGCATCATGGTTTTGATAGACAGTCCCAAGGCCATCACATGGGGTGAGTTGGGGGCTTTCCCAAAGCTCAAAATCCTTGTACAGGGAGGAACTCACACTGGGTGGGAGTCTTCAGGCCAGATCGGACTCAGGATCAGTTTGGGACAGCCACCTGGATTAATAATGGGCAATACCTCACAGAGCGTGGTGAGTGTCTGGAACAGGCTGCCAGAGGTAGTGGTGGAAGCGAGCACAATTTTGTCATGTAAAACACATTTAAAAAGGTACATGGATGGGATAGGGATGGAGGGAAATGGACCAAATGCAGTTGGACTAGTTTAAATTGTGAAAACTGGGCAGCATGGGTTAGTTGGGCTGAAGGGCCTGTTTTCATGCTGAGGACCTCTATGACCTGAGGGAGTTGGGTGAAGAGAGAACCAGGCTTTGTGATCGCGGAGCAAATTATTGCAGATGGAGTCATAGAGATGTACAGCACAGAAACAGACCCTTCGGTCCAACCCGTCCATGCCAACCAGATATCCCAACCCAATCTAGTCCCACCTGCCAGCACCTGGCCCATATCTGCTGGAAACTGTATTGAAAACAAAAATTGCTGGAGATCACAGTGGGTCGACAGCATCCATGAAGAGAAAACAAGCTAACATTTCAAGTCCAGATAGAGTCGAAATGTTAGCTTGCTTGCTCTTCATGGATGCTGCTTGACCCACTGTGATTTCCAGCATTTTTTTTTGTTTTCAGTTTGTGATCAAACACACACAGACAAATTAAATTCGCATTGGGGGAGGAGAGAAAAAACAAAGACAGGCAATTTCCAAACTTCAAAAAGGACCCTGAGTATTTAATCAGTAATGACGACATCCAGGAGCGCCTGTGTTATTGTGAAATATCCCAAGGAATAGGAACATATTTAGCCAATAGAGTAATTCTCAGCTGCACCCTTTGCTCCTACCATCTGGGGGGGGTCACTGATTTGGGGTGTCAAGCTTTGTGGTTGTCATCCACAAGCCCCAGGTAAATATCATGTCTCATAATTGCTGCCCTCTTCTGAGGAGCCCCTGAACTGTCACAGTATCAGCTTGAGCAGGCACAGGTTTAAGCTTTCACCTCTAACTCAGAAAGTCATGGCTTTGGGCCCCATTCCAAAATGTGAATGCATAACCCAGCCTTTATTAAAAAACACTTTGAAAAGTGCTAAATAAACACAAGCTTTTTCTTTCTACAAGCCTTATTACTGGTTGCTGTTGGAAGGTCTTGCCTTCCCACCACAGCCCACCCTCACCCCCATCCCCCCAGCTGAATCGGGCACCCCTCTGTTGAAAGTTCCACAAGGTGCACTCAATAGCGCTGAGTCCCTGTAGCATCCAGCTGGCACTCAGACAGCTTTATGTCCTCGATGTAAAGACAGCGAATAAATCAGCTTATTGCCAATTTGCTGAGTCTGTGCTGTGAATGCAATGTTTCACTGCATCACACTTAGTAATGTGCTACAGGCAGATAGAAGTCTCTAGAAGCTAGCTCTTCACCTCACTATCCACCCTACTCTTCATTTCAGTGTTTGCCTATGATATTCAGCCTTTATTCCTCTTTTCTCTCCCTCCCCTGCTTTATTCTCCTCATAAATCTGCTTGTACGTCTTTCATTTCTTTATCCACCATTTCTTCCAGTCACTTTCTTCCCCCCTCCTCAACTGCCTCCCCTATTTTCCCTGCTACTGCAGTGTTGAAAATGTTGTTCAGGAACGTCACTCATCTCCTCGCCCACCCCCATTTCTCTCCTCTTTTTGTGTTATGTGGTGGGTGTGAGCTGTAGGGTGATCACACATTTTAACCTGAAACAAACCATTTTGGCAGAGTTTATAAGAAGCAGCAGCAGCAGCAGCAGAGCTTTGCATTATTTCAGCTCAGTTTGATTTTGGATTATTATAATCAGCAAGGTTACAGACTTTTCAATCTTTAAACAGATTGCACAAAATCAAACTTTGATTATAAGATCATGATAAATAGGAGCAGGAGGTGGCCATTCAGCCCATCAATTCGCTAAGATCACAACTCATCTGTCGGTGATTTGGAGATGCCGGTGTTGGACTGGGGTGTACAAAGTTAAAAATCACACAACACCAGGTTATAGTCCAACAGGGTTAATTGGAAGCACACTAGCTTTCGGAGCGATGCTCCTTCATCAGGTGATTGTGGTTCAACTCCATTTTCCTGGCTGTATCCCATCACCCTTAACTCCCTTGTCAATCAAAAATATAATTCAGCCTTGAATATATTGAGTGACATCAACTCCACTCTTCTCTGGGGGAGCGAATTCCATAGATTCCTCAGAGGAAGGCCCCTCCTCATCTTGACCTTAAGTATGAGACTCCCTTATTTTAAAAACTCACTCTAGATTCCTCCACAGGCCCCCTCAGAATCTTCTGTGTTTCAATAAGATCACCCCTCATGCTTCCAGACTCCAAACAGGATGGTCCAATCTGTTCATCATTTCCTTGCAAGGCATCCCACTCATTCCAGGAATCAGGAACTTTATCTCATGCTTCAAATAGAAGTACGTCCCCCCTGAAGTAAGGAGACCAGAACTGTAGTGCTCCAGGTTTGGTTACACCAACACCCTGTATAGTTACAGCAAGACTTCCCTACTTTCATACTCCATTCCCCTTGCCTTAAAGGATAGCATTCCACTTGCCTTCCCCATTACTTGCTGTTACCTTTGTGTGGACTTTGTGTGATTCACATACAAGGACAGCCAGAATTCTCCCTACTGCAGCCTATAGTTCCTCTTCATTTAAATACGTGCTGCTTTTCTATTCTTCCTGAAAAAAGTGGACAAGTTTGTTTAGCTATATAGTAACCCATCTGATAAATTTTTGCCCCTCAATTAAACTATCAATGTTTCTTCACTGATTCTTTGTATCCTCACAACTTGCTTACTATCCAACTGTGCATCAGAAGCAAATTTGGCTACAATGTAGTCAGTCCCCTCATCCAAGTCACTGATGTAGATTTAAATAGTTGAGGCCCCCGCATTGTGACATTGAGTCATAGAGGTGTACAGCATGGAAACAGATTCTTTGGTCCAACCCGTCCATGTCGACCAGATATCCCAACCCAATCTAGTCCCACCTGCCAGTACCCGGCCCATATCCCTCCAAATCCTTTCTATTCATATACCCATCCAAATGCCTCTTAAATGTTGCAATTGTACCAGCCTCCACCACATCCTCTGGCAGCTCATTCCATACACGTACCACCCTCTGTGTGAAAAAGTTTGTGACACTTCACTAGTTACACGTTGCTAACTGAAAAAGACCCACTTACATTGACTGTTTCCTGTTAGTCAGCCAATCCTCAATCCATGCTGACATTTCACCTCCAACACCACAAGTCTTTCTTGTGTGTGAAGACTTTTTATGTGGCACCTTATCAAATGCTGTTTGAAAATTTAAATTCAACACATCTACAGGTGCAGCACAGTGGTAATGTCCCTATCTCTGGACCAAGAAGTCTAGGTTCGGCAACATGACAGAGGTGTGTCATAATGTCTCTCAACAGGTTGATTAGAAAATCAAGAGTTAGGTTCTAATTGGTTCATTTGGTGGTGGTGTTTTATTCAAGAATTTAGTTCTTCATGCAGCATCCACTAATACCTTCAATATCTTTGCACACGTTTGGGGGCCGGGGTGCATTATCTCGCTCTCAAAAACCAGTTTAATTTAGTGGCCCCAAACCAACATTTTCTCCTCAGTGGTATTTTAGTTTTTGATTTTTTTTTTGGTTCTTGTCATGTTGCCCTGATTTGCTGATCTTTTAATTGAGTTTTTGGGTTTATTTAAAACAGAGGAGCTGGTTCTTCCCCAGTAAGGGGAATGGTTTCTGAATAGGGTACAGTTCAGAAGAGAATTGTGAAACCAGTGTTTATGCTAAACTATTAATTTTCAATAAAACCCTTGTAAATCTCAGAATCTTTTGCAGCCTCATTCCAAATATGCATACTGGTGTGTAGAACATAATTCAACTCTGTCTTCACATTCTTTCAGTTGCCTTTATTTGAGCTTAACACTTAATTTCCTTGCCCACTTCCTCTTCTGCTCCTGCTTTTCAAACCCTGGCTCTAGAGATGAGCAGCAAGAGGTAAGTCTCAAGCTGAGAGTTGGCACTGACAGGATAGGTCAACAAACATCAGAAGCTACTCACATTTTCAGTTATTGGACCCTCCTGGTGCCTTAAATGCATGTAAATATAGTCTTATTCAGGTAAAAGATGCCTTTAGTTTGTTTAGATACAGTCAAACTCCAATGTTGGTTTGTTTCCTTGATATATTACTTTACAGACCGAACTGCATTTGTGACTGTGTGTGTATAGGTGTATATATAAGTAAACCTTTTTTTAAATGAATAAAGTATATTTTGACATTTAAAAATGTTGCCAATGGGAGTCACATGTCAAGTGTCAGGCCTAATGTAAAACTCCATATGCTTGAACAATGTTAAACCAGAACAACTTTAAATGGGGACTAACTGTATACTACCTGCCCCAGGTTCCCAGTTTACATCTTTTGAAAATTTTTTATATTTGTTATATCTTTTTATGCTAGTTGACAGATGCCAGACAGTTTCTGTTCACTTGGCTCCTTAACTAGCTTGCAACTGTAAAGTTCTAAGTCAGAGTCTGACAGCTAACCTAAGTTATAGCGAGACGAAGTACCCAAGAGATTCCCACCTGCAACAAATTGTCAAGTTAACAGCAAGACCTCGTTGTGTCCAACTTCCATCACAGTCTGTCAGCTCCCCTTCTGAATGCTGCAATGAAGGACCACAGTGCAAAGTGTGATAAACAGGTGCCACTTAGCTGCTGTGGGCAACAGACATCTCACTGCTAAATCCTTTTGCACTCATTTCTTTCCCCATATGTCAATCTGTCAATGGGAACCCAGGGAAACATTCTGAACTACCCTCAGATTAATCATTCTTATTGACTATACATTGTCAATATAGGCTGAGTGCTGGCCTTGTTTTTCTCACTGGCAAACAACAACAGTGGATTGAATGTGATTTGAGACGAGCTCAGAGCTCCAGCACTCCATGATGATTCAAATAGTAATTGGCTACTCAGCATGATCCATAGCCAAAGAGAAGCCCGATCTCACTGACCTGCCCTGACTCAGCAGACCTGACTGCTGAGCTCCAACTCATCAACATTCACTCATATCTCATTGACTCTCACAAGGTCAAATGTGAATAGCAATGAGGTACACCCGAGGGTCACACCACTAGATATGGGGAAATGTTAAAACAGAATAGTCATGGTAACCTCAGTTAGTACAAGAATTAGAATACTGTGTCCAATTTTGGGCCCCACACTTCAGGAAGGACATACTGGCACTGGAGCGTGTCCGGGGGAGATTCACACGGATGATCTCTGAATGGTGGGCCTAACATATGATGGACGGCTGAGAATCCTGGGATTGTATTCATTCGAGTTTAGAAGGTTGAGGGGAGATCTAATAGAAACTTACAAGATAATGTATGGCTTAGAAAGGGTGGACACTGGGAATTTGTTTCCATTAATTGGGGAGACTAGGACCCATGGGCATAGCCTTAGAATTAGAGGGAGTCAATTTAGAATGGAAACGAGGAGACATGTCTTCAGCCAGACAGTGGTGGGTCTGTGGGATTCATTGCCACGGAGCGCAGTGGGGGCTGGGATGTTAAATGTCTTCAAGGCAGAGATTGATAAATTCTTGATCTCACAAGGAATTAAGGGGTACGGGGAGAGTGCAGGTAAGTGGAGTTGAAATGCCCATCAGCCATGTGTGAATGGTGGAGTGGACTCGATGGGCCGATTGGCCTTACTTCCTCTCCTATGTCTTATGGTCTTAAGAATTGAACCCACACTATTGGCATCACTCCGCGTGGCAAACCAGCCATCCATTCAACTGAACTAATTGACCAGGAAATGACTTAAAAATTGCAGCAAAAGATATCTTACTCTAATAGGTAGCATCAATAATCCCAAAGAAAGTACCTTTTCCCTCAGTGATATGTTTTGGAGAAGGTTCCTCAGACAGAACCTTCCAAACTCACAAACACTTCCATCTAGAAGGACAAGGGCAGCAGACTCATGGGAACACCACCCCCTGCAAGTTTCCAGCCAAGCCACTCACCATCCTGACTTGGAAATATATCATTGTTCCTTCGCTGTCATTGGGTCAAAATCTTGGAGTTTTATCTAATGATAGTAGGAGCACCTTCACCACGTGTTTGAGGTGGTGTGTCACCATCACCTTCCCAGCAATTAACAACTGGCAACAAATTCAAAATGTGCCAGCAGCACCTATTCAAGGAATACCAACTAAAATAAAAAATGAAGGATGTGGTATATATCAAAGACAAAGTGAAGGAGTGGTGGGGTATATCAGAATGACACAGTAAAGGATGTGAGTAAACAACAAGGTGACAGTAAAGGGTGTGGGGTATATCGGAATGATACAGTAACGGAAGTGGGGTATATTGAAATGTTAAGAGTAAAAGGTGCGGCGTATATCAGAATGATACAGTAAAGGGTGTGGGGTATATCTGAAGGACACAGAAAGGGTGTGTATGAGTGATTTATGTAATGGAACTGATGCTGTATTAAGCCTTGTGTCACTGTAGGATCCTGTCAGAGAGCACATTCTAAAGAAAGATTGACAGATCCCAGGCCTGGTTATCACAGTGTTAAAACTGAGCATAGATCTGTATAGCTCTTGTTTATCCAAATGTGCAGCCAACTGATTTGAACAAACTGAACGAAACAATAAGATCTAAATATAGTTAAAACGTCAGCCAAGTTATCTTCTAATGGATTTATTTTAAACAGTGCCCCCCCACCCCCATCACCCTCCTTGAATATGCTGACTCACAGTGGATAATGGTTTCTGAGGCCTGGGATCATCTCTGCTAACATGTCCAAGTGAGTGACCTTTTTCCTTTGTTATCACACACAGAAGGCTGGGAGAAGTGGCTGACTCTGCTCTCTCAACTGAGGTAGGAGGTGAGCGTGTTTGGGGTCCGCACAACAATTTTCCCTCGGAACAACAACATTGCGGTTCTGAATCCATTCCAGCAACTTGAGATGCTTAAAGTCAGCCATCGCATCCAGTGCCATAGAGAGGATGTGTCAGACTGTTAAAGGGTCAGTGCTGAAGGTGTGCTACACTGTCAGAAGGTCAGCGCTGAGGGAGCACTGCACTGTCGGAGGGTCAGCACTGAGGGAGTGCCACATTCTTGGAGGGTCAGTGCTGAGGAAGTACTGCACCATAGGAGGGTCAGTGCTGAGGGAGTGCTGCACTGTCAGAGGGTCAGTGCTGAGAGCAGTGCACTCTTGGGAGGGTCGGTGCTGAGGGTGCATTGCACTGTTGGAGGGTCAGCACTGAGAAAGTGAAGGCTCTCCACTGACAAACATCCCAGACTTTATTGCTGCTTTATAATAATAATAGCGCAATTTTCAGCTTAAATAAAATTGATGCAAGCAAAATCAGGTGAATGCTACACACAGGAATTTGTATTTATGTAGCACCTTTAACTTAATATAACATCTATTACCCACTTTTCAGGAGCATTATCAGACAAGTCAGCCACATAGGGAGATATTAAGTTAGGAACAGAAAACCCAGCCAATGGGAGGAAGCTAGAGAGTTTATGGACCAGGAAACTGAAGGCTGATGGTCAAAGGGGTTTAGGACGTGTGAAAGATCAGTATTGGAGGAGCACAGAGATTTTGGTAGCTTGGAAAGATGAGGAGTTTACAGAAATGAGGAGTTGGGAGTGAGGGAGTGTGGGAGAACTGTTTTGTAGGAAATGTCCAGGCGGTTGAGCTGTTGTGTACTGCATTGGTCATAACTCATGAGTCAATAATTAAGAACAGTCTGATGGGGTTTCTCACTGCCCTTATCACCAAGATGTTTGTAGGTCTACCTGCACCAAATGGTCCAAGAAGAAAACTCACCTCCACCTCGTCAAGGGCAAGAAGAAATGGTCAATAAATGCTGGCCAAGCCAGCAACCCCCACATCCTACATTAATGAAAAAAACACTGAACTACAGCAGTCTCTTAATCAGGGTTTGTACAAATTCACCCAATGTTTACTTAACGTAGAATTTCCAGCTTTAGAGGACACAGTTGCAGTTCAGAAGAAAAAAATACATTGTATCTTACGTCAAGTATAATATCCTTACCCATATAAAACAATACGTACTCTGACATTGTGCCAGGAACAATATATTACAAATTAATTTGCTACACTTTGCTACAATGCAGTACAAAGTCAAAGAAAAAAAATTACTTTATGTTCACGTTTCTCAACAATGAAAACAAACCTGACAAAATAAGTAAACAATTACACTCTGGATGACCTCAAACTCTCACACTGACAATTTCTGATGTGAAAGGCGAAAGTTAGTGAAATTTCAACACAGGGAGCGCTGGAGGAAAGGGGACTGGAGAGATTAAATTCAGTCTGTCTCTCTGAGGCCTGGGCCTCAATACAAAAGAATCACCTAAAGTGATGAATTAGTAAAGATTAGTGATCGGCAATTGTAAATACTGGTCATTTCCAGTCACTATCTCAATAATTGCCTTGCTTTCTCTCTTTTTAAAAGCAGACTTCTGTTCTCTTATCAAATCCCTTTATGAGTTGATTTTCATAGAATCCCTACAGTGTGGAAACATGTCATTTGGCCCAACAAGTCCACGCTGGCCTTCTGAAGAGTATCTCACCCAGACTTATAACCTGCATTTCCCCTGATTAATGCACCTAACCTGCACATCTTTGGATTGTGGGAGGAAACTGCAGCACCCGGAGGAAACTCACGCAGACACGGGGCGAATGTGCAAACTCCGAGTCATCCGAGGCTGGAATTGAACCCTGATGCTGTGAGGCAGCAGTGCTAACCACTGAGCTACCATGCCACCTTTCTAAACTCTAGAGTCTGGCAATTGTGCATTCACTAGTCCTTACACTCATCTGTCACTGGCTAGGTCTTCAGTTGACTGTAACTCTAAGATCTGAAATTGTCATCCTTTTAATGTCACTGCCGTTGTTTACAACCTGACCCCACCCCTAAAACGTGCCACTTTTTGACTCCTTGGTCAACCTACTTAACATCACCAGGGTTGTAGAATCGTAAGGCCACAAGGTATAGGAGCAGAATTAGGTCATTCAGTCCATCGAGTCTGCTCTGCCATTCGATCATGGCTGATATGTTTCTCAACCTCTTTCTCTTGCCTTCTCCCCATAATTTTTGATCCCCTTACTAAGTAAGAACCTATCTATCTCTGTTTCAAACACACTCAATGACCTGGCCTCCACAACCTTCTGCGGCAATGAATTCCACAGGTTAACCACCCTCTGGCTGAAGAAATTCCGCTTCATCTCAGTTCTAAAGGGTCATCCGTTCACTCGAGGAACATCTTCTCCACATCCACTCTGTCCAGGCCTCCCAGTACTGTATTCTGTAAGTTTCAATGAGATTCTAAAATCCACCAAGTACAGATCCAGAGCACTCATCTGCTCCTTATATGACAAGCCCTGCTTCTTCAGGAGCCTTCTTTAGAAACCTTCCAATGCCAGATCATCCTTCCTTAGATACAGGGTCTAAAACTGCTCACAATATTCTAAATGTGTGGTTTGACCAAAGTCTTATACAGCCTCAGCAGTATAGAGTCATAGAGTCAAAAACTCCCTGCTCTTGTATTCTAATCCTCTTGAAAAGAATGCTAATATTACATTTGCCTTCCTAATGAACCTCCATATTAACCTTGAGAATCCTGAATGAGGAATCGTAACTCTCTTTGTGCTTCAGATTTCAAAGCCTTTCCCCGTCTAGAAAATAGTCTACACCTCTAATCTTCTGGGCAAAGTACATAATCTCACCCTTTCCCATATTTTATTCCATCTGCCACTTCTTTGCCCATTCTCTGAGCATTTCTAAGTCTTTCTGCAGCCTCCTCAACACTCCCTGTGCATCTATCCATTTTGGTGTCATCTAAAAATTTAGCAACAATGCCCTCAGTTCCTTTGTCCAGATCGTTATGTACTGAGTGAGCACCACATTTTCAGATGGTCAATGCTGATGGAAAACTACACTGTCAGAGGGTCAGTGCTGAAGGAGGGCCACTCTGTCGTGGGTCAGTCCTGAGGGAGTGCTGCACTGTCAGAGGGTCAGTGCTGAGGGAGCAGGCACTGTTGGAGGGTCAGTGCTGAGGGAGCGGGCACTGTCAGAAGGTCAGTGCTAAGGGAGCGGGGACTGTCAGAGGTTCAGTGCTGAGGGAGCAGGCGCTGTTGGAGGTTCAGTGCTGAGGGACCGGGCACTGTCAGAGGTTCAGTGCTGAGGGACCGGGCACTGTCAGAGGTTCAGTGCTGAGGGACTGGACACTGTCAGAGGTTCAGTGCTGAGGGAGCAGGCGCTGATGGAGGGTCAGTGCTGAGGGTGAGGGAGCACTGTCAGTGCTGAGGGAGCACCGCACTGTTGGAGGGTCAATGCTGAGGGAGCGGGCACTGTCAGAGGTTCAGTGCTGAGGGAGCAGGCGCTGTTGGAGGTTCAGTGCTGAGGGACCGGGCACTGTCAGAGGTTCAGTGCTGAGGGACCGGGCACTGTCAGAGGTTCAGTGCTGAGGGACTGGACACTGTCAGAGGTTCAGTGCTGAGGGAGCAGGCGCTGATGAAGGGTCAGTGCTGAGGGTGAGGGAGCACTGTCAGTGCTGAGGGAGCACCGCACTGTTGGAGGGTCAGTGCTGAGGGAGCGGGCACTGTCAGAGGTTCAGTGCTGAGGGACCAGGCACTGTCAGATGGTCAGTGCTGAGGGAGCAGGCACTGCCAGAGGGTCAGTGCTGAGGGACCAGGCACTGTTGGAGGGTCAGTATTGAGGGAACGTCACACTGCCAGAGCAACAGTGCTGAGGGAGCGGGCACTGTTGGAGGGTCAGTATTGAGGGAATGCCGCACTGTCGGAGGGTCAATCATTTCTGTAATATTCAATTTTTTGCATCTTTTGAATGTATTTGATATATGTTTTAAAAAATGGCTTGCCCCTTTGTTACAGCTCCTTCAACCACTTCAGGTTGTCTCTGCACTTTGCAGCGTTTGGCGAACTGTTGTAATTTAAGAGGGAGTAAACTCAGATCCTTACACTCTCCAGTGAACTGACGCTTCCCCCTTCCCCCACGCAATCACTAGCGTAACGAAAGTGCAATAATATTCTCCTGAAATTCAGCATTGACTGTAAGCAGGTGACTGTCTAGTTGCACTGTGTGGGATCATTCCCCAGTGCCCACGCTACGTTGGTCCCTCACTGGCCATCTTGCTTGTGTTGTGTTGGACTGGGCTGGGCCTGTCTAACCCAGTGTCAATCAGTCTGTGTTTTTATGGTAGCGTCCCCGCCCTTCCTCAAAGGTCGAGATCCTCCTCCTCAAACAGAGAGAGAGAGGATTCTTTGCTCAGGGCTCCTCCCAGTGAGCAGAGGCTCTCTGCCTTGCGCGTCCAGAGTCTGGGGCAGTTTCACCAGGAGAGGAGCTGGGAACAAGGCGGTTGCAACATGGAATCTCAGAACCAGTCTTCCCTCGTTACCTCGTCTGGAGAAAGCGGGGATGCAGCGGTTTCCTCTTCGGGAGTGTCTCTGGGTGAGTCAGGACTGCGGCGACATTCCCTCCTGAAAGCACCGCATTGCACAGCCCGATCCCAGGCAGGGCCTGGGGCCCTGAACAGCACCATCAGGGACAAGGACAGGGCAGAGGAGAGCAGGAAGGGACAGAGATGCGCAGGCACCAGAGGGGGTAATGGACTGGGGGGGGAACGGAAGGGGAAATGGGGGCCGGAGGGGTAAGGCATAGAGGGGGATCCCCAAACATTTACCCCCTCACCTACTCTTCCCCCCCCCTCACCTACTCTTCCCCCCCCCCTCACCTACTCTTCCCCCCCCCTCCCCACCTCTTCCCCCCCCCTCCCCACCTCTTCCCCCCCCCCCTCCCCACCTCTTCCCCCCCCCCTCCCCACCTCTTCCCCCCCCCCCTCCCCACCTCTTCCCCCCCCCCTCCCCACCTCTTCCCCCCCCCCCCCCCACCTCTTCCCCCCCCCCCCTCCCCACCTCTTCCCTCTCCCTCCCCACCTCTTCCCCACCCCAACCCCCCCCACCCCACCCCCCACTCCCCCCACCCCACCCCCCACTCCCCACACCCCACCCCCCACTCCCCACACCCCCCTCCCCACCCCCTCCCCTCCCCCTCCCCTCCCCCTCCCCTCCCCCTCCCCTCCCCCTCCCCTCCCCCTCCCCTCCCCTCCCCCTCCCCTCCCCTCCCCCTCCCCACCCCCTCCCCTCCCCTCCCCCTCCCCACCCCCTCCCCCTCCCCACCCCCTCCCCACCCCCTCCCCCTCCCCCACCCCCCCCCTCCCCCACCCCCTCCCCCTCCCCCACCCCCTCCCCCACCCCCTCCCCCACCCCCTCCCCACCCCCTCCCCACCCCCTCCCCACCCCCTCCCCACCCCCTCCCCACCCCCTCCCCACCCACTCCCCACCCCCTCCCCACCCCCTCCCCACCCCCTCCCCACCCCCTCCCCACCCCCTCCCCACCCACTCCCCACTCCCCACTCCCCACTCCCCACTCCCCACTCCCACACCCCAACCCCACCTATTCTCCCCGCCCACCCCCTCACCTCCCCCCCCTCGCCCTCCCCCCCCTCGCCCTCCCCCCCCTCGCCCTCCCCCCCCTCGCCCTCCCCCCCCCCTCGCCCTCCCCCCCCCTCGCCCCCCCCCCCCCTCGCCCTCCCCCCCCCCCCTCGCCCTCCCCCCCCCTCGCCCTCCCCCCCCCCGCCCTCCCCCCCCCCTCGCCCTCCCCCCCCCCCCTCGCCCTCCCCCCCCCCCTCGCCCTCCCCCCCCCCCCCCCCTCGCCCGCCCCCCCCCCTCGCCCGCCCCCCCCCCCCTCGCCCTCCCCCCCCCCCTCGCCCTCCCCCCCCCTCGCCCTCCCCTCTCCCCCGCCCCCCCTCTCCCCCTCTCCCCCTCTCCCCCTCTCCCCCTCTCCCCCGCCCCCCTCTCCTCCCTCCTACTTCTCTTCGCCCCCCCACTTCTCTTCGCCCCCCCCCACTTCTCTTCGCGCCCCCCCCACTTCTCTTCGCGCCCCCCCCACTTCTCTTCGCGCCCCCCCCACTTCTCTTCGCTCGCCCCCCCCACTTCTCTTCGCGCCCCCCCCACTTCTCTTCGCGCCCCCCCCACTTCTCTTCGCGCCCCCCCCACTTCTCTTCGCGCCCCCCCCACTTCTCTTCGCGCCCCCCCCACTTCTCTTCGCGCCCCCCCCACTTCTCTTCGCGCCCCCCCCACTTCTCTTCGCGCCCCCCCCACTTCTCTTCGCGCCCCCCCCACTTCTCTTCGCGCCCCCCCCACTTCTCTTCGCGCCCCCCCCCCACTTCTCTTCGCGCCCCCCCCCACTTCTCTTCGCGCCCCCCCCACTTCTCTTCGCCCCCCCCCCTTCTCTCCCCACAATCACTGTCCCCCCAACTCCTATCAATAATGACGTTTCCCCCCATGAGTTGGCGTTCTGTAACTCTCCTTTGCTCCGTTGTCGCTGACATTGGGGTGGCAGAGTATTCAAGGCGAGGTCTGCATTGTTGCCCCTGACACACTCCATCTCCTGCCACTTCTCTTTCAATAAATGAAGTGCCAGTGTTATCCGTGTTGATACACTCTGGACTGGACAGCCCCATCCCCAAAAAAGAGCATATCATATAGGTTGAAATTTCTGAAAAGTACTGAGGATGGGGCTTTGGTGGAGGTGTTAGTATTCAGATAATGCACCATTGGTCATTAGAATCTCTATCTACCTTGGTGGCTGGTTGTAGCATTTTCCACTGCATTATCTTGAAGAACTGCTGCGTTCTCCCTTGTGTCATGGCCACCCTCTCAAAAGAGGAGGTCTGGTAATTATCGTGTAGCTGTTTGTGGGAGCTTACTGCATGCAAATAGACAGCATTTCCTATAGTACACTTCAAACCTATTTGAGTGAGGTAGTCTTTGGGTGTGAAATGTTTTGGATCACTGAGGTTGTGAAAGATGGTGTAAATATTTTCTGCAGGATAATCCCAGAGAAAAAAATGTCACTGGGGGTCAAAGTCTTGGCACTCCCTTTCTCACAACACTGGGGGCTACCTGTACCAAATGGACTACAGCAGTTCACTCCCACTTTAGCGATGGGCAATAAATGCCCAGCCCAGCCAGACACGCCCACATCCCAGGACAAAAAAAAATCTTAAGTTTAAGATGTGAGTGACATGGGACGATGATTGAAAGGTACAATGGGCAGAGTTAAGGCCAAGACATTGAATATGTTCTGGGAGGGGTTAGGTTTTGTTCTTAGAGAAAAAGGGATTAAAGGGAATGGGAACACAGCAGGAACAGAGTTCAATGATCAGATTTATTTGGTGAAGCAGGCTCAAGGTCTACTCCTAATTTCTGTTTCTGTCCTCTTTCTGAGGAGGAGTGGGTGTGAAGGAGGCTTTGCCCTCCTTGGAAGACCCCTGCACTGTTCTCTTTTGCAATCCTGCTTCCTTTCTTCCTGACCAGACATGCTGTTGAGGAGACAGTAGGTCCAAATAGGTTAGGACTGAGTGGGCTTTCTCATGCATCTTGTGCTCATACTGTCTTGCGAGCTTGCTTGATCTCTTGCATCAGCCGGTCAGGATATGAAAGAAGCAGCCAGGGGAACTATGTCACTGATAACAACTCGGGTTGCAACATCCAATGACCAGACACGGGACTACATATTCACTTTGTTTGTGGTTTATTTTTTACCTCACTGACAGTGTGATTGTGACACTCAGCTGCTCGTGAACCGTTATACAGCTAACAGCTTTTGACACCCTGATATTTACTTTCTGCCTTTTCCATCTTTTGGAATTGATGGACCTCAATCCCCAACCTGAGCTGCTAGTTTGATGGAGCACAGTGGTTTTCCTAAGTGTTTGTGGAATCTCACTCATAAGAAATGCATTGCACTATTACAATACAAACTAATTCACTGTAGTATTGTGATTCGTTGCAATATTTGAGAGTCATAGAGATGTACAGCAGGGAAACAGACCCTTCAGTACAACTTGTCCATGCTGACCAGGTATCCTAAATTAATCTAGTCCCATTTGCCAGCATTTGGCCCATATCCCTCTAAGCGCTCCCTATTCATTCCCATCCAGATGCCTTTTAAATGTTGTAATTGTACCAGCCTCCACCACTTCCTCTGGCAGCTCAATCCATATATGTATTACCCTCTGCGTGAAAAAGCTGCCCTTCGGGTCCCCTTTTTTACATCTTTCCCCCCCTCATCTTAAACCAATGCCCTCTAATTTTAGACTCCCCTACCCTGGGGAAAAGATCTTGGCTATTCACCCTATCCATACCCCTCATGATGACTTTTTAAAAAAAAAACACAAAATTGACATCCCTGCCCTGGCCTCTCTTGGTCCCATCTGACATGTTCATTTGACACTTTCTCCTCAGTGGTCCTAAATGTGTTCAGGATGAGATGCTGCCCTCTGCTAAACTCTTCTTTGCTGGACTTGAGCTCCAGGCCACAAGACCATTTGGCCCATCGAGTCTGCTTCTCCATTTAATCATAGTTGATATGTTTCTCAACCCATTTGTCTTCCATCTCCCCATAACTTTTGATCCACTTACTAAACAAGAACCTTTATATCTCAGTCTTACATGCATGCAATTACTTGGTCTCTACAGGCCTCTGTGTCAATTAGTTCCACCACCCTCTGTCTGAAGAAATTCCTCCTCATCTCAGTTCAAAAAGGTAATTCCTGACACTTTGCCCTCAGATCTTAGTCTCTCCAACTAGTGAAAGCAAGTTCTCTACATCCATGCTATCCAGATCTCTGCTTTCAGTAGGTTTCAGTGACATTCCATCTCATCTTTCTAAACTCTATCGAGTATAGACCCAGAGTCCTCCACTAGTTCTCCTATGACAAGCCCTTGATCCCTGAGATCACTGTGTCTAGGGGGTGGATTTGGGGGGGCAGGAGGTCATTTTTCAGCTGCAAAATGAAAGCATTACCTGTGATGCCTCCTGGAATCGAATTGCCAGGATGGCACAGTGGCTCAGTGGTTAGTACTGCTGTTTCTGAGTACCAGGGACCCAAGGTCAATCCCAGTCTTGGGTGACTGTCTGTGTGGAGTTTGCACATTCTCCCCATGTCTGTCTGGGTTTCCTCCCGCAGTCCAAAGATGTGCAGGTTAGATGGATCGTCCATCCTAAATTTCCCTTGGTGTCCAGGGATGTGTAGGTTAGACAGATTAGCCAAGGGAGTCGCAAGGATAGGATGAGGGGTACGTCTAAGTAGGATGCTCTTAGGAGTGTTGGTGTGGATTTGTTGGGCCAAATGGCCTGTTTCTGCACTTTAGGGATTCTGTGGGAATTGCCTGCTCTTGCTCTCTGCCATGCCTCGATTGTGAGGAAGTGGCAATCTCTTGGGTGAGTTCAGCAGAGTTGAAAGTGCATGGCTGGTGCCTGTGATGGAGTACCCCCCTGACTTTGTGTGTTGGTGGGGTGGTGCTGCTGAACCATGAGGGGGAGGAAGCTGAGCTATTGGAGGGGAGATAGGTACCAAGAGAATTGGGAAGGAAGGTGAACTTGAACACTGGCACATTCTGTATCCTAACACAATCAGTGTGTAATACTATTGTAATGTGTCTCGAGCTCACATTTTCTGGCTGTTTGTTTATAGTGCGTAATATCAAAATGCTTGCTGCCTTCAGAAAGTACAGGCAGTTCGATCCCTACGAAATTCCCTTTGCAGAGAACTGCGCTCTGGATTGAGCCTGCGTTTGTTTGTCAGCTTCCCCTGGCCTTGGGTAACAGTACATCCACCCTGACTATGAAGTACATAGTCACAGAGGAGAGCAGGCTGCTGTCTCTCAGGCTGAGTTTACCCTGGAGGATCACCATAGCTCAGGGCTTCACAGTGACCTCAGCCAGAATGGTAATAAAGCCATGTTGTAGTTAACACTCTGTGTGGCACCTCATGTAAGAACACGAGAAAGAGGGGCAGGAGTAGGCCAGTTGGTCCCTCTAACCTGCTTCGACATTCAATACGATTGTCGCTAAGCTTTTTTTGGACTCAGCTCCACTTAGCTGCCTGCCCACCATAACCATTAATTCCTTTACTCTTCAAAAATATATCTATCTTCACCTTATAAATATTCATTGAGGAAGCCTCAACTGCTTCACTGTGCAGGGAATTTCACAGATTCACAACCCTTTGGGTGAAGAAGTTCCTCCTCAACTCAGTCCTAAATCTGCTCTGCCTTATTTTGAGGCTGTGCCCCCTAGGTCTAGTTTCACCCGCCAGTGGGAACAACCTCCCTGGTTCTATCATCTGAACAGTGTGATGTTGCAGACAGGGAGGCAGATATTGGTTGGTGGCTTGTTCAGAGTCAGATTGTCTAGTTACAGCACGGAGAGAGCCCATTGTGTCTGGTCTGGTTATCTATTCATCAGTATCTTTTTATTTTACTGGCAGCTGTAGTATAAAATCAGCTTCACTGGGAGAGGGTGTGTACACTAATTATAAATTGGAAATAGGTTTCTTCCAGTCTTTGGCAGTACGAAAGAGCAGTTGATTAGTTAATTAGGTAATCAGTAAAATCTATTTCTGCAGTTCAGCTAAGAGTATAAACTTTTGTGGCAGACAGTAGTATATTTAATGCTGAGTGAGATTCTTGATCAGTTGGGGAATCAAGGGTTACAGGAAAGTGTTTGAGAGGACCATTGGATCAGCACTGTTCTTGTTGAATAGCAGAGCAGGTTTGAGGGGCCAAATAGCCAACTCCTGTTCATATTTCTTTTGGCCTTGCCTTTGAATGAATGAATGATTGATTTGTTGTCACATGGAGATGCAGTGAAAACGTATTGCGTTGACATAAGCTGGTGCCATTTTGAGATACAAGAAGAGTAAAGGAAAATACGTAAATAGAGTTGACCTTCATTGGCTGGGGTCTCAAACATGGCTTCTGCAGCGTCCCTGCTCTGGGTCTACTGCAGCCAGGAGTTCCTGCTGACACTGATCCAGCAGGACGTCAGAAAGGTGAAAAAAAAACAAGTAAAAAATATGAAGAAAAAGAGAGAGAGAGAGAGAGAGAGAGACTGCAGCTGGCCTGGGGCAGTCTCAACCTGAACATGACCTGCTCCTCGTTCTCTGGGAGACACTGTGTTAGAGTAGAACAGTGTCCGGCTTATCCTGTCATTCCTGCCACTGGAGACTACCTCCTTCACCTGTCATTCTCCAGGTTTTAAAGACAATAAAACAAAACAAAATAAGAAGGTTTTTTAAAAGAAAGGAAAGGAAGTAAATGGATGTGGACGAGTCTTGGGACTGAGCCCTGCTGCCCTGCCACCATCTTGAATTTACTCAGGAAGTCTGTGTTCTAGTTCTCCCAGTCCAGAGGTGTGTTATACCACGTCTGAACTGGTTGTTTTAAAATATCTATAAACCTAAAGCTCACGGTGCAGCTTGCAGATAAGAGTTTGGTGAACAGGGAATTCACGAAATTATTTTAATTACGTTTTTTGTTCTCCATTATTCAGTTCCTACTTCTGCAGAACGAGCAACTGTAGATTAGTATGTTTGCAACGAATAGTCTGTAACATTAAAATATGACAGGGCAACTCAGCCAATTGGCATGTGGGCTGGTATGGATGCACCGTGTCCTTGATAAACAAGTGTCCGTCACTATAGAGGTTTATAAAATCATGAGGGGCATGGATAGGATAAATAGACAAAGTCTTCTCCCTGGGGTCGGGGAGTCCAGAAGTAGAGGGAATAGGTTTAGGGTGAGAGGGGAAAGATATAAAAGAGACCTAAGGGGCAACCTTTTCACTCAGAGGGTGGTACGTGTATGGAATGAGCTGCCCGAGGAAGTGGTGGAGGTTAGCACAATTACAACATTTAAAAGAGCATCTGGATGGGTATGTGAATAGGAAGGGTTTGGAGGGATATGGGCCGGGTGCTGGCAGGTGGGACTAGATTGGGTTGGGATATCTAGTCGGCATGGACAAGTTGAACCAAAAGGTCTGTTTCTGTGCTGTACATCTCTATGACTGGCTGCATGAGGGCTTGAGAGCTCAGTGGAGCCTAGAGTCATTGTGATGATGGTCATGCCATCACACATTGGGAGTGTGCAGGCAGATAGGAAATTCATGTGCCTATGTAAAAGTCCCTTAAACACCCCTATTGTATCTGCCTCCACCACTACCCCTGGCAATGCATTCCACACTACCATTCTGTAAAAACCCCGTCCTTAACATCTCCTTTGAAATTTCCCCTTCTTACCTCAAATGCAAACCCCCTCATTTTGAATATTTCAATTCTGGGAAAAAGATTCTGAATGTCAACCCTATCTATCCCTCTCATAATTTTATAGACTTCTATTATCAGGTAGTCTAAAGAGAACCAGGCAGATCTTTCAAAAATTCCCTGGAAAAGTGTTTTGTTGTTCGGTTTTCTATTTTTGATAGTGGTGAGGGTGAGTGTTCCCTCAGGGGTATAGTAAGAGTCGAGTCAGTGGCATCATGAGTGGCTCATGAGGAGAAAGTGGAGAGGAGCAGTAGTGAAATGAGATATATTACTGCGGAACAGACAGGTGGTTCTCAACTGTTGATGTGATTCTCCGATATTGTGTTATCTCCATGGAGTCGCAGAGTGGCTGCAGAACATTCTGAGGAAGAGTGAACAGCTTGAGGTGGTTGTTCATAGCTAGGAATGGGGGATGGGCTCCTTTAAAGTAGTTTTCAAGGAGCTAGAGAGGAGATGAGAAAGCAGGACCTCAAAAGTGGTAATCTCAGGATTACTCTCAGGGTGAATTTAACAATTGAACACATGGCTGGAGAACTGGTGTGAGAGTGGGCATCAGATTTCTGAGGCCTTGCAACTGGTTGTGGGATGGATGGGACTCTACAAGATGGACAGGTTGCATTTTAGTAGGACTGGAATTAATAGCCTCAAGAAGGTTTGCTGTTGGGGAGGATTTAAACTGGACAGGCAGGGGATTGAGAAATTGAAAGGGAGTTTGGATCAGAGGGAAACAGAACTGTGAACAGCAAGTAGAAATGCAATAAGTGAAATTAGGAACAGGTGAAATAAAGGCAAGAATCTAATAGAATATGGATACTAATGAGAAGAATCTTAGGCATGATTAAAGGCACGCTATCTGAATGCACATAATATACCCAACATTATTGATAATTTGAGAAAAATTGAGTTTGATGTAAAGTGGCAACAAGATGACCAAGATTGGGAGCTGTATGTCCAGGGATATTGGTCTTTTAGGAATAATAGCAAAAAGGAAAAGGAGGTTGAGCTTCACGTATTCTTAATTCTCCCTGAAAGTGGCAACAAAAGCAGACAGGGTGGTGAAGAAGGCGTATGGCATACTTGCCTTTATTGCTTGAGGAATTGAGTACAAGAGTCAGGATGCTATGTTGCAGCTTTATAAGTCTTTGGTTGGGCCACACTTAAAGTACTGCATTTGATTCTAGTTGCCACAGTACAAGAAGGATGTGGAGGCTTTGGAGAGTGTGCGGAAGAGTTTTACCAGGATGCTGTCTGGATTAGGGGTTATGAGCTTTAAGGAGAGGCTAGAAAAACTCTGGTTGTTTTCTCCAGAGTGGCAGAGGCTGAGTGAGACTTAATAGAAGTCTATAAAATTATGAGAGGGATAGATAGGGTTGACATTCAGAATCTCTTTCCCAGAATTGAAATGTTCAAAATGAGGGGGTTTGCATTTGAAGTAGGAAGGGGAAATTTGAAAGGAGATGTTAGGGACGGGGTTTTTATAGCATGGTAGTGTGGAATGCATTGCCAGGGGTGGTGGTGGAGGCAGATACAATAGGGGTGTGTAAGGGACTTTTACATAGGCACATGCATTTGCAAGGAATGACCAAATGTTGGATCAGTTTTGATAGAAGTTAGGAAACAGGAAGAGGCAGAGAACATGAGAGGGAACAGTTTACAGCCAAACAATAGTGGTAATGTCAGGCATGGAGTAAGCCATGAAATTAATTATGCACACAATGTTATAATAATGCGCAACTTAATTTACACATTCTAGGTGAACCAAATTAACACTAATGCTGTGTACGATGAATTACTAGAGTGTGTATCTGTTGGGTTTCTGGAATGGTCTGTTGGGCAGCCAATGAGGTTTCAGACTATTTAAGGATTAGCATTAGGTAATTAGAATTAATTAATAATATTGCTGTTAGGAAATATCAAATTTTGCATTAGATTTGAACATTATGTAATTAATTTTGTAACTTGTGTAAATCTAAAGAAAGGAAATCATGAAGATATGAAGAACACATTGGTAACCATAAAGGATTGGGGCAATAGATGAGCAATGCTGGTAATTTCAAGTATTCCATGGTCTCTAAGGCACAAGCACTAATGGGAAAGATGACCTAACTGTGGTTAGCAGAAGAAATTCAACATTGCATTTTATCGAAGAAAGTGTCTTATAATAATGCCAGTAACAGTGGTAAACTTGAAGATTGGGACCAATTTAGAATCCCTCAAAGAATGACCAAGCAACTCATCAAGGAAGGCTAATGAAAATTATAAATGCAAATCAATGAGTAGCATAAGGGTAAAGTATAAAAATTGTTTGAACTATGTGAAAAGGAAAATGTTAGCTAGGAAGGAAATGCCATCTTTCCTTGGTCTGGCCTAAATATGATTCTAGACCCACTGCAATGTGGTTGACTCTTAACTGCTCTCTGTGCAATTAGGAATGGGCTATAAATGCTGGCACAGCCAGCAGTGCCCACATCTTGTGAATCAATAAAGAAAACATAAAACACATTGCTAAGTGCCCGTGATAGGGAGTGAATGTTTGTGGATGTGGTGCCAATCAAGTGGCCTGCTTTGTTCTGGATGGTGTCTGGCTTATCAAGTGTTGGAGCTGCATCCATCCAGGCAAGTGGGAAGTATTCCATCACACTCCTTTGTGCTTTATAGATGGTGGGACAGGCTTTGAGGAGTCAGGAGGGGAGTTTACTTTTAGATTAGATTCCCTACAGTGTGGAAACAGGCCCTTCGGCCCAACAAGTCCACACCACCCCTCTGAAGAGTAACCCACCCAGACCCATTTCCTTCTGACTAATGCACCTAACACTATGGGCAATTTAGCATGGCCAATTCACCTGACCTGCATATCTTTGGACTGTGGGAGGAAACTAGAGCACCAGGAGGAAACCCACGCAGACACGGGGAGAATGTGCAAACTCCACACAGACAGTTGCCCAAGGATGGAATCGAACCTGGGTCCCTGGTGCTGTGGATAGTGGGGCATTCAGTGATGGTAATGTTATTTAATATTAAGGGGTGATGGTTAGATTCTCCTTTTGGAGATGGTCAGTGCCTGGCTTTGTGTGATGCGAATATTACTTATCACCTTCAGCCTGGGTATTGTCTAGGTTTTACTGCATTTGGACTGGGTCTGTATTCACTTGTTATACAGTCTGAGGCATGACTTCATTGAAACTTATATAATCAAATGGCCCGACACGGTAGATGTAGTGAGCATGTTTCCCCAGATTGAGTCCAGAACCAGGTGGCATAATCTGAGGGATGAAATGAGGAACAATGGTGAGAAAATGTTTGGTACTCGGAGAATGATGAGAGAATGTTTGGTATTCTCTAGCCCAAAAACTGTGGAAGCTCAATCACTGAGAGTACATTCAATACCGAGATTGCTAGATTTCTGGAGATTAATGATAGTAGGTGATATAAAGTGGCGTGGGTGGTTTTATCGATGATCAGTCATGAGTGGAGCAGGCTTGTGGGCCGAATGGCCTACTAATGTTCCTATGTTTCTTCCAGGTGTGCATTTTCTAGACTCTCCAGCACAGATCAAATAATCTGACGTGGTGTGTCCCCAGACTATGGGATGGAGAGTGGCATCAGTGTAGTGTAGTGTATGGTATTGTGTGTGTCACTGTAGATGCATCGGAATGGAGGAGACTGGGAAACTGAAGTTCTCCATCTCTCTGAAACGATGGTGATTTCTTATGGTGAATAAGATACTGTTTGGCAAGTGGTATTGGTCACCAGAGGTAACCAGGTTGAGGAAAATCGGGAAAAAGACCTAAGGGGGGGGAGATGAGAATGTTTTATTTGAGACAGCGAGTTGTTGTGATCTGGGATGCACTGCCTGAAAGGGCAGGGGGGAGCAGATTCAACAGGAACATTCAAAAGGAGGGGAATTGGAGAGATTTGCAGCGCTGGGGCAGGGAAGTGGACGAATTGGGAAGATCTTTCACAAAGGCAGTACAGGCACAGTGGGAGGAATAACCCTCCACCTTCTGTGTGGTTCTATATGATTTGATTATTTTTGAGAACAAGACATTTTTATACATGTACAACTCTGAACCAGGCCATTTGCTCCATTGGGTTGGTACTAGTGTCTATAGACTCCTTCACTGCAGTTATCTGCTTCCAGCTGATCATCTTGTTTCCTTGTTGGAACAATTGAACTGTTTACCTCTTCCACTTGCTCTGAGAATGGATTCCATGATGTAATGACTCCCTGCCTCTCCCAGCCCTGATGGGGGCATTTGGGAACTTGCTGAGATTTTGGAAGTGAGTACTTTCCGCCTCTAATCCCACCTGCTGGTTGTTAAATCCCAGAAACAGTCAGAATGCTGGTGAAATTCGGCAGGTCTGGCAGCATCAAGAGAGAGAAATAGTTAACATTTTGAGTCCAGCTTTAGGGCTGAACCTATTGAAAAATAGTAGGTTTGTGCTACTATCAGAGGGGTGGAGGAGGATTGAGGGGAACAGATAGAGAGGTGCCCAGAGAGAAAAGATAAAAGGGATTGTTAACTGTAATAGAGGAGTGCCATAGATGAAGAGTAGGTGTTAATAGCAGAAAATAGGTCAGCCCAACTGAGAGCAAACAAGAGACTGGGTTGGGGAGTGTGGAGTCAGAATGAAGGACAGTGATCATGTTGAACTCCGTGTTGAGTCCTGAAGGCTGTAAAGTGTCAAAATGAAAAATGAAGTGGTGTTTGCTCAGCTTGCATTCAGCCTCACTGAAACATAACAGCAAGCCCCAGGGTGGAAACATTTCCATGCAGGAGATGGTGTGCATAAATAACAAGCTACTGGAAGATTTAGGTCATTTCTAAGCACACGGAGGTGTGCTGCAAAGCAGTCACCCAGTCTGAGTTTGGCTTACCCAGTGTATAGGAGTCTGCTTTGTGAGTAATGAATACAGCTGACCAGATTGAAAGAAGTACAACTGAAATGCTGCCTCAGCTGGAAGATGTGTTTGGGGCCTTGGACGGTGAGGGGGTGTAAGTGAACGATCAAGTGTAACACCTTCTGTTATTGGATGGGAAGGTGCCTTTCAATAAGTTCTGAATCCAATTAGCCTCAGAACTTATTGAGAGGCAGTAATCCCTGTGACTTTGAAAGGTATCTTGCTGAACTTGAGTGGAATAATACACTTTGGAGCATTACTGTCATCTGACCCATCCTCTGGCTCACCACGAGCAATGCCATGGAAGATCAATGAGCCTAGGGAAATCAGGACATTGATGGTGAGAGTAGATGTTTCTAATGATTCAAAAGCAGAGGATAGGAGATGTTACAAGCTGTGCGGACAGTGTTAATGGCTATCTCTGAGCTTGTCTGTACTGGTTGGGGGGGGGGGTGATAATGAGGAGTCTGAGTATCTCAGTTGGGAAATGGGCAGAGGCAGGAGACCCATTCTGTCACTGTGTTACAGATTCCCTCGGGGTCTAATTATCTGCTATTTTTATATTTTTCAGATAATTTGCTTTCTTCTTCCTCTCAGCATATCTCTGTAACTGAAGGCAAGTTTAACCCTCTCTACCTTTACTCTCATTTCCCTATAACAGTGTTTATAGGTTTGTAAATTATAAAAATAGAATCTTCAATGTCAGTTTAGCCAGCTTATCACTGAGCCCAGGGCCTAGATTACCATCTGGAGTCAATCGTGAGGTATCTGCCCACTTTTGCCCCACCCTCTCTCCAACCTGTTTCCAGTTGAGGAGGGGGTGGTTAACCCTTGGATTGTGACTCTTGGGGGAGGTGGAGAGATTGACCGTGGAGATCTGGCCTGGAGTTAAGGCCCAGCCATTGAATGCCCTGGGCGAACATGGAGGGATTGACCCCAACGGGTAATGCTGGCCTTTCTTTGGCCTTCCGCATGGGTAACAGCAGCGTGTCTCCTCATTCTGCTTCGTGACAATCCATTTTAGGATCATTTTATTTAATCTTTCTGTTAAAAATGGCCACATTTTCTCTTGAACACTGGATTATTAATTAACCAGGTACCAGCACATCAAACCCAAAAGAGCGAGGTGAGTGGAAAGGCAAATGGGCATGAACACAAGCTGATCATTATCAGTCTATGTTGGTAGACTGCAGCAGTTCAAGAAGGCAGCTCACAACCACCTTCTCAAGAGACATCTAGGGACGGGCAATAAAACTGACCCAGCCAGTGATACCCACATCCCACAAATAAATTTTTTAAAAGTTTCTAAATGCAATCTTTTAATCATACTTTAATGAATCTGCAAATTTATATTGAGACTGTGGCAGTGATTGGGAGTCGGTCCTGAATTGTTATGGTGCAGTGAGACCATTCAGCCCCTCATGTCTGCATCAGCTATCTCAGTATTTTAATTTGATGCCAGTCTCCTCTGTTTTCCTGGTAACCCTGCACATTGCTTCTGTTTAAATAATTGTCTAGCACCCTCTTGAATGGCTTGTCTGAACCAGCTATACTTCCAGGCCCTGACCCAACCACTGTGTCTGAGAAAACGTTCTCTCTTTTCAATTTGCTGCTTTTGCAAATCACTTCCAACCTTATTGTGAAGTGATCAGGATTCAGAAGACAAGGGGGAGCAGTTTATCTCTCTATAGTTTCTGACCAAATTCCTTGTTGTTTTTTGAAAACTTCATCTAGTCTCCTCTTAGTTTTTCTTGCAGAGGAGAAGACAGTCTCCGTTTATCTCCAATCCATCCTCATCATTGAAGTGTCTCATCCCTGAAACCATTCTCCAATCTTTTCTGCTGTCTCTCCAGTGTATTTAGATTCTTCCTATAATGTGGTCCACAGAACCATAAATTCTATCTGAATTCTAACCAGTGTCCTATATAAGTTCACTATAACCTCCCTCAGATCAAATTAAACACTGATCGCGAACCTACGCATGAAAATAATTGTCATTGAGTTTGAGGAGTCAGTTCCTAGACTCCGAATTGCTTGGCTTTATTTTTTTTTGTCTATTGCGATAATTAATAGGGCCCTTTCGAGGGGAATTGTCTTTATCCTGGTGTCTCAATGTAATGTTCTAGCATCTCTGGTTGAGGTGTGGGATTGTGGGAGGGAGTGGGGTTCAGAAGGTGAAGTTAAATGTATTTATTCAGTAGTGACAATGCTCTTTCTAAAGGCAGAAGATTATCCAATAAGACCTATCCTTTTCTCTTTGAGTTGTAGTCTTTATGCCTATTACTGGCTGCAGATGTTGTCATATGTTTATGTTGAGTTTTCTGTTCCCTCTTTGTTTGCCATTTTTCTTCCTAACCACTCCATCTCGTAAGGAGGGGGTTGGTGAGGAGTGCATTTTGCTTGGTGCTGCATTGCTGTTGCTGATTATTTGTGAGGCAAGTCTCCTTCCATGCATGGCTGCTGAGATCGTTTCTGTTACCCTTGCATCCACATAGCATTGCATGCTGTGAGACTGGTTTGTCTGGTTTTTATGGTTTTCTGAATTTCTCTTGCTGTCTGCTCACAGAGAGATTGCAACTCCAAACGCTCCTCTCTGGTCACAGTCTGTCTGCACAACAGCCGAGCTGTGTGAGCGTTTCTGAGTCGATGGGGTCTTTCCAACCTTCTGCCCTTGGCTCTGTTGTGACATCTGACATGCTGTCAGGTCAAGGTGGATCTTCTGCCTTGATCCCTTCGTTGAAGAAGACTGCTCTGTCAGATACTGAGAAGGAATGTTTTGGATCTGCAGTCACTCAGGGAATGAGCAACCTCTATGGGAATGATTCTGTAAATGACACAACCTTCAGGGGCTCTCAGCCTGGAGGAAGTGTCTTCAATAACTACAGTTGGATGAGCCAACCCGAGCTGGTGTTTGGGAAGCAGGAGTCTCAACGAGTATCGGAAGCAGTGGAGGTTTGTCAAATTGAAAGAGTTCACCATGGGACTGGGGCAGTGCATGCTCCAGAGGAGCCAGCAAAAAGTGATCCTTCTTCAATTGATTCTTCACAAGAAGAAGATTCATTGGAAAGAATTAGTCCTGACTCTCCTTTCGAGGTCCTTGCTGAAATGCAAGAGAAGGGACCTTGTGCTGAAGAGACACCAAAGTCATCGTTCATTGTGGATGAGCGCAGAGTGAATCTGAACCTGCCTCAGAAGCCTCTCCCAAACACAGGAGGGATTAAGACTGATCCATTGAGTGAAGCAGTGTCCAAAAACAAAGCCGAAACAGTTGCTGCCATTGAACCAAAGTCTGATTTGAAGACAGGAGACCTTCCACAGGCTTTGCACTGCCCTCGAGTGGGTGACCAGCAGGAGATTCCTGATGGACAAAGCAACATTGCAGAAGGTGTCTTCAGGCCAAATGCCACCACAGGAGGTGGGATGTCCACAGACATAGCTTCCAAAAGCTTTCACCCTTCTGTATGTGGATCAATGAGTAGACCACAGGATTTGATTTCTGGAGACCCAGTGTCTCGGCCGTTTGATAAAAGAAAGGTAGTCTGCGGTCTTGAAATGGACCTGGATCTTTCTGAGAGGATATTTCAGCCAGCACGTGGCCCTGGAACTGATGGACTCTCTCCTTATTCGTTGATCAAGATTACCCCAGATGAGGCTGTGAACCCTTCAGTGCAAATACCTACATCCACCAGTGCAGGCATCAAGATTCTGCCTGATGTTGGACATAGGTGTCCGATTGACCCTGTAAGTAGGAGCAGTGAGCCCTTAGCAGAGGTACCATCCAGAGACCCAATGAATGAGCCACAGCCTTTGAAGAAAGAAGCAAAGGAGATTTTCCCCAGTAAAGAAACTTGCCAACTCCCTGAAGATCCAACTTTAAGCTGGGGCAGCTCGCAATGTCCAACACTTGAAGGAACCACTGCCCTTGACCATGTTCTGTCTGCGAGATTGGAGACTGCAGAGGCAGATAGTTCCGGAGAATCGGATGACACTGTTATTGAAGATGTCAAATCCGGTCCAGTGGGGACCCTACTGTATAGGAAGGAGAAATCGGGTGATATAGGCACCACTGAGAAACTGGTTTGTGCTCCAGTATTAAATGTTAGGGAAAGCAGAGAGCAGGTGCTGAGTGACAGACAGAGAGAGTCTGTGAATCTTCAATCCACAGGCCCTGGAGGAGATAGAACACAGTCTGCAGAAACCAAAGACCATCCAGCAGAAAGTCCAATACTGCCTGGAGCTTCACCTGGGCTTGGTCACAGTGGAGACATTGTGCTGGAGCAAATACCAATAACTTCACAAGAAGTGGTACCTTCAGATACTGGTGTTTCGCCTTTCCCATCTGCAGCTGCCAGTCACCAATTAGATATGCATATGTCTACAGAGGAAGGAACTAGCAAATGTGAGCCAAGATCCAGTTCTCCGATCTTGTCAACCTTATCTCATGTGGACCAATCACACTGGCACCCACCTGGCCTGTCTCCAACTGATCCTGCCACCACTCAGCTGTCAGCAGACTCTCCTGTCTCCGTTGACGGTGCTGATACTGAAGAGCTTTCTATGGTGGAAGGACCTTCTCCTTTACAAGAGATGATCTGGAGATCAGCAATATCGCAAAGGGGCCACGTTCTCGGAGGAATGCAGCCTGCCCCAGTGGCAACAGCTCCACCCCAATCAATCATTGTCAAATCCACACCCATAGTCATTGAAACCCCTTCACTCATTGTCAAATCAACCTCTGGACCAGGAGGGGCCCTGGAGGGAGCGACCGAGGGAACAGAGAGGACCCTGGAGGGAGCGACCGAGGGACCAGCAAAGGCGCCAGAGGGAGTTGCCACAGGAGCAGTGAGGGCCCAGGAGGGAGCAGGTGAGGGAGCAGCCAAGGCTTCAGATTCCATGTCACCATCTTCAGTGGAATTGACTGGAGTCCAACAACCAGCCATGAGGCAGGAAGTCACCAAACCCAGCCCTTCAGGAAGGAGGGACACACAGAATGATCTAAGAGCCAAAGATGGACAGAGCTTATTAGGGTCTGGTGACAGAGCCCAGCCCCAGTTAACCACAACTCCCCAGGCACTGAGCAAACTAACCCCCCAGCAAAACCCTGCCATCAAGAAAACGGGAATAGTCAAAGGCACAGCCCTTTGTCTGGCCCAGCCCCTCGTGGACATGGCCCCTCCCAGTGATTCCAAAGTGAGACCAGAGCTGAAACCACAAACTGTCTTGGAGCCTGTGCAGATGGAAAGGCCTGTTGGTGGGGCAGCTTCTGATAGGCTGAGTAAAATGGCAGGTAAAAGCTTTGCTCTCTGTACCTTCCTCATTTGATTAACTGCACCCATTGTCTTTTAACCCATTTGTCATCACCTTCATAAATCTGACCTACGTGCACTGAGCTGTCTGTCTGCTGAAGTCTGTCTGTGTGAATCCCCATCAACAGCCTCAAGGTGTGTGAGATCCTGTTAGTTTATTTGTTTAGATTCTCACCCCATGTTCAAATCCCTCTGCGGCCCTGACCCTCCCTATCTCTCTCACTTACTACAATACCCCACACTCCTCCCTATCTCTATGACCTCCGCCAGCCCCTATATATTCTCCCTATCTCTGTGTCCTCCTCCAGCCCCTACAACCCCTTCCGATCTCTGTCACTACCTCCGGTTCTTGCCTCTCCAGCATCCCCCAGTTCCCATTGCTCCACCATTGGAGGTTGTGTCTTCAGGCACCTGGAGCCCAAACTTGGGAATTCCCTCCCTAAACCTCTCTGCATCTCTCCCTCCCCCTCCTGGTCTCCTGGAGATTAGAAGGCTGAGAGGTTCTCGTTCTCCCTACTCCCAGTCCTCGCTTTTGATGATGGCATAACTCGTGGTGAGTTGGTGGTGGGAAGGTCATTTGGTTGTGGGTGGTAACACTCCTAGATATTAAAAACAAGAATGAGAGGTGATCTCATTAAAAGGTAAAAGAGGCTGGAGGGTTTGGACAGGCTGAATATCTAGAGGATAGGCTGGAACTGATAGGAGGGGTGATGGGCTGGAGGAGGTTACAGAGATAGGGAGGAGTGTGGAGGCCAGAGGAAGTTTGAGGGAAAGGACACTCTCATTGAGGACAGATGTGGACAAATGTCCTGTGTCAGAGGGTGATTAGTGTTCTGCAGGAGGTAGTGGTGACTGGGTCATTGGATTTATCTGGAGTTGAGTTAGATTTTGGATGGGAAATGTTTGTAAACCGGTTGACCATTCCTGTTCTGAGTGACTGATGGAGCAGAATACACTTTGGTTCTGCTATTGGCCAGTTCTAGTTTCGTTGATTTTACCTCCCTCATTCAGTGCCCTCTGCACCATTTATTTAATTCAATCTCCAACATCCGCAATGGCAGGATTCAAACCCAAGTCTCTGGGATATTGCCCGACACTCTGGGTTAATAGCTTAGTTATAAAACCACCTAGGTCATTGCTTCCCCTTATTGTTTATGTTGCTGCAAAGTAGAGGCTCACTAGATGGGTGCATCTCTGGCTAGGCCAGCATTTAATGCCCATCCCTAATTGTCCAGTGGGTAATTATGTCACCCACGTTGTTGTGGATCTGGAGTCACATATAGGCCAGACCAGGTAAGAATGGCAGATTCCTTTCACTGAAGGATATTAGTGACCCAGATGGTTATTCTGACAATCAACAATAGTTTCCGTGGTCATCAGTAGACTCTTAATTCTCGATTCTTTATTCAGTTCAAATCCCAGCATCTGCCATAATGGGATTTGAATCCAGGTTCCAAATGCATTAACTGAGTTTCTGGATTAATGATATCACTAAACCATTGCCTCCGAAGTAGTGCACAGCAAGATCCCAGACACAGCATACGAGACTGGTCAGATCATCAATTTGAGTGATGTTGAGTGAGGATTAAATATTAACTCCAACCAGAACTGTCCTGCTCTTCTGTCAATAACACTTTGGACTCTGAATGGCAGTGTCTCTGTAGCCAGCGTAGCACTGCCACAGCACTGCGCTGGGAGTGTTAGCCTGGAAGATGCAGTCAAGTTTTTTGGTGAGACTGGGATCGACCTGCTCCCATGTCAGGTGAGAGGATCTTTTGCAAGTTGTGGGGAAAGGAGAGGTGTTGAAGGGGTTATGTTCCCCCGTTCCTCAAACAAGATCCTCAAAATATGTTTCTTCTACAGTAGAACTGAAGAAGAGTCAGACCAGAATCGAAATCTGAACTATTTCTCTCTCCATTGATGAAGTCAGACCTGCCGAGTTTCTCCAACATTCTGTTTGTTTCTGCTACCGCCCACACTCCTCTGCACTTTGCAGTCACCCCTATTGCTTCACCCCGGCCCTCAAATTTGTTATAGAATGGGGGCAAGGGGCTAATTTTTAAAATGTTCTTTAGTAAGTTTTCTGCATGTTGTTCACAGACATTCCATGAATAGAAGAGCTCTTTATTCCTTGTCTGCGATGCCTGAGACTTACTCAACTTTGCTGCCTGCTGGCTATAGACTTCCGCTACCCCGTGACAGGGAATGGTTTACATGCTTCTATTTTGAATGTTTATATTGGCAGATCGAATGCTTAAACATTCAGAAAGTGTTACTGAGGATTATGACAGTGGGACATGCAGAATAATCAGTGTCCCATGTGGTGAGTTGTTGAGGCCAAATTTAAACACAATCCTTGTCATCATAGAATCTCTGCAGCGTGGAAACAGGCCCTTTGGCCCAACAAGTCCACACTGAGCCTCTGAAGAGAAACCCACTCAGACCCATTCCCCTACCCTATATTTACCCCTGACTAATGCACCTAACCTACACATCTATGAACACTTAGGGAAATTTAGCATGGTCAATTCACCTAACCTGCACGTCTTTGGATTGTGGGAAGAAATTGGAGCACCCGGAGGAAACACGCAGACACCGGGAGAATGTGCAAACTCCACACAGAGTCGCTTGAGGCTGGAATCAAACCGGGTCCATGGCACTGTGTGGCAGCAGTGCTAACCAGTGTGCTGCCCACACTGAGTTGCAATGAGAGAGTGGAGGAAAACTGGACCAGGAACTGGGGATGTTATTAACTCCAGACTTGATCCTGAGTTTTAAACGAGTAGGTTCAATGTTCACATTAGTAGCAGAAACGTCCTCCTGTAAACATGTTATGTTGTAATTACATCTCCTCCCTTATTGGTTGTTCAATGGTTGTTCTCCCACCCCACTCCCAAACTGGAATACAAAAAATAAAGACCAGGAGTAGGCCATTCTGCCCCTTAGGCCTGTTCTATCATTCAACCAGATCATGAATAACCTTCCACCTCAACACCATATTTCTGTCCTACCCCATTTGCTTTGGTGTCTTTGTCATTTAGAAATCTGTGAATTCGTGAACCTGCCCAGTGATAGAGTATCCAAAGCCTCTGGGGTATAGAAATCCACAAAGATTCACCATCCTCTGAGTGAAGGGATTCCTCCTTATCTCTGTCCTGAATGGTCTGCCCTTTCCCTGAAATCGTCCCAGCTTCTAGCTGCTGCTCCCTCCTCCCAGGCTGGGGAAAACAGATGTTTGGAGGGTAGACTCAATGAGCCGCATGGCCTTTTTCTGTACTGTAGGGATTCCAAGGTCCTGTCTACTTCCAATTTGTTGAGCCCTTTAAGAGTTGTGCATGTTACAATGAGATTACCTCTCGTTCTTCGAAACTCTGGAGAATCCAGACCTAGTCTCCTCGTGGGATAGTCTCGTCAGGTAGGGATTGAGTCATTACAGTGTGTCTGTTGACAGTTGTTATAAATGAACAGGCAGGAATTTATAATGGAGGTGGGGTGTATTGTATATGTGCAGTATACTGTAAAACTAACTGCTTGATGAAAGATGAGGTCATGAGGGTGTCTCTGTTCTTTGTGACTGTATCATGCTATGGGTTTAGTGGTTAATTTCAGAGTGGAATTTTCATGCAGTGATTTATCCTAGTGAATCAAGATGAATGAAGAATGTTTACTCAGTGGAATTTAGAAGAATGGAGAGTGGGGTGTTGGAAATCTTATAGAAACATATAAAATTATGAAGGGAATAGATAAGCAGGGAGGTTGTTCCCACTGGTGGGTGAAACTAGAACTAGGGGGCATAGCCTCAAAATACAGGGGAACAGATTTCTGACTGAGTTGAGGAGGAACCTCTTCACCCAAAGTGTTGTGAATCTATGGAATTCCCTGCCCAGTGAAGCAGTTGAGGCTACCTCATTTAAATGTTTTTAAAGCAAAGTTAGATTTTTGAACAGTAAAGGAATGAAGAGTTATGGTAAGAGGGCAGGTAAGTGGAGCTGAGTCCACAAAGAAATCAGCCATGATCTTATTGAATGGCGGAGCAGGCTCGACGGGCCATATCGCCTACTCCTGCTCCGAGTTCTTGTGTTGTCCTTACCCTAGCTTATTCCCAAGCCTGGACTTTGCATATGCATTGTGGATTCCTCTGGGGCATTCTCCCCTGTGCACCCCCATAAATATCCCATAATTGCTGTCGTTAATCTGACGACCCCACCCACCCCCTTCTCACACCCCACACACACACAGTACTATCACTGCTGGGGGAAAGTGACTGAATGGTGCTAAAGACTGAGAAATCCACCCCCCCCCCCCCCCCAGACCTGTTTGGATGCAGCCCAGCATATTAAAGAATACTAAAACCTTTTTATTCTAAAAGATGAAAGAGACAGCCGAAGTAACTTGCTCATTACCTTAACTTCTGTCATTGGGAAAACATTAGACTGTATTCTAAAGGAGGTAATAGTGCACAGTGTTCCTACAAACTTTATTTTCTTTTGTGACAATCTCTGAGATCTGACTCAGATACCAATGCTGCGAATGGTGTCAACACAACAAGGTAAAAACAATGACTGCAGATGCTGGAAACCAGATTCTGGATTAGAGTGGTGCTGGAAGAGCACAGCAGTTCAGGCAGCATCCGAGGAGCAGTAAAACCGATATTTCAGGCAAAAGCCCTTCATCAGGAAAAGCCCTTCTTCAACACAACAATCCCTGGGCATGGAAGGTCAGAGTCAGGGTCTAGAAAGAATGTTCACAGCAGAGCATTTGGAAATGGGTAATGTGATAGAGCAAAGACAGCATGACTTCATGAGGGGGAAACCATGTCTGACAAGTTTGCTATCTGTTCAAAGAACTGTAATAATCAGGATAGATAAAGGGGAAGCAGTAAATGAAATATGTTGGACTTCCAAAAGGCATCTGATAAGGATTTAGTTTTAATTCATTCATGGGATGTGGATGTCACTGGCAGACCAGCGTTTATTGTCCATCCCTAATTGCCCAGAGGGCAGTTAAGAGTTAAACACATTGCTGTGTGTTTGGAGTGACATGTAGACCAGATCGGGTAAGGATGGCAGTTTCCTTCCCTAAATGACATTAGTGAACCAGATGGGGTTTTTTCAATACTGGATCCATGGCCACCTTTAGATCCTAATTCCAGATATTTTTATTGAATTCAAATTCCACCATCTGCCTTGGCAGGATTCAAACCCGGGTCTCCAGTACATGACCTGGGTCTCTGGATTAACAGTCCAGCGATAATGCCATTAGTCCATCACCTCCCCCTGAGGTACTGCACATACAGCGATCTAATAAGACAAGAGCCCATGAGGGTAGTGTTTAGCATGGATAGAGGATTAGCTAATGAAGACTAAGTGTTGGAATGTGGCATCCATTTTCAGGATTTCAACCTGTAACTAGTAGAGCTGAGGCCGTAATTATTGACAATATCTGTTGATGACTTTGAAGAAACGGAATATGCTGTAATTGAGCTTGTGGATGACAAAAATAGATGGGAAGTCAAGTGCTGAGGATGACACCAAGTCTGCAGAGGGATACAGACTGGTTGAGTGAGTGGTAAAACTTGACAGATGGAATATAATGTGGGAAGCTGTGAGGTTCTGCACTTTGGCAGGAAGAATACAAAAGCTGAGTATTATTTAAATGGAAAAAAACTGCAGCAAGCAGCAGAACAGAGGGATGTGGGGAGTCTTCATTCATGAATCACAAAAAGTGAGTATCCAAGTTCATTGGGTAATAGAGAAGGCAAATGTTGGCATTTATTTCAAATGGAACGTAAAATTAGGGAGTTTTTGCTTAAACTATACAAGGCACTAGTCAGGTCTCAGCTGGAATATTGTGAACAGTTTTCATCCCCTTATAATAAGAAAGATACGCTAGTATTGGAGACAGTCCACAGAAGGTTCACTTGGCTGATCCCGGGTGTGGAAGGAGACTGAATGGTTTGTGTGTACTCACTGAAGTTATAAGAATTAAAGATATTCAGGATTCTTAGAAGACTTGATAATGTAGCTGCAAAGAGGTTGTTTCCCCTTTTGGATGGGTTTACAATCTGAGTAAGAGGTCACCCTTTTAAGACCAAGCTTCTTTGAGGCTAGCAATCTGTGGAATTGTTCACTGCAGAGGGCTGCCGTGTAAGTATATCAGGGTTGAGAGAGACAGATTTTTAATTAGTAAGGGAATGAAGGGTTATGGGGAAAAGGCAGGAAAGTGGCATTGAGGATTATCAGATCACATTCAGTGGGGGAGCGGACTTGATGGGCTGAATGGTCTACAGTTTGCCCTTGAGGCATGGTTTCTTATTTTCACTGGCTCTGATTTGAAGAAGGTTATGTTGGGGACTGATTTGGATTGTGTCAGTAATCTTGTTTGTACAATCTGTGTGAATGAGTTGTTTGTGTACAAAGAGTAGATTAGGTCATTGCTCTGTAATCCAGTCAGCTGCTTCACTCTCTCAGCTCTGAATCAGTAACAGCTTTGATGCATTCTGACGACTCTCCTTATTTTCCCTCTGTCTCCTGCTCCTCTATTCCCCAGGTGTGACTGTGGCAGTATGGGATATGATGTTAATGCCTTCAATAAATAAGTATTCATTTTTACAGGGATTACCAGAGAGGGGAAGGATGGATGATATTGGCTGCGTGGCTGAACAGCTCATGGGGACTCCCTAGGCTGCTGGTCATTTGTATGTGTGTGTGTCTCTCGCTCTTTTTTTTCTCATCCTCTATTTCTCAACCTCTCTTTCTGTTTGCCCCGCTCTCTCTCACCCCACACCTTCGCCCTCTCCTTCCGCCCCCCTTGCCCTCTCCTTTTTCCCCCCCCCCTCCTTTTTTTTTCTCTTTCTCTTGCTCTCACTTGTGCCCTCCCTCTAGCCACTGAAAGTGTTTGATTGTCCCAATACCTGTATTGTGGCTGCCAGGTCTCTGACACACAACAAGGGATGAACTCGGATTTCACCAGTTTCCTCATTTCCCCTCCCCCCACCCTGTCTCAGTCAAATCCATCAAATTCAGCACCGCCTTCCTAACCTGCAATCTTCTTCCTGACCTCTCCGCCCCCACCCCAGTCTGACCTATCACCCTCACCTTGACCTCGCTCCACCTATCGCAATTCCAACGCCCCTCCCCGAAGTCCCTCCTCCCTACCTTTTATCTTAGCCTGCTGGACAAACTTTCCTCATTCCTGAAGAAGGGCTTATGCCCGAAACGTCGATTCTCCTGTTCCCTGGATGCTGCCTGACCTGCTGCGCTTTTCTAGCAACACATTTCCAGCTCTGACACACAACTCATTGTGTTTATTGCCTATCTGTCCACGTGCTGGTGATGACAGTACTGCTGCTTGCAGCCTCACTTAGTGTTCACACCGAATGTAGCTCCCACATGTTATCTATGGCCCCTGGAGACTCACTGTTCTACCTGCACCAGCATATTCCCATTGAGAGAGGTCACCTCATCCCAATGATCACTGGGGTGGGGACAGGGCCGTCACTTGAGTACCTGGCTTCAGCGTCAGGTTGGTTCAGTCCTTTATCAGGGGGTGTCCCAAGCTTAATGGTGTGTGGATGGATGAGACTGTGGGGTGTCTCCCACTTTGATTTGGGCGAGTAAATGCTTCATAGGGAGGTGCGTAGGGCTAGGCAGGGTGTGAGTGGGGCAAGAGACTGAGTGCTTTTAGATTAATTGACACATCCAAGGTTGTTCATTTCACACCCATGCACCACCTTCCACTCCTTCCACAGCAGCTCTAGGTGTGCCTTGGGGAGAGACCAAGGGTGCACTAGGAATGTACCTGCCATGGTTCCTGATGAATATAGTTTTTCTCTCTCTCCCTCTACAGTGAAGGATTTGATCTACTGGCGTGATCCTAAGAAGACAGGGGTTGTGTTTGGATCCATTCTGACCTTGTTGGTCTCGCTGGCAGTGTTTAGTGTGGTCAGTGTGTTGGCCTATCTTGTGCTGGCTTTGTTGTCCGTCACCATCAGTTTCCGCATCTACAAGTCCGTGGTACAGGCTGTGCAGAAAACCAACGATGGAAATCCCTTCAAGTAAGATTGCTGAAATGGTTTTTGGAGCGTGAATGTCTATTTGATCATTTCCACTGCCTATCCCCCTCCAGTTCCTCCCCTGAGGTTGGGGTTGCGGTTGAGGGTGGGGTGGGGAATAGCATGTGTGGAAGATTCACAAATATTTCATAGTCTTTGGGCAGTGTGTGGTTCCATCCAGAGACATCGTCTTGCAGATTGTATGGAGGACTCAGAGAGGCATCCCTGTCTTGTTTGATGGTTCAGGGTGCTGGAGCCGGATTACATTGATTTTCTTCCCCCCCCCCCACCGTGCCCCCGCAACTGGCCTGCTCTTCAGAACAGCCAGTGATTAAACGGAACTGTCTGAATTGGATGGGGAACAGCAGGTCGAATTTGTCTTGAAACTGAGGCTGTGCCAGTGACAGGATCTGTCTTCATTCTGTTCAGGCCTTATCTGGAACAGGATATCACCTTGTCTTCGGAAACATTCCATAAATACTGCACCATTGGCTTCACCCACTTGAACAGAGTGCTGAAATATCTGCTGCAGCTCTTCCTGGTCCAGGATCTAGTGGATTCACTGAAGGTTGGTGACTGAACTGTAATGTTTGGGCTCTGATTTTAATTACAGGCCATGATGAATTTGCAATAAAACCTGGCTTCTCCCTCTTTCTCTTCCCCTCTCCCTCCAACCTGCTCCCTTTTCTCCCCCCCCCCCCCCCCCCCCCACTTTATTCTCTCTGCCCCTTCTCTCTCTCTCTCTCTCTCCCCTCTCTCGCTCTGTCTCCCCTGTCAATCCCTCTTGCCCCTTCCCTGGTGTGGGTGCAGGTTTTCTGGGGTTGGGACTGAGCTGGGTCTAGGAAGCTTGCACTCCATCATCTTATGCCTGACATTTGCCTGTTCTGTCCGCAGCTTGCAGTTCTCATGTGGCTGATGACCTACGTTGGAGCTGTCTTCAATGGGTTGACTCTCCTGATTCTGGGTATGTTATAGCCTCAGGCTGTTTGATTGTTGTGAATCTGAACAAAGTCATTTCCTGTGGAAGAGAAACCCGGGGCTGGAGAATTGTTGTGGAGGAGGGGTGAGACCGTGTGCAGGGATTGGGGGTGATTTGGGGTGGGCCATGTTCTGGATATGGGTGGGGTGGAACATTGGGTAGGTGAGGTTTGGGTAAGGGGGTGCATATTCAGGATGTGGATTGGGAGAGAGCCAGTTTGGGTGGGTAGGGGAGGGAGATCTCATGGTGGCAGGAGGAGCTTAGACCCTTTGTGTGGGTGGGGGAAGACTTGGTGTTTGCCTGGGGCTGGGTGGGATCTGGTATGGGATGAGATGGGAGAGACTGGAACTGGTGCATTGCGTCGGATAGCTGTCAGCATTGTGTGTATTTGTAGCTTGTTCTAACTGTGGTTATTTCTCTCCTTTGCTCTGTCTAGCTGTACTGTTGACCTTCAGCGTCCCGATCATCTATCAAGCTTACCAGGTAGGTTCTTGATGGGCGGAGGCGGGGTGCTGCTGTAGGCAGTGTGTGCGCCCTGGGGTTATTCCCTCGCACACTGTTGTGTGTGTCCTGTTGAATAGCGGGACAGGTGGGGAATCAGTTAGCTCTGTTGGCTGGATGGCTGGCAATACAGGGAAATGCCAAAAGCTTGGGTTCAATTCCTGCCCCCACCAGCTCAAATGACCATTAAGGAACAACCACCTGAAACCCACTCACCATCTCTGTCTGATGAAAGAGCAGCCTTGTGGTGTAGTAGCACTATGGCAATTTTACCTGTAATGGGACAAGGTGGGCTGAATCTTTCAGGGTCTCAATCAGGATCTCAAGGTGCATGTGACTTGGGGGCTGAGTGAGTGCGAGGATTCTGTTGTGTTTGGGTTGCTGGCTTCAGACTGTGGGGCTCACTAGGATCTGTCTGTGGTCACTGCCCCTGAGATCAGCAGAGATGTGATTTGGAAAGTTATTTCAGGAGGAACTGTAACTCCTTTGTTTTTTTTTAATACAGACACAGATTGATCATTACATTGAACTAGTTCAGAAGCAGGCAACCTGTGCTTTTGGGAAGTAAGTATTTTTTAAATTCTCTGAAATGCTTCTTATGGGGGGACTTGTTCAAGCTGGGGATATAGGAAAGTACCAGCAGTGGGTGGAGATGAATGATTACTCCTCCACTCCGTCCCTAGAATCTGACTTATGGGGAGGACTGAGGGGACAAAGCCAAATGTGTTCCTAGTCAAGCCTGACTCTCTGGTATCTGGTTCTGTTCAATATGTGGGATCACTGTGCGTGGCTGTATTAGAGTGAAGTCCAGGCAAAGAATCTGAATCCCTTCTCTAACAACTACAGCTCTCTTCCCTTGAAGAGATGTCACTGTCTCAGTTTTGAGGCTGTGGTCTCTGCCTTCACCCCAACTCTTGGCACAGAATATTCAGCATTTCTCTTTTTTTTAAATTGAAAGCCCTCACCCAATCTGTCGCTATATCTCAGTGGCACAGCGGTTGGCACTGAGAGATCCGGGTTTGATTCCACCCTCGGGTGACTATCTCTGTGGAGTTTGCATATTCTCTCTTGTGAATGTATGGGTTTCTACCAGATGCTCCGGGTTCCTCCCACAGTCCAAAGTTTTGCAGGTTAGATTGGATTTGCCAGCTAAATTGTCCATAGTGTGGGTTAGCTATGGGAAATGCAGGGTTACAGGGATAGCGTAAGGGGGTGGGTCTGAGTGGGATGCTATTTGGAGGTTCGGTGTGAACTCGCTGGGCCAAATGGCCTGCTTCCACACTGTAGGGATTCTGTGATATGCACATTATTCCAAAGAACAAATCTGTTCTTGCAAAATCAGCCCTCCGCTTTGTATGTTGTTCATTCAGATAATTTTGTGTTTTCAGTCCCCAGATAGTGCATTTGTGCTTTTGGTTCTGACGAATTTTCCAGATAATGCTAACCTGTGAATGTGTGTGTCTCTCTCTTTCTCTATACTCAGGATCCAAGAGAAGCTTCCAGGCGCAAAACGAAAGAGCGAGTAACAGCAGGGGAGACCCTGCTCAGCACCCTCCATTGCCACTCCTCCCTTTGTCCTCGCTACTAAACTAAAACTCTGTATTGGAACTAAATGCTTGCTGTCTGTCTGCTTGGGCCTGTGTGCCACCATTCCTGCTGTTGTGGACTGCTTCCAGGAATTTGCTACTTGTTCTTGCCTCCCCCACACCCTCACCCTCTACCCCCAGGTCGATCTCAGCCAGCAAGGGGGTCACTAGTATGTTGTGTGTGTCTGTTGATCACTGGCTTAAGACACATTCCTTTCTGCTGCTTCTGTTTCAATGAGATTATAAATATATATATTTTCTGTTTTGCCCTTCTCTGAAAGACACTGTCTGTAAACTGCTGTAGAAATTACTGAGCAACAACAGGGTGGAGATCAAGAGAGAATCAATCTCCTTCCCCCAATTGTGTATATAATTGAGGGTGCATGTGAAAATATTTGTCATTGTAACTGAACAGTCTTTGAGAAACTGGGGGAGGAGTAGGAAATAGGCAAGTGACGGATGAATTTCTGAATTGTAAGTGATGTATGTCTGTAGTTAGTGTGTGTGTGTATATACGCCAATCTGCCCCATTCCCCCTACCAGGTTTCAGTACTGGCTTTGCAAAAGTAACTGTCCTTCCCCCTCCCACCCCCTGACCTTGAGTCCTGTTTGAAAAGGACACTACGCTCTGTGGTGCTGTTCTCATTTCAATCCCCCACTTGCCTGCTTGGTCCATTGTGTGAGATAACCACAGATTGACATTCATTAAGAGATATTCCTGCAGCAAACTTCATCAAGGGATGGCATGGCAATCTCAACAAAATGGTTAACCTCAAGGTACACTAGCTATTGATCAGAAGGACGGGTGGGTGTTTAGGGGAGGAGCTATGATCTTTGGAATATGCCCCATTAGGAGGGCAGGGCAGATAACAGCAGGACTAAGCCCATGTCCTCCTCTTTCTGACTCTGTGTACTCGCACAGTTGTAACTCTGTATAGAACACTGGAGGGCGAAGTGGTGTGGGACTGCATGGTGTGCGATTGTCCTCTCCCTACCTAATAAAGGCCTGCCCTATATTGGGGGCTTGCGTGGACATAGTAGAACCTGCAACCTTTTTAAAAAAAAACAGAATTCCTATTGCTTTGATTGTACTTAAACAAGCTCCTAGACATTGAACTGGTTGTTTTTAATTTTAATTGCTTAACTTTGTAGTTTATGATTCACTTCCCTCCCTTACTGTGCTGCACCAAGAGCGCACATCACAAAGGCATAACACCTTCATTGTTGGCCCAAAACTCTGAATTAATCCACTTCCATGTCAGGATTCAGCTTTTGACCAAGTGAAAAGTTGAAATTGGCTTCTGAGGTATGTAAATCATGAGTCGAGGGGTTTGGCCACTGTGTTGGCAAACCTATAGCCCATTATTGAGAGCTATAGCACTCTTCACTGAGCTTAGGTTTATCCATACAAATACTTAAGGGTGAGGTTAGCCACCCCATCTGTTGGCTAAAGCCCTTCATGAATTCATGTCAGGACATTGCTGTAGCTACACACAGCCTGAGATAACATTATAACTGCAGTTATACCTTCCCTCTGTCTTTCCATTCTCTAACTTCCCACCCACCGCAGGACTGTTTGGGCAGTTGAAACCTGATGTTTTAATGTTTGTCTAGTGTTACCATAAGGTCGGGTTTTTTAGAGCCAATTGTGTTTTTGAGGGAGCGAATTGAACAGGGGAAGTATAACTGAGTGCTCGGAAATCTGTGTATGTTAGGATTAGATGGAACTGTTGAGAATCAGACAATTCCTGCAAAAATGTTATTGTGAAGTTGATAATTAAATTACATCCTTATTGTTTACATGGTCTCCTGTCTATGTGTAAAAGATTTCTTTTGAATTTTACTTAGTGATTTCTGACAAATCGAGGTATATTCCTCTAAGTGCAAATGCTGCAGTCTCTCAGCCGGGGGTGGCGCAGATAGTTCCAGCAGGGGTTTCTGAATTGTCTTGGCAAGTCATATTGTAAGTAGTAACCAAACTAACTGGATGTTAAGTAGACGCTGGACCAATCCCACTCTGTATAACTCCACTCCAGTTTGCTTATGCACCTTCTGCTGCTCCTTATTTATATGCTGTTCCTACCATGTTCACCCCTTAATTCTAATCCGGAACCATTGTGGCCAAACCAGCCCCCACACACCATCACTATCATTCAATCTGCACCTTCCAAATCCGCAACCACTACCATCTAGTGAGCTGCCTTCTTGAAATGCTGTGGTTCATTTAGAGGTAGATCCACAAAGCTCTGAGGGAGTTCTAGCATTTTGACCCATTGACACTGAGAAAATGCTAATGTATTTCCACATAAGGATGGTATGGGGCTCTAAGAGAAACTTGCAGGGGTGGTGTTCCTCTGCTGCCTTTGTCCTTCAAGAAAGTAGCACTCCTGGGTTTGGAAAGTGCTGTCTCAGGAGCCTCTTTGGTGCGCCTTGTGGGTAGGACACACTGCCATTACCGGAGATTTGGATGGAGTGAACATTGAAAGTGGTAGATTGGGTGCCAAAATGGGGATTGCTTTGATCTGGATGGTATTAAGCTTTTTGAGTGTTGTCAATGCTGTACCCATCTAGGCACATGGAGCGTATTTCATCACCATTCCTGACTTGTGCCCTGTAGATGGTAGACAGTTCAGTCTCAGGTCAATGGTAAGCCCCAAGATGTTGGCAGTGGGGAATTCGGTGATCATGTCATTGAATGTAAAGGGATGATGTTTAGATTATCCTATTGCAGTTAGTCATTGTCTGGTAGTAGTGTGGTGCAAATGTAACTTGCCACTTGTCAACTCAAACATGGATATTGTCCAGGTCTTGTTGCATTTAGATATGGACTCCTCAATATCTGAGGAGTTGTAAATGGTGCTGAATGTTGTGCAATCATAGGGAAATATCCAACTTCTGACCTGATGATGGAGGGAAGGTCATTGATGAAGCATCTGAAGTTGGTTGAGCAGAGGGCACTACCCTGAGATGGCTGAATTCCACCAACCACAATCGCCTTCCTTTTGTGTCAGGTATGGTTCTAACAAATGGAGAACCTTTCCCCAGATTCCCCTTTAACTCCAGTGTTGTTAGGTCTCCTTGATGCCATACTTGTTCAAGTGTGGCATTACTGTAAAGGGCTGACATTCTCATCTCACCTCAAGAATTCAGTTCTTTTATCCATTTTTGAACCAAAGCTGTAATGAAATCAGGAACTAACTGACCCTGGTGGAACCCAAACTGGGCATCACTAAGCAGGTTATTATTGAGCAAGTGCTGCTTGATCGCACTGTTGATGACACCTTCCAACACTGATGATCAAGAGTAGACTGGTCGAGTTGGATTTGTCTTGCTTTGTGTGTACAGGATATACTTAGGCAATTTTCCATGTGGGATAAATGCTAGCGTTGTACCTGTACAGGAACAGCTTGGCCAAAAGTGCATTGCAAAACCTTTTATAGCAAGTGAAACATGGAAGCCACAGGAAAAATCCTGCCCAACAAAAGAATTCCCACAAACTCCAATTCAACTTCTGAGGTTTGCCTTAATGGCAATGAAACTCTGATTGAACTGTCCATCATTGTTTCCTGTTCAAATTGGCTCTCATTATGTCAATAGTTAGGCTTTATGGTCAGGGAGAGTGATCCTGTCAGTTCATGAATTCCGTTCAATCCTGCACTGTCCTTGTCATGGGGACTTGTCTGGAGGGAGCTTTGATCCGTATCTAACTCCAAATTGTCCTGGCCCTAGGAGTTTTTGATGGGGACGCTGTAGAGGGAGCTTTACTTTCAGTTTAAAAGATCTTTTGGTTTTAAGTACAGAGCTTTACTCTGTACTTAACCCTGTGTTATCCCTGTCCTGGGAATATTTGATAGGGTCAGTGTCTAGAAAGCCTTACTTTGTTTACTTTTAGATCAATAGAGACACCACTGCCCCTATCCTGAGAACGTTTGGGGACAGTATGGAAGTAGCTTGACTTTAAGTTTAAAGGAGTAGAGAGAGCTTTACTCTGTTTCTAACCCTGTGCTGTACTTGTTCTGTGTGTATTTGATGGAGGTGAAGGGCTTATGCCAGAAACATCGATTCTCCTGCTCCTTGGATGCTGCCTGACCTGCTGCGCTTTTCCAGCAACACATTTTTCAGCTCTGATCTCCAGCATCTGCAGTCCTCACTTTCTCCTCCATATTTGATGGGGACAGTGTAGGAATCATAATGTTGTGATGAACAAGAAGGATGTTTTAACATTTTAATTTTGAGATTTGTTTGAATAATAAATTTACAGTATAGAGAGAGGCCACTGGTCAATTGACTCTACAGCTGAAATTCGAGCTACCCAGGGTAATCCCACTTCCCAACATTTGGTCCGTAGAGCTGCAGGGAATATTTAATGTTCAGGTCCTCATACTTTCTCAATAAGTCAATGGTTTCTGTCTTTACTCTCCCTTCCAGACTGGGTATTCCAGACCCTTACTGCCATCTGGGTGGAAAAAAATCTTTCCTTGTCTCCACTCCACTCCTTCAACACATTGCTTTAAATATGGGTCACTGCCGCTTCACTTTCGATGTATACAAGTCATAAAGGAGTGGAAATGTATGGTTCACTGCAGTCAGGCAGAATCCTAAGTCACAGGCAGGAACGTTCAGACCCCATTGGGTGTTCTGAAGGGCTGATTGCCTTCTTGTTGGGTGAGAGTCAACCGAGGGTCCATTTCTGTTGGGTGTGTGATCTCCTTGGGTTGGGGATCATGACATAAGACCACATCTCCGCTCTGTACTGCACCCACAGCAACAAAGTGAGCTATTCAACTGACGTGAGATTCACAGGTGTGCTGTATCCTAGCCAAGCCCAAGAACTTTGCAGCAAAATGTTGCAGGGTTTGGTTGGGGAATAGGTGTTGGTAGTATGAGGACAAGACTGGATCCAGATGTGACTGCTAGTGTTTAACCATTTCCTACCCCATTCTAGAGTCTTAAAAATAAAATTGAGAGGCATGGATAGTGAGGAGAATTTTTTTCTCAAGGCAGCAATGTCAATTACTAGGAAGATAGGTTTAAGGTAAAAGGGGTTAACTTTAAAGGGGATGGGAAAGGCAAGTTTTATTTTTACACATATGGTGGTAACTACCTGGAAAGTGCTGCCACAGCAGGAGGTGAAGGCGTGTACAACAGCAATGTTTAAGTGGTATCTTGACAGATATATGAATAGGCAGGGAATAGAGGGATATGGATAGCATAGAGACAAAAGTTAGTTTAAAAGGTCATCAAGGGTTGGCATAGTCTTGGTGGGCTGAAGGGTCCGTTCCTTTTAGAGTCATGGAGTCATAGAGATGTACAGCATGGAAACAGACTTTTCGGTCCAACCCATCCAAGCCAACCGGATAGCTAATCCAATCTAGTCCCACCTGCAAGCACCCGCCCCATATCCCTCCAAACCCTTCCTTTTCTTATACCCATCAAATGCCTCTTAAATGTTGCAATTGTACCAGCCTCCACCACTTCCTCTGGCAGCTTATTCTATACCTGTACCACCCTCTGTGTGGAAAAGTTGCCCCTTAGGTCTCTTATATTTTGTTGTACTTTTCTCTGAATTAGCTCCATGCTGACTCGACTGAGTAACATCATCCACGCCAGAGACTCAAAAGTAGTTGCACACCAACTTGTTTTACTCTTCAATCCAAGGGTGGCACCATGAAGTGATATACATATTTGCTCCTGGTTATTTTTTTGGCCCTTTGACCCATGTCCCAGTCACTCCCTGAGAAATCAGTTTCTCAAATCTTTTGACTCTCTGCCGTCCGTTAAGGGAAGGGGGTGTCGCAGCCCAGACAGTCCCAGCTCCCTGCCCCAATCCCTCCCACAGCTCACCTTAGTCTACCTGCAGCAGGTGGGCAGGAGTGGCTGAAACTTTCTCCTTGGAGCACAGAGGCTACCTTCAGCCACTCTTGACCTCAGAATTGGTGCAAAATAGGGTGGTCCTGGGGTGTTTCCTGATGGATACCTCCTGCCCCACTCCTGCTAGTTGTGGGTGTGAGCATTTAACTGAAAACAGCTTTTGGGAGGGGTGATACTGTCAGGCATTAAAGCCAATGTTAACTGCCTCCTCCCCCAGTCCTGTATTTGCACAGACCCTACAGGATGTGTGCATGGGTGTCAAAAATTAATGCTGGGCACAGATCATTCCTCCTGGTTTCCTGGGAGGACTCCTGTTCCTACTGGTGGACAGTTGCCAGAAGTCCATCTTAGCAACAGTGGCGATTTTCTTGTTCCACTCATCCACAACCATCACCTTCTCGGCCAGTGTGTAATCCATGGTGTCCTGGTGTTTCTGTAGAATGTGCCTCTTGATGGTACTGAGCTTGAGGGTGGCCAGGGCACTGCCACACACCATGCAGACCAGGCCATGTCGCCACTGGTCATAGTCCATCAGGTACTCGAGTCGCCAGCGCTCCTGATAGTTCCTCCAATGGTCCCTCCCTCGGCCTCGGCCCCGGCCCCTGACTGTCTGTGCCGGTAAGCTCAGATCTGGCTCCTCCACGCACACTTCAATTTCCACAGGGCTCGTTTCCCCACCCCAACCTGGGGACACGTCCTTTGCAAACTCCACGACTGGATTTTCCTCTACAATGCAAAAACAGGACAGTAACAATTTGCATTTTAATACCACCTACAGCACACTAAAACATCCATAAGACGTAGGAGCAGAAATTAGACCATTCAACCTATCGAGTCTGCTCTGCCATTCATTCATGGCTGATAAGGTTCTCAACCCCATTCCCCTGCTTTTTCCCCATAACCCTTGATCCCCTTGACACGCAAGAGCCTATCTATTGCAGTCTTAAATATAATGAAAGATCTGGCCTCCATGCCTTCTGTGGCAATGAATTACATAGATTCACCAATCTCTGGCTGAAGAAGTTTCTCCTTCTATCCGTTCTGAAAGGTCTTCCCTTTACTCTAAGGCTGTATGCTTGGGTCCTAATCTCTCTTGCCAATGGAAACATTTTCCCAATATCTACTCTGTCCAGGACATTCAGTATTCTATAAGTTTCAATTAGATGGTGTGCGTTGCCAGATAACCCCGAGAAATGTTCGGATAACCGGCACTCAGAAATTACTGTTTGTCTATGATCAGGTTGTTTATCGGAATGATCAATTATCTGAAAAAAATGGTCCCCGTCCATCTCGTTGGGATAGTCAAGGTTTTACTGTACTCCAAATGTGGTCTGACCAGAGCCTCAAGTACATCCCTGCTTTTATCTTCAAGTCCTCCCAAAATAAATGTCATAATTGCATTTGCCGCCTTAACTACTGACTCAACCTACAAGTTTACCTTGAGAGACTCCAAGACTAGAACTCCCAAGTCTCATTGCACTTCAGACTTCTGAATTTCTGCCCATTTAGAAAATAGTCCATGCCTCTATTCTTCCTACCAAAGTGCATGACCTCACACTTTCCCACACTGTACCCATCTGCCACTTGCCCAGTCTTCCAACCTGTCCAAATCCTTCTGCAGCCTTCCTGCCTCCTCAATGCTCCCTGTCCCTCTACCTATCTTTGTATCATCTGCAAACGTAACCAGAATGCTCTCAGTGCCTTCATCTAGATCGTTAATGTATAAAGTGAAAAGTTGTAGTCCCAACACTGACCCTTGTGGAACACCACTTGTCACCAGCTGCCATTCTGAGAAGGACCCTTTTATTCCCACTCTGCTCTCTGCCAGAGAGCCAAGCTTCTATCCATGCTAGCGCCTTGCCTCTAACACCATGGATCCTTATCTTACTCAGTAGCCTCCTGTGTGTACCTTGTCAAAGGTCTTTAAGTCCTGGTAGATAATATCCATCAACGTGGATCTAACATCCATCCATCACAGAACACTTCACAGAAGTGTTATTCAGGTTGCATTTGAAGAGTAGCCATGTAAGAAAGAAACAGGGACTTGCAACGAAATGAGGTCAGAGCAATCTGTTTTAAGGAGCGTTTCACAGGATGAAGACATCAGTTATAGAGTGGATTCCAGAGCTTAGGACCACAGACATCCAATGACACACTGCCAGGGATGGAGCAATGGGATTTGCGGTAAACTCAAAAGATCAGAATTGGAGGATGTTAGACAGGAAGAGTTGTAGGCACTGGAGGTGACAGCTGGGGGAGGGGTGTGAAGGTCACAAAGGGATTGAAATCAATGAAGAGAGTTTAGAAGTGGAACCATTGATGGATCAGGTTCTGAGAACACAGAATAATGGGTAAACTAGGATTTCCCCATGATTGCCATCTGTGATGTGTCATCAAATCACACACACCAACATTCACTCATGGCTCTGATACTGCTCTGGATATACTTGGAAACCTGAACCCAGAACATTAATGCATGTCAATCAGGCTCTGGGTCATGTCTTGCCCTGTACTCGCTCCCCTCTAATGCACCTCTCCTTTGAGACTCAACATCCAATTGAGCTCAGTGCTGACTCTCAACACCAGCCCCTTCTTGGTATAATTTACCAAGTTGTTACAGTAGGTAACCGACGATTTCTCTATCAGGCCCAAGCCTGTTCTTGCGCTATTCTGGATATGAGACATGTTGGATCAGCCATGAGTCTATTGAATGGCGGAGCAGGCTTGAGGGGCCGAACAGCCTGCTCCTGTTCCAAGTTCTTATAGTTTTATGGAAGTTGCATGATGATGGGTCTACACAGCTACAAGATGTAGGAAGCTGTAATGACAGCGTGACATTTTGATATGGTCAGTTTTCCTTGGAGAAACTTCTTGTGGATAACTGCCTCAGAATTATAGATTGGAGGTGTGTGAACTCTTTTGATAGTCAAGAGATCTGATAGCAATGACTTTACCTGTAACTGCAGACTGTATCCTAAGGGCTGACAATTCCTCTTCCCGCGATTCGATCACTGCACTCTCCTGCAGAGATATAGTTTTCTTCCAGACATCCAGAACGTTCTTCCTCTCGGCCTGGTTGAAGTTAAGGGAGTGCGGGTGGTTCTGAAGGATGTGCCGTTTGATGGTGCAGAGGGCTACAGTAGCCAACGATTTTCCACACACCATGCAGACGAGGGTGTGCCACCACTGGTCATAGTCCATCAGGTACTCGAACCGCCAGTGCTCTTGGTAGTGACAGCGTGGCTTCTTACCGGCTGACCAGTTAGAACCTGTCCCGGGCATCACCAGTTGCACCGCTGTGCAGTCGCGCTGCAAAGCCCTCTCATTCCAGGCTTCCAGAATGTTCTCCTTCTCGGCCTGGTTGAAGTGCAGCGAGTGCGGATGGTTTTGGAGGATGTGTCGTTTGATGGTGCTGAGGGTGAGAGTAGCCAGGGATTTGCCACACACCATGCAGACTAGGCCATGCCGCCACCAGTCATAGTCCATCAGGTGTTCAAACCTCCAGCGTTCCTGGTAGTAACGACGGATACCTTTACTGGGCAACGGAGCCAGGGGGTTGTGCTGTGGCACCACCCGGTTATTATCAACAGGGAGTTGTGATTGATCCAGCAACACAGGAAAACCCACCACCTCGACAACTGAGCCAACATGAAGAGGATCCAAACGGACTTCGGTCCCTTCAGGAACAAGGGAAAACGTAACAAATTCACCAGCAGATAGTGACACACTCGCTCCTCCTCACCCACACGTTGGCTCCGCAGCCCCCACCAATGCATTACCCATGTGGCTGGGAGAGGGGAAAAGGAGTTGGCCTCAGGACCAGGCGGTTGGGTGCACGCGGAGGGAGTTGGCCTCAGGACCAGGCGGTTGGGTGCGCGCGGAGGGAGTTGGCCTCAGGACCAGGCGGAGGGAGTTGGCCTCAGGACCAGGCGGTTGGGTGCGCGCGGAGGGAGTTGGCCTCAGGACCTGGCGGTTGGGTGCGCGCGGAGGGAGTTGGCCTCAGGACCTGGCGGTTGGGTGCGCGCGGAGGGAGTTGGCCTCAGGACCAGGCGGTTGGGTGAGACCGGAGGGAGTTGGCCTCAGGACCAGGCGGAGGGAGTTGGCCTCAGGACCAGGCGGTTGGGTGCGCGCGGAGGGAGTTGGCCTCAGGACCAGGCGGAGGGAGTTGGCCTCAGGACCAGGCAGTTGGGTGCGCGCGGAGGGAGTTGGCCTCAGGACCTGGCGGTTGGGTGCGCGCGGAGGGAGTTGGCCTCAGGACCTGGCGGTTGGGTGCGCGCGGAGGGAGTTGGCCTCAGGACCAGGCGGTTGGGTGCGCGCGGAGGGAGTTGGCCTCAGGACCTGGCGGTTGGGTGCGCGCGGAGGGAGTTGGCCTCAGGACCAGGCGGTTGGGTGAGACCGGAGGCAGTTGGCCTCAGGACCAGGCGGTTGGGTGCGCGCGGAGGGAGTTGGCCTCAGGACCTGGCAGTTGGGTGCGCGAGGAGGGAGTTGGCCTCAGGACCTGGCGGTTGGGTGCGCGCGGAGGGAGTTGGCCTCAGGACCTGGCGGTTGGGTGCGCGCGGAGGGAGTTGGCCTCAGGACCAGGCGGTTGGGTGAGACCGGAGGGAGTTGGCCTCAGGACCAGGCGGAGGGAGTTGGCCTCAGGACCAGGCGGTTGGGTGCGCGCGGAGGGAGTTGGCCTCAGGACCAGGCGGAGGGAGTTGGCCTCAGGACCAGGCAGTTGGGTGCGCGCGGAGGGAGTTGGCCTCAGGACCTGGCGGTTGGGTGCGCGCGGAGGGAGTTGGCCTCAGGACCTGGCGGTTGGGTGCGCGCGGAGGGAGTTGGCCTCAGGACCAGGCGGTTGGGTGCGCGCGGAGGGAGTTGGCCTCAGGACCTGGCGGTTGGGTGCGCGCGGAGGGAGTTGGCCTCAGGACCAGGCGGTTGGGTGAGACCGGAGGCAGTTGGCCTCAGGACCAGGCGGTTGGGTGCGCGCGGAGGGAGTTGGCCTCAGGACCTGGCAGTTGGGTGCGCGAGGAGGGAGTTGGCCTCAGGACCTGGCGGTTGGGTGCGCGCGGAGGGAGTTGGCCTCAGGACCTGGCGGTTGGGTGCGCGCGGAGGGAGTTGGCCTCAGGACCAGGCGGTTGGGTGCGCGCGGAGGGAGTTGGCCTCAGGACCTGGCGGTTGGGTGCGCGCGGAGGGAGTTGGCCTCAGGACCTGGCGGTTGGGTGCGCGCGGAGGGAGTTGGCCTCAGGACCTGGCGGTTGGGTGCGCGCGGAGGGAGTTGGCCTCAGGACCTGGCGGTTGGGTGCCCGCGGAGGGAGTTGGCCTCAGGACCTGGCGGTTGGGTGCGCGCGGTGGGAGTTGGCCTCAGGACCAGGCGGTTGGGTGCGCGCAGAGGGAGTTGGCCTCAGGACCAGGTGGTTGGGTGCGCGCGGAGGGAGTTGGCCTCAGGACCAGGCGGTTGGGTGCGCGCGGAGGGAGTTGGCCTCAGGACCTGGCGGTTGGGTACGCGCGGAGGTGGTTAGCCTCAGGACCTGGCGGTTGGGTGCGCGCGGAGGTGGTTGGCCTCAGGACCTGGCGGTTGGGTGCGCGCGGAGGGAGTTGGCCTCAGGACCTGGCGGTTGGGTGCGCGCGGAGGGAGTTGGCCTCAGGACCTGGCGGTTGGGTGCGCGCGAAGGGAGTTGGCCTCAGGACCAGGCGGTTGGGTGCGCGCGAAGGGAGTTGGCCTCAGGACCTGGCGGTTGGGTGCGCGCGGAGGGAGTTGGCCTCAGGACCAGGCGGTTGGGTGCGCGCGGATGGAGTTGGCCTCAGGACCAGGCCGTTGGGTGCGCGCGGAGGGAGTTGGCCTCAGGACCAGGCGGTTGGGTGAGCGCGGAGGGAGTTGGCCTCAGGACCAGGCGGAGGGAGTTGGCCTCAGGACCAGGCGGTTGGGTGCGCGCGGAGGGAGTTGGCCTCAGGACCAGGCGGTTGGGTGCGCGCGGAGGGAGTTGGCCTCAGGACCAGGCGGTTGGGTGCGCGCGGATGGAGTTGGCCTCAGGACCTGGCGGAGGGAGTTGGCCTCAGGACCAGGCGGTTGGGTGCGCGCGGAGGGAGTTGGCCTCAGGACCTGGCGGAGGGAGTTGGCCTCAGGACCAGGTGGTTGGGTGCGCGCGGAGGGAGTTGGCCTCAGGACCTGGCGGTTTGGTGCGCGCGGAGGGAGTTGGCCTCAGGACCTGGCGGTTGGGTGCGCGCGGAGGTGGTTGGCCTCAGGACCTGGCGGTTGGGTGCGCGCGGAGGGAGTTGGCCTCAGGACCAGGCGGTTGGGTGCGCGCGGAGGGAGTTGGCCTCAGGACTTGGTTGAGCTGCTCTGTACCTGTCAGTGTCTCTGGCTCCACCCCTGGCTGCCGGTCACTGGTCTCTGATTGGTGACGCTCGTGCCGCCCCTCCCCTATACAGCAGTCCGAATGGAATCGATGTGACACATTTCCTGGCACCTGTCGCACTTGGTCGACGCTCGATTGGTCAACGACGCTGTCCATCATAGAGGTTGGCCTCCCTGGAACTGATTGGTCTTGCAGCATAGTACCCTCCCCTGGCACCTGCGGTAACTGACCGTCGCCGTGGGATAGAGCGGGAAACCGGGTCCCGTGCAATTCGAGGCCCGATTGGTGGGAAACGGCGGGAGCCGTGTTATCGACCGCTGATTGGTCTGTGTGAGGGAGGAGGCGGTGCCTTAGGTGTCCCGCTTCTGTTAAGGGGGGCTGTGTTTGGTGCAGGAGCCGATCCATCCAAGTGGCCATTACGACGCGTCGCTGACGGGCAGTCAGACTGAGTGAGGCCTGGTGCCTTTGGAGGATGTGCCGCTTTATGGTGCTCAGCTTGAGAGTGGCCAGGCCGCTGCCGCACACCATACACACCAGGCCATGTCGCACGCCATCGTAATCCATCAGGTACTCCGTCCGCCAGCGCTCCTGGTAGTACCGCCTCACAGGCCGCCGGCTCAGCGCCCCCTTTGCCGGGTCCGGCCTTGGCGGAGACATCCTACCCGGAGCGGCCTCAGCCGACCTTTGATCCGCGGCCGGAGGTATCCCTGTGGGAGGGGAAAAAAATGGCACATCCGTTGGACGTCTCTTGATTTTTTTTCCCCAAAATTCAATCTGGCTCCACCCCCATAGGAAGCCATTCTGCCCCTCGAGCCTGTTATCCCATTCCTCATGTCCACTTTCCTTGATTCCCTGACTGATCAGAATCTATTTATTGAAACCTTACAAGGACTTTGCCCCCACAGCGCTCTGTGGCAAAGGGTTTCAAAGATTCACAACACTCTTGAGAGAAAATAAATTCCTCATTTACCTCAGTTTTCAGTTGGTGCTCATTTATTCCTTGACTCTTCCATGAGGGGAAACATCTGCTCAGCATTTACTCTGTCGAGATCCTTAGGAATCCCAGATGTCTCTATAAGATCACCTTTCATTCTTCTCAACTCCAGTGAGTAGAGTCGTAAAGATCTCAGCATGAAAACAGGCCCTTCGGTCCATGTGGACTAGGTATCCTAAATTAATCCAGTCACATTTGCCAGCATTTGGCCCATTTATATACCCATGGGTATATAAATAGGCCCTTCCTATTTACATACCCATCCAGATGCCTTTTAAATGTTGCAATTGTACCAGCTTCCATCATTTCCTCTGGCAGCTCATTCCATACACGCATCACCTTCTACATGAAAACATTGCCCCTTAGGTTTAGACTCTCCTAAGCTGGGGAAAAAGACTTTGGCTATTCACTCCATCCATACCCTTCATGATTTTATAAACCTCAACCTCCAATGCTCCAGGTTAAATGGTAGAGTCCCAACAGGTTAGCCTTTGTTCATAACACAATTCCTCCATATTGGGGATCAGTCTAGCGAACCTTCTCTGTACAGCCTCCAATGAAATTATATGTTTCCTTAAATAAGAAAATAAATACTGCTGTCAGTACTCCAGATGTGGTCTCACCAGCACCTTGGACAGTTGTGGTGAGACTTCCTACTCTTACACTCCAATCTCCTTGAAATAACATTAGCCTTCCTGATTACCTCAAGATTACTGTATCGGCGCTGCCTCGTGCTCCCACGAGGAGTTTGAACAGTTCATCCACTTTACCAACACCTTCCGCCCCGACCTCAAATTCACCTGGACCATCTCAGACTCCTCCCTCCCCTTCCTAGACCTTTCCATTTCTATCTCGGGTGACCGAATCGACACAGACATCTACTATAAACCGACCGACTCCCACAGCTATCTAGACTACACCTCCTCCCACCCTGCCCCCTGTAAAAACACCATCCCATATTCCCAATTCCTTCGTCTCCGCCGCATCTGCTCCCAGGAGGACCAGTTCCAAAACCGTACAACCCAGATGGACTCCTTCAAGGACCGCAATTTCCCACCAGACGTAGTCGACGATACCCTCCTCTGCATCTCTTCCACTTCCCGCTCCTCTGCCCTTGAGCCCCGCCCCTCCAACCGTCACCAGGACAGAACCCCACTGGTCCTCACCTACCACCCCACCGACCTCCATGTACAACGCATCATCCGCCGTCATTTCCGCCACCTCCAAACGGACCCCACCACCAAGGATATATTTCCCTCCCCTCCCCTATCAACGTTCCGAAAAGACCACTCCCTCCGTGACTCCCTCGTCAGGTCCACACCCCCCACCAACCCAACCTCCACTCCCGGCACCTTCCCCTGCCACCGCAAGAAATGCAAAACTTGCGCCCACACCTCCCCCCTTACTTCCCTCCAAGGCCCCAAGGGACACTTCCGTATCCGCCACAAATTCACTTGCACCTCCACACACATCATCTATTGCATCCGCTGCACCCGATGTGGCCGCCTCTATATTGGGGAGACAGGCCGCCTACTTGCGGAACGTTTCCGAGAACACCTCTGGGACACCTGGACCAACCACCCCGTAGCCCAACACTTTAACTCCCCCTCCCACTCCACCAAGGACATGCAGGTCCTTGGACTTCTCTATTGCCAGACCATGGCAACACGACGGTTGGAGGAAGAGCGCCTCATCTTCTGCCTGGGAACCCTCCAACCACAAGGGATGAACTTAGATTTCTCCAGTTTCCTCATTTCCCCTCCCCCCACCTTGTCTCAGTCAAATCCCTCGAACTCAGCACCGCCTTCCTAACCTGCAATCTTCTTCCTGACCTCTCCGCCCCCACCCCAGTCTGACCTATCACCCTCACCTTGACCTCGCTCCACCTATCGCAATTCCAACGCCCCTCCCCCAAGTCCCTCCTCCCTACCTTTTATCTTAGCCTGCTGGACACACTTTCCTCATGCCTGAAGAAGGGCTTATGCCCGAAACATCGATTCTCCTGTTCCCTGGATGCTGTCTGACCTGCTGCGCTTTTCCAGCAACACATTTTCAGCTCTGATTACCTCAAGATCCTATATGCTGCAGTTTCTCTCCATTTAAATAATAATGTTCTTTTGTTCTCCCATTTCAAAAGAAACAACAACACATCTTTGCACACATCCTATACTCCAGTTGCCAACTTTGTGTCCAATATATAGTAAACATTTGCAATCCCAGCACTGATCCCTGTGGAACCCCACTGGTTACAGATTGCAAATCTTAAAAAGAACCTCTTTTCCTCACTCACTGTTTCTTGTCCACTTGTGTTGCTAGTGGTTTAAAACTCTCGAGGGCAATAAATTCTCGTTTGCTCTGTGATCAAAGTAGTAATGTGCTGCAATGCTGAACAGCCACACTCAAATGGGAAACCGATTACTTTCAAAGCCAGAGGAAAGATAGAAAGATCCCACAAGGAACAAATGCAGGGAAATGACCAGGTGATCTTGTTTTTATTCATTTCTGTCTATTGCAGCTAGGTCAGAATTATCTGCCTATCTCTGTGCCATTCAGAAGATGGTGCGCTGCCTTCCTGAACTGCCCTCATTTCCCCCATGTGTTATAGGGACATCTCATACAGTGCTGTATTTAAAAGGTTGGTCTGCCTTGTAGATAGAGTTAATGGTAGTTGTCTTTTCCCTAGGATGGGCGATTTCAAGAATAGGAGGCACATTTTTAAGATGGGAGGAGAGAGATTTAAAAAAGACATGAAGGGCAATTGTTCCAAACAGGGTGCTTCATGTGTGGAATAAACGTCCTGAGGAAGTGGTGATGTGGTTACAATTACAACATTTAAAAGATACTTGGGTAAGTATACGAATAGGAAAGGTTTGGAGGGATATGGGCCAGGTGCAGGTAGGTGGGACTAGTTTAGTTTGGTATTATAGTTGGCATGTACTGGTTGGACCAAAGGGTCTGTTTCCGTGTTGTATGACTCTATGATTAGCCAATTCTTTATCCACAATAATATACTATGTCCAACACCAATGGCTTTTATTTTATGACTTGACCTTTTGAGGTACTTTGAATTTTTTCCAGAAGTTCAAAAACAACACATCTGGTTCTCCACTCTGAGACTTCCTTGAAAATAAATTAATCATGTGATTTTCGTTTCATGAGGCAACAGCTCGTAACCTTCACGTAAAGCTTGGAAAGAGACCCTTCAGCCCATTATGTCTCACTGGCGTCCGAAATGAGCATTGTTTGTTTTTTACAGAATCTGTTACGACGCAGGAGGAAGTTATTGGCCCAGCCTGAAATACAGTTTATCATACACAACAGAGAAATGCCCAATACTCTCAACATCAACCATGGGATGAATGTATGGATACTCAAGTCCCACTATTCCACTAATTATACATTAGTATAAAAACGTGTAGTATCAATTAACAAAATGTCCAATTGTTTCTCTTTAGTACAACTAAAGAAAATGAAAGAAACAAACATGAGACTTCTTTAATAACTTTAAATCATCTGTTCATTATGAACAAACCTTATTAAAACCAGAACTGGCTTGAAGGTAGAAGACAGAGGGTGGTGAAGAGTTGCCTTTCAGACTGGAAGCCTGTGACCAGTGGAGTGCCTCAAGGATTGGTGCTGGGTCTATTATATTTCGTCATTTATATAAATTATTTGGATGTTAACATAGTTGGTATAGTTAGTACGTTTGCAGATGACACCAAAATTGGAGGTGTAGTGGATAGCAAAGAAGGTTACCTCAGAGTACAACAGGATCTTGATCAGACAGGTCAATGGGCTGAGGAGTAGCAGATGGAGTTTAATTTAGATAAATGTGAGGTGCTGCATTTTGGAAAAGCAAATCTTAGCCAGACTTATGCACTTAATGGTAAGTTCCTAGGGAGTGTTGCTGAACAAAGAGAGCTTAGAGTGCAGGTTCATAGTTCCATGAAACTGGTCACAGGTAGTTAAGATTATGAATAAGGCACTTGGTATGCTCTTCTTTATTGGTCAGAGTATTGAGTATAGGTGTTAGGAGGTCATGTTGCAGCTGTACGGGACACTGGTTGGGCCACTTTTGGACTGTAGCATGCAATTCTGGCTCCCTTCTATTGGGAGGATGTTATGAAACTTGAAAGGATTCAGAAAAGATTTACAAGGATGTTGCCAGGATTGTAGGATTTGAGCTATAGGGAGAGGCTGAATAGGCTGGGGCTATTTTCACTGGACCGTCAGAGGCTGAGGAGTGATCTTATATAGGTTTATGAAATCATGAGGGCCATGAATATGATAAACAGACAAAGTATTTTCCCTGGGGTGGAGGAGTGCAGACTAGAGGGCATAGGATTAGGGTGAGAGGAGAAAGATATAAAAGGGACCTAAGGAGCAACTTTTTCTCTCAGAGGATGGTGCGTATATGGAATGAGCTGCCAGAGCAAGTGGTGGAGGCTGGTATAATGACAACATTTAAAAGGCATTTAATCTGGATGAGTATATGAATAGGAAAGGTTAGAGGGATATGGGCCAAATGTTGGCAAACAGGACTAGATTAGGAAAGGATATCTGGTTCGCATGTTCGACTTGGACCGAGAGGTCTGTTTCCATGCTGTACATCTATGACTCTCAGTGGGAAAAACAAATTAACATCTAAGCTACAATCTGAATTAAAGCTGTGGATCCTCAATGCCACATACAGATATACACAACAGAAAAAGACAAGTCTCTTCAGAGGTAATGGTTTTAAAAAGAAACAGAAGGGGATAGACCATGCCAGGGGAGTACAGTCTGGAAGGAAAAGAGTAAAATATAATGATTTTTTACATCCACTAAATTTCTTATCAATGAAGCTGAATTATTAACAGCTGTAAATTGATGGTAGATTCACAGTTCTACAAACATAAAAACTTCAAAATCAGTATCAGAAGTAGGTTGTTCCATTCTTCCAGCCTGCCCAGTCATTTAATAAGATCATGGCTGATCTGTTGGTATTTTGAACTCTGTTTCGAGTTAACTTGGACTCAAGTTGCAAGAAAATGATCAGGGACCACTCGTTCGGGTTTTACCAGGTATACAAAAGTACTGATATTTGCATACTACCAACAGGTTCCTAGAAACATCTCCTCCCCTCTCCTCTCTTGTCTGCCTTCTGCAGGGACTGTTCCCTGTTCACTCCCAGCAACCACAGCCCCACGGCACCTACCCCTGCAACTGCCAAAAGGTGTAACACCTGCCCATTTACCTTTTCCCTCCTCAGTATTCAAGGGCCCAAACATACCTTCCAGGTGAAGCAGCACTTTACCCGCATTTCTCACAATCTAGTCTATTGCATTCGCTGTTCACAATGTGGTTTCCTCTACACTGGGGAAACGAAGCATAGACTGGGTGACTGCTTCACAGAATATCTACGTTCTTTCTGCAAAAAAGACCCTGAGCTCCTAGTTGCTTGCCTCTTTACCACATGACCCTTCTCCCTGGCTAACATCTGTCTCAGGCTTGTTGTAGTGCTCCAGCAAAGCTTAGTGCAGGCTGGAAGAACAACAGCTTATCTTCCACTTGGGAACCCTGCAGCCCTCCAGACTCAATTTGGAGTTCAATAATTTTAGGGCCTGAACTTCCCCATGTCCTAGCCCCCTACCACATATACCAGCCCTTGTCTGCCATTACATCCTACCTATTGTTAGCCACGAACAGTCTCCATTAACAGCTATTTACCGTACCAGTCAGATCATTATCAATTATTTTGTCTGTCCAACTGTTCTCCTCTCTCTTTGGGCTATATCCCTATCATTTACTCTTTATGTGCTCCCCCCACCCTATCGTCTGCATATAAACCAATCATATTTTCCTAGATACCATCAGTTCTGAGGAAAGGTCACCGTTCCTGAAACATTAACTTTGATTTCTCTTCACAGATGCCGAAAGACCTAAGCTCTTTCAGCAACTTCTGTTTTTATTTCTGATTTACAGCATTTGCAGTTCTTCCGGTTTTTTTCCCAGAAACTTTTACTGAAAATAGGATTTCAGGAGAGAGTTGGACAGCTTCAGTGGTGTCTTCTTTACATTGATTCAGTGACTTGCAGAGCAGAACCTGAAGACCAGCATAGGTTGTTCGGTAACTCTTAGCATATAGGTCCCCAATTCTCTCAAAGCAAGTTTTTTTTTTAAGTAATGAAAGCAGTAACTCCCCATCTCTTATCTGCTTGGAAGCTTTGCTCAGCTGTTTCTCCAAAGTCATTTTATGGTAAAAAGTAGGCAGCTTTTGGAAACAAACTGGAAAAGTTGAAGTTTGGGCTGCTTGCCGCAGAGAATGAACTGGGTTTTTAAACATACAGGTGTCCCCCCTGTATCTGTGGATGATACGTTCCAAGACCTACCACAGATGCCTGAAACCACAAATGGTAGCAAACCCTATCATTTAAATGGGAAACCTACTTCCCCAGAAGCCCCCTGGAATTTTTTCTGGAATGTGCCATGTAATATTTTCAGGCCACGGTGTACTGCGGATAACTGAAACCCAGAAACCAAATCTGCAGATACGGGGGTTCTACTGTATAACTCAAAGGAAAGTTGAACAATGTAATCACTTATTGACTGACTGTTAGGTGACAGATCCCCCCCCACTTCCTCGTTTTCTTTTCCCTCCTGAATCACTGAACTATTTACCTTTTTTTTTTAAATTGCCTTTTCTCTTATACAGAAGTGACCTGCACAAGAGGGTTGGGTTATACATGAACTGGAGAGGGACCAATATCCTGATGGGGAGATTTGCTTGTGCTATTTGGGAGGCTTTAAACTAATATAGAAAGAGAGTGGGGTATTCTAAATGTCTTTAAATATATTATCCAGACATCCAATAAAAATGATAAAGATACCAAAGTCCACCTCTGATTAGAGAGAACTGACTGGTGGTGGTTTATCCGGAGGGTCACTGCACCTTGGGCGAGGAGAGAGGCTAAGGTAGTCTTTGTGGTAACCTCAGCAGGTGTAGGAATTGAACCCTCACTATTGGCATCATTCTGTATCATAAGCCAGCAGTCCAGCCATCCACCACTCTCAGAACTCATAAATGAAACAAGCTTCTTCCACCATAGCCTACACTAATATAGAAATACAAACCGAACAAAGCTATACATGAATTTTTTAAAAACATAAAAGTAGAAACTCAACAGGTCTGGCAACATCTATAGAAAGAGTTAACATTTCAAGTACAGTATGATATTGAATTTGAATGGTTAACTCTGTTTCTATATCTACAGAGCCTGTCAGATCTCATGAGTTTCGCTAGCACTTTGTTTTTATTTCAGATTTCAGGCATCCACAGAACTTTACTTTTAATACGGCTATACATGGCTGTGTCCATTTGAGAATCCAAAATTCCAAATAACAATGATAAAATATTTTGAACCTTCATCATAGATGTAGAATCCCTCCAGAAAGAGGGGGCCATTTGTCCCATCTAGTCTACACTGACCTTTCAAAGGGTTCAAAGCTCTTCAAAGGCTATTCTCTGAATAGAAACCTCCATAGCTGATACACCTGCCCTGCAACTCCCTTGGATACTTTGGGGCAATTTATCATGGTCAATCCACCAACTTAAAAAGGGGGGAGAATGTATAAGGAGTTGGTTGCAGCTTCACATAACTGGGACAGCAATGGTTAGCACTGCTGCCTCACAGCACCAATGACCCAGGATCAATCCCAGCTTTAGGTGGGATGCTGTTTGGAGAGTGGTGCAGATGAGATGGACTAAATGGTCTCATTCCACAGAGTAGGGATTCCATGAAGTGTTATGTTGTAAGCAGCAGCCATTTGGCACATTGTATCCACACTGGCTTAAGAAAAAAATAAGAAGTGAAGCTGACAAATGCATGAGAGATAATTTTCTTTTTTGTGGACATTAAAGCCAGATAAATGGGCACTATTTGTTGTGGGTTCAGAAGAATTCAGTATAAACCAACTCAGATTGGTCAGATCTCAATTCAACACAAATCCTATGAAGGGAGTGAAATAGAGAAGCAAAAAGACCTCTAGAAGTTAGCTGCATAAATTTATGCAACACGGATCTTGTAAATTTACCTACATAAATCTATCCCCTTTCTCCTTAAAGTTGCTCTCTCTAATTTTCTGTTAAAAGAAGAGAAACTACATTTGGAGATGCTGAAAAAATGTTCTAAAACCTGAAAACAAGAAGAAACACCCTGAGTCCAACCAAGCAACCAGTGAACTTGAGACTAATCATCATTGTGCAGATAACATCAGGACATCATCAAAGAAAGGAAAAGGATTGTGAAACCAACTATTTGGTTTTGTGACTTGGACTGGTGATAGAGAACTATGTTCTACTGACTACTATTTTTTCCTGTGTGCTCATGTGAATTTTTAAAAGGGCTAAAATTTAAGGTATATAAATTAGAATACTTTCACTGTTCTTGTTAAAGTTAAGAAAATTGCAATCAGTGGAAGTTTTATTGCTGAGAAAACCTGGTTTGGTTTGCTTTGATCATGGGCAGCAGTCATTCAAGCAAACGAAGATTTTTGGTACTTTCATTAAATCTTAACATTTGTAGCGACTCTGGGTTAATGAGACTAAAGGGAGACAGTGAGACACATGAAGAGAAAGTAAAAGACATGTACACACAAAGACAGTGTGAAACCCACTTGGAAAGAAGGAATGAGACACAAAGAAAGAGATATTTGTGTGGAGAGAAAAAATACAAACAGATGAGAGAAACATACACAGAGGCAGATACAGAGACTTAAGTAGATAGAAGGAGACACGAGCGCAGAGAGAGACACACACACTTAGATAGACCCAATTGCAGATACAGACATACACATATAGAGATGCAAATGTCATAGATAATGAGACAGACACAAATAGAAAAGCATACAGATTAAAAAAAAATACAGTGAGGCTGTACTGTAACGATAATGTCACTGGACTAGTATCCAAAACCCCAGGTTAAGGTCTTGGGGACACAGGTTCATATCCAATCATACCAGATGGTGAAATTTGAATCCAATATAAAAAAAAATGGTGACCATGTAACCATTGATGATTGGTGTAATATAAAGATCTGGATGACTAGATCTGCCTCTGGGTGGCACAGCGGTTCAGTGGTTAATACTGCTCCTCACAGAACCAGGGACCTGGGTTAGATTCCACCCTCGGGCAACTGTCTGTGTGGAGTTTACAGGTTCTTCCCATGTCTGTGTGGGTTTCCTCCCACGGTCCAAAGATGTGCAAGTCACATGGATTATGGTGCTGGAAAGGCACAGCAGGTGAGGCAGCATCTGAGAAGCAGGAAAATCAACGTTTTGAGCAAAAGCCCTTCATCAACAAACTTGTAAGGAGATCTCAGCTATCTGTAAGAATAATAGGGTAGTTATGGTAGGGGATTTTAACTTTCCAAGCATTGACTGAGATTGCCATTGTGTTAAAGGTTTAGATGGAGAGGAATTTCTTAAGTGTGTGCAAGACAATTTTCTGATTCAGTATGTGGATGTACCTACTAGAGAAGGTGCAAAACTTGACCTACTCTTGGGAAATAAGGCAGGGCAGGTGACTGAGGTGTCAGTGGGGGAGCACTTTGGGGCCAGCGACCATAATTCTATTTGTTTTAAAATAGTGATGGAAAAGGATAGACCAGGTCTAAAAGTTGAAGTTCTAAATTGGAGAAAGGCCAATTTTGACAGTATTAGGCAAGAACTTTCGAAAGCTGATTGGAGGCAGATGTTTGCAGGTAAAAGGACGGCTGGAAAGTGGGAAGCCTTCAGAAATGAGATAACGAGAGCCCAGCGAAAGTATATTCCTGTCAGGGTGAAAGGGAAGGCTGGTAGGTATAGGGAATGCTGGATGACTAAAGAAATTGAGAGTTTGGTTAAGAAAAAGAAGGAAGCATATGTCAGGTACAGACAGGATAGATCGAGTGAATCCTTAGAAGACTACAAAGAAAGTAGGAGTATACTTAAGAGGGAAATCAGGAGGGCAAAAAGGGGACAAGAGATAGCTTTGGCAAATAGAATTACGGAAAATCCAAAGGGTTTATACAAATATATTAAGGACAAAAAGGTAACTAGGGAGAGAATAGGGCACCACAAAGATCAGCAAGGCAGCCTTTGTGTGGAGCCACAGAAAATGGGGGAGATACTAAATTAATACTTTGCATCAGTATTTACTGTGGAAAAGGATATGGAAGATATAGACTGTAGGGAAATAGATGGTGACATCTTGCAAAATGTCCAGATTACAGAGGAGGAAGTGCTGGATGTCTTGAAACGGTTAAAAGTAGATAAATCCCCAGGACCTAATCAAGTGTACCCGAGAACTCTGTGGGAAGCTAGAGAAGTGATTGCTGGGCCTCTTGCTGAGATATTTGTATCATCGATAGTCACAGGTGAGGTGCCGGAAGACTGGAAGTTGGCAAACGTGGTGCCACTGTTTAAGAAGGGCGGTAAAGACAAGCCAGGGAACTATAGACCGGTAAGCCTGACTTCGGTGGTGGGCAAGTTGTTGGAGGGAATCCTGAGGGGCAGGATGTACATGTATTTGGAAAGGCAAGGACTGATTCGGGATAGTCAACATGGCTTTGTGCGTGGGAAATCATGTCTCACAAACTTGATTGAGTTTTTTGAAGTAACAAAAAAGATTGATGAGGGCAGAGCAGTAGATGTGATCTATATGGACTTCAGTAAGGCATTCGACCAGGTTCCACATGGGACACTGGTCAGCAAGGTTATATCTCATGGAATACAGGGAGAACTAGCCATTTGGTTACAGAACTGGCTCAAAGGTAAAAGACAGAGGGTGGTGGTGGAGGGTTGTTTTTCAGACTACAGGCCTGTGACCAGTGGAGTGCCACAAGGATCGGTGCTCGCCCCTCTACTTTTTGACATTTACATAAATGATTTGGATGTGAGCATAAGAGGTACAGTTAGTAAGTTTGCAGATTACACCAAAATTGGAGGTGTAGTGGACAGTGAAGAGGGTTACTTCAGATTACAACAGGATCTGGACCAGATGGGCCAATGGGCTGAGGAGTGGCAGATGGAGTTTAATTCAGATAAATGCGAGGTGCTGCATTTTTAGGAAAGCAAATCTTAGCAGGACTTATACACTTAATGGTAAGGTCCTAGGGAGTGTTGCTGAACAAAGAGACCTTGGAGTGCAGGTTTATAGCTCCTTGAAAGTGGAGTCGCAGGTAGATAGGATAGTGAAGAAGGCGTTTGGTATGCTTTCCTTTATTGGTCAGAGTATTGGGTACAGGAGTTGGGAGGTCATGTTGCGGCTGTACAGGATATTGGTTAGGCCACTGTTGGAATATTGCGTGCAATTCTGGTCTCCTTCCTAACGGAAAGATGTTGTGAAACTTGAAAGGGTTCAGAAAAGATTTACAAGGATGTTGCCAGGGTTGGAGGATCTAAGCTACAGGGAGAGGCTGAACAGGCTGGGGCTGTTTTCCCTGGAGCGTCAGAGGCTGAGGGGTGACCTTATAGAGGTTTACAAAATTATGAGGAGCATGGATAGGATAAATGGACAAAGCCGTTTCCTTAGAGTCGGGGAGTCCATAACTAGAGGGCATAGGTTTAGGGTGAGAGGGGAAATATATAAAATTGTCCTAAGTGGCAACTTTTTCACGCAGAGGATGGTATGTGTATGGAATGAGCTGCCAGAGGATGTGGTGGAGGCTGGTACAATTGCAACATTTAAGAGGCATTTGGATAGGTATATGAATAGGAAGGGTTTGGAGCGATATGGGGCGGGTGCTGGCAGGTGGGACTAGATTGGGTTGGGATATCTGGTCGGCATGGACGGGTTGGATCAAAGGGTCTGTTTCCATGCTGTCCATCTCTATGACTCTATCAGGCTTTTGCCTGCAACATTGCTTTTGCCGCGCCACATATGCTGCCTGACCTGTTGTGCCTTTCCAGCATCTGCAGAACTCATTTTCACCAAGTTACATGGATTGGTCATGCAAACCCCTAGACACTATGGGTAATTTAGCATGCTAGGTGAATTAACCACTAGAAGTGTGGGGTTACAGGGTTCTTCGGAAGATCGGCGCAGACTTGATGGACCGAACGACCTGTTCCCACACTATAGGGATTCTATTTTAAAAATTAAGTCCTTTAAGGAAGGAATTTTCTTATTCCTTATTCAGTTTGGTTGACTCTTAACTGCCCTCTGGGTAATTAGGGATGGGCAATAAATGCTGGCCTGGGCACCATCATCACATCCTATAAACAAAAAAAACGCAGTAAATGAGACAGGCACAGAGTCAAACTCACAAAAGAGAGAGACCCTAGTGCACGTAGAATCCCTACAATGTGGAAGCCAGCCATTTGGCCCATCAAGAGCTTGACACCCCTGAGATATAGACAGGCAGATAGAGAATGAGAAATATACATGGTAAGAGATATGCACAGATAAAAATATTATAGAGAACAAGAAACTCAGCAACCAAATACACACAGGCAGCGGTAATGTAAGACACACAAAAGAAACAGCCTCACAGAGGGGGATTTAGACCCACAGAGATGAACAAGAAAGACACTAGACAGGTGGAGAAAGAGACATGGATAGTTTCATGACTCAACGATAATAGTGCACTGAAAATCAAGTCCCACTATTCCAAGAGTTGTCAAAATGAATGAAGCTACTGAATTGTCCAATTCAGGTTGAAATAATATATACACCAAAATTTTCTTTCCTCCCTTTGACTAGTAAATAACTTCACTGCAAATAAATTGTTTTTAACCAATGGCAAAAAAGAAATAAACTGTTAACTATAACTTGCTCTGTACCCCTTCTTAAAATTTCCATGTACAGACCGATACATAGGGACGAGACACAGGTATTATGGGTAGGAAAGGAAAGTTAGTGGAGCACATTTTTGGCACCAGTATAGATCATGGAGATCAATGAGTTGTTCCTTTCAGATCCTTTTGATTCCTGCTGACTCTTTTCTGATGACTCAAGATTGAGGATACACTGCTTCTCAGTCTTCCATTCACTGTTTGAGGATTTGTCTTTTCCATAAGGTGTAGTAGCAGAACTCGGTCATTTGGCATTCAATAAAACCATAGGTGATCTGAAATTCCTCAACTCCACTTTTCTGCCTTCTATCTAACCTTTGATTCCCTCACTGATAAAAAGAAATATATCTTAGCCTTGAACCCCAAGGTGACAGCAGAGAAGGACAGTCCTGCCGGAGCTCCTCAGTTTTTCTTCTCTCCATTTAGCACTGGAGGTAAATAGTGCCAGCAGCAAGTCCACAGAGCAGCGTGCCCTGTTACAGCATGTGGATTGCAAGCCCCAGAAGAGCGCACAGGCACGTGTCTTGGATGGAGATTGGTGTGTGGGGAGGCAGTGCTGGCACTTACCTTGGAGCAGTTCAGCGCTGCACTGAGCAGACGAGCTTGGAGCAGAGGGGGGATGGCTGCTAGATTGGGATCTGGCGGTCAGACCACATGCAGAGGTCCCGCACAGAGCTGCTACACTAATGTGTATTTGAAATTTCCTACCTTTCTGCAATGTCAACCCTTTAATGATGTTCTATTTTAAAATTTATTTTCAACTCTGTAAACAATGCAATTACTTTTATTCCTGTGTTGTATCCAAGAATTGTACCTAAGTGGTTGTCATAAGAAAGCAGACATTGTAAGCACTTTTCCCTGTACTCCTACAATGGAGTACATGTGACAATAAAGGGATATTCCATATTCTGTACTTAAGGACCCAAGTACTACAGTCCTCTGCAGTAATAAGATTCCAGATTCACTATCCTCATTCTTCCTTACCTCTGTCTTAAATGGCTATGCTTTACTCTGAGATTAAGCCTTCTGGTCCTAGACTCCTCTACATGGGGAAGCAACCTCTCTGCATCTACTCTGTCAAGACCCAAAGAATATTCGAGAAATTCAACATTTCTTGCAGCATCTGTGGAGCATTGACTTCAGTTAACCTTCTTCAGAATGGTTCTGAAGGGTCACTGGACTTAAAACATTAACTATGCTTTCCCTCCATATATAGTGGCAGATCTGTTGAGTTTGTCCAGCAGTTTCTGATTTTGTTTCAGATCTTCTTCATTTGCAGTTCATTGTTTTATTTTATTCCTCTAGGAATCTTATATGTTTCAATAAGGTCACTTCTCATTCCTCTGAACTCAGATTAATATAGTCTCAACCTATCATCTAAGAAATTGTATGAAATTGTAAAACACAGTATTTATAGCAAAAATTTACAGTGTGATATTACTGTAAACTTTTGCTATAAATTCTGTGTCTCACAATCTTATATTCCACAACCACCTGATGAAGGAGCAGCAGCACTCTGAAAGCTAGTACTTCCAATTAAACCTGCTGGACTATAACCTGGTGTGTGTGATTTTAAACTTTATACACCCGAGTCCAACACCAGCATCTCCAAATCATTGGCTGTCAAGTAACTGAATATCAAGAGAAGCTAGTCAGGTCAGGAGAGAAATCAGCAGGTCTGCAGCAGCCAAAAAACTCAGTTCCCTGCATTAAGCCACTATAAATCTGAAAAAAAAGCTGCTCTTTCCCTTCAGCAAATGCTGCAAATTGTGATTTTGAATCAGAATTCAGAGAAACAGCCACTCTGTACCTCTGGCGAATAAATGGAAGTACTTGGAATAAATGGAAGCATTGAAGAGAAACCTTCAGATCAGCAAGAACCAACTCAACATTTTGATCAGTTTCCCTCTGCTTGTGATTTTTTTTTGTGTGTGTGACTATCTGTGTTTGTGAGAAAGACAGGGTGACTGGGGGGGGGGGGGGGTGGAGTTTGTAAATGATTCCGTTTCAATTTGTAAAAAGGTTGTTGGATTTAGTTTAATTGTTTACCTCCAGCTCAAATCTAATTATTTCTAATAAATAATCTTATTAAATACAGGAACCTGATCTCTGCTTTCTATCAACCTAGGTCTGAAAATCAGGTGGTTTGGGGATTTTGCATATTTACTTACAAAATTTTAATTTACCCAGAGTTGTGACAAGACCTTTATGTTGTTAATAGATGGGACAGGGTCAACATGGAGAAGAGATTTCTCTTAGTACAGAAGACCAGAACTAGGGGCCATCAAGAGAAGACAGTCATTAATAAATCCAATCGAAGGAATAAAAGGATCAGGTGAGGGGAGATGAAGAGGAGGCTTGAGTGGAGTAGAAACACAAGCTAATGGGCCGTTTGTATAATTTCAAAATTCATTCATGGAATGTGGGCATCAACGGATGTACCAGCATTTACTGCCCATCCTGAAGTGCCCTGGTAAAGAGGTGGCATTCTTGAATTGCTTCAGTCCTTGGGATGTAAGGCACCCATACTGCATCTGTAACAAATACATGGTGACCATATAAGTGGTGGGAGATTGTGAAGAAGAAACTGATTAGGCACTGTTGAATTGAAAAGAAGCAACCCGAGGGTTTAAATGGCCATCTCAAGTTCCCAGGCTGAGAAGGCAGGTTGGAGAGCGAGCAACAACAGAAACAAGAGTTGCTGGGATTATAGGTCTCCTGGATTGAATAGTTTGATACATACCTGGGGCAGGATTGATCTGCACTGTTCTAGCCTCAGCTCCTAGCATATCAGACTTCTCCTGGTGGTGACTGTGACTCAGGAGGTGCTCAACCCAGGTTGCAATGACAACCTCCTTCTCAGCACGAGTCAGGAGCATAGTATCCTGGTGTTTCTGGAGGATGTGTCGCTTGATAGTACTGAGTTTGAGGGTGGCCAGGGCACTGCCACACACCATGCAGACTAGGCCATGTCGCAGGCAGTCATAGTCCATCAGGTACTCCATCTTCCAGTGTTCCTGGTAGTATCTCCGGTGGTCCCTGCCAGGATGCCGGCTCCTGCGTTTCTGCCATTTCATTAGCTCCCTGGGTTCTGCTGGAGTCAGTGATGCAGTTTCAACGGTGGCTCCAGAGACATCGGAAGCTTGGCAATTTGGAAAGGCTTCATATCCTACAGCAAGGAAGGTAGCACAATATCATCATTTGCAATCTGAACAGGGCCCTCAGCATTCTCCCGTCAAACAGAATGCTGGACATCTGCAGCAGCTCTGTTGGCGTGTGTGAGAAGACACCTATTTCCACTCAAACCCGTGACCTTGTATCAATATTCTATTGGTACTGTACCCTCAAACTTTCCCCCTTCCTTCTCCCTCAAGCACTTCCTCTGTAGTGTCAGCACTCCCAGGACATAGACAGCACAGGGTTAGATACAGAATAAAGTTCCCTCTATACTGTCCCCATCAAACATTGCCAGGGCAAGAACAGCACAGGGTTTATTTACAGAATGAAGCTCCCTCTGCACTGTTCCCACCAAACACTCCCAGGACAGGGTAGGCACAGGGTTTATTTACACAATAAAGTTGCCCCTGCACTGTGCCCATTAAACACTCCTAGGACAAGGACAGCATGGAGTTAGAGCCAGAGAAAAGCTCCTATACACTGTCCCCATCCAGTTAATGAGACATTGCTAGTCTCTGTATAATTGAGAGGGTGAATGTGCATTGATCACAGGCCTCATCTGGTTCAAGCTGTGGAGTTAGCAGCTCATATTTCAGGAGGAAAGGCGAGGGACAGAGAGAGAGACACGGGTTGTCGTGACGGTGGGCAGGGATTGGGAATAACTAATGGGGATGTGGCTCTTGGTGGTACAGGCCTGTATTGGCAGGCACTGTGTGTATGAGAGAGAGTCAGAGCGTTCCTGTCCCTCTGTATCCTGCTGGCTAGGGCCATCCTTGACCAGTTCTGGTCAAATCCGTCAGATGGAGCTGTGTGCCGCAATCTCCGACCTCTCTCATACGACAACTGGCCTTTGTCTGGGTTCTGGAGCGGGGAGGGGAATCCTAGAGGGAAACCCCCTCCGCTTCTCTGTCTGCGATCGCTCAGGACTGAGCTTCCCCTTCCCCAGTCTTACCTGGTGCAGGGCTCTCCCCTTTAACCATGACTGCAGAGACTTGCTGTGAGGCAGCCAGCTGCAGCTCCGGGCTGCGCTTTATCAAACCTGGGGGCCCCTCTGCTGCATCAAGCTCCATTTTCGGCATCCTGAGTTTGTACTCCATGCTGAGAGGGAGGGTGGTCAGCAGCACCACCAGAGATACAGAGAGGAAAGAGAGAGCTAGGAGCCTGCTGTTTCCACCCTCTCCTAACCCAAAACTGCTCCTGACCCTGGTGCAAACATCAGCCCCTGTACAAACTGCAGCCAATGAGCTCTGGAGCCCCACCTAAGGGCCCCTGAGGCTCCTTTAAGGGCTCCGGGGAAGATTTAAAGGGGAAGTCACACATTCTAAATATATGTTTTACACGAGAAACAAGAGGAGGAGGAGGCCTGCACGAACATTTTATTTCAGGTCTCCAGCACCCCCAGTACTTTGCTTTTGCTCAGAAAGATCATGGTTGTTCTGATTGGAGTCCTGATTCCTGTATAACAAAAGCACAACATTGTGGTTGCTGGAGGTCTGAAATGACAAAAACTACACAATAAGTACAGAATGCTGGAGAAACGCAGCTGGTCTGCCAGCACAGGTGGAGGAGAAACACAGACAACAGGGGTTTAAGAAAGCTGCTCACCATCATATTCTCAATCAAGGGCAACTAGGGAAAGACAATAAATGCTGACCCAGTCAGTGAAATCCATATCTCATGAGTGATTGTTAAAAAAAATTCTGAGGGTCACTGAACTCGAAACTTTAACTCTGATTTCTGTCCACAGATGCTGCCAACCTGCTGAGCTTTCCCAGACATTTCTATTGTTGTAAATAAAAGTTAGTCTTTTGAGTCTAGTATGACATCTTCATTTCAGTGCCTTTCTTGTGTAAAGCATATTTCAGGTTGATTTATTTATTTTATATTCACATTTATGTGTGACTTCCTCTTTAAATCTTTGTAGGAGCCCCTGAAGGAGTTTTGCAGGCCCTCAGCTTGGGGCTCCATAACAGTTCTGAGAAGTGTGATACTGGACTTGAAACATTAACTCTATTTCTCTCTCCACTGATGCTGCCATACCTGCTGTGTTTCTTCAACACTTTCTGCTTTTATTTCACATTTCCAGCTTCTGCGGGATTTTACTTTCCTAACAAAAAAACTCTACAAGTCTAGATGCATCTGAAGGCCTGAGTCGGCACTTTGAGTTCAAAACAACCTCAAATCCAGAGAATAGTCACATTGGAGTGGAAACATTTGCTCTCTTACCATCTTGACTGCTGCTGCAGACCTGCTAATCTCCACTTTCCTATCTGCCCTTCATGACTCTTAAATCCCTTATTGATCAAAATTGTCCATCTTCAATCAGTTCAATGGGTCAACCCTCAAGCAGGGTGATAATGAGACAAGTAAAAGAGAAGCAAAAGATGAATCTGGAGGTGGTGTAAATGGCAACAGCAGAATCATGAACATAACCCCCTGAAAAAGTATATAGAAGTCCCAGCAAAGGTCATTCAGCTCAACTTGTCATCTATACTCCACAAACTTCCAACCACATTCCTGCTCTCAAATACCATTTTTCTCAATGATTGATCCAGTTGCATTGCAGGTAGTTACATCATTCAATCAACAAGCAAATGGTATCCACAGTGTTAACCATTTGTGTGCGTGTAACCTTCGCTCTCAGAGTCCTTTTGACATTTTGACATAGTGTTAGGTTCAGGGGTAAATGTAGGGGAATGGGTCTGGGTGGGTTGCTTTTCGAGGATTGGTGTGGACTTGTTGGGCCAAAGGGCCTGTTTCCACACTGTAGGGAATCTAATCTTTCATCCTGGGCACAGAGGGCTACTCAATTGGTGAGGTGTGTGTTTCTTAATTAATATAATGCTGTGGTGTACCATGAGCACCAAAACGTAGACACATGTGACTACAGATTTTCTTTAACAATGGAACATAAGTTTATTTTGCAAGAGGAAATCAAAAGAAATTTATAAAATTATGAGAGGCATAGATAGTGTTGTAAGAATGTCTTATACTAGGGGCCATGCATTTAAGGAAAGAGGGAGAAAATTCAAAGGAGAAATGAGGGACAAGTTTTTTACACAGACCGGGTAGGTGCCTGGAATGTGCTGCCGGGATGGTGGTAGTAGCAGATACAATATGCGCATTTAAGGGTCTTTTAGATAACCACATGAACATACTAGAAATGGAGGGATATGGACCAAGGGCAACCAGCAGGGATTAGATTAATTTGGTGTCATGGTCGGCACAATATTGTGGGCCGAAGGGCCTGTTCTATGTTCTATATTCTAATAAAATAAAACAACCCAAGCTATCTAAATGTAGAATAGAGTAAGAAAGATCTTAAAACACACAGGAAAACAAATATTTCATCTATTTCCTGACATTAACAGTTCACAGCATCAAGTCCAGAGATTTTACCCCCTCTATTACAATTCTTCAAATTCAACGTAACTAATTGTGTCCTGCTCTATCTGTGCACTGTGAAGCCTAACACGCAAAACTGAAAGCTTAGATTCCCTCAGCTTTGTAATAATCTGCCGATGTCTTACCAAACTCTCCTGGTCTGGAAGTTACTGAAACTAACTTTCTACAAAGATATCATGCTGTGATTCTGACTCGAGTCAGGTCTCCTGCAAAACTGCTCAAAAACTTCTGATTTTTGGGTTTCCTGAGCCAATATCAATTATTAATCATCCTAATGCAGGAAAAAGCTTTTGCACTCAATGTTTCCATTCATAGTCATAAAACAAGCACAAAACTACCAATCTTCTATTAACACTGCAGGGGTTCTCTGGTCTCTGACGAGGTTCCAGAAAGACTTACTGACCGAGATTTTAAAAAGTTTTTGCAAAAGGTTTTGGGGTGGCATTGTGGCTTGGTGGCTCAGTGGCTCAGAAGTTAGCACTGCTACCTCACAGCAACAGAAACATGGGTTCAATTCCAGCCTTGGGTGACTGTCTGTGTGGACAAAGTTAGAAGTCACGCAACACCAAGTTATTGTCCAATACCTTGATTTGAAATCATGCGACTTCTGACTTTGTTCACCCCTGTCCAACACCAGCACCTCCACATCATATCTGTGTGGAGTTTGCACTTTCTCCCTGTGTCTGTGTGGGTTTCCGCTGGGTGCTCCAGTTTCCTGCCACAGTCCAAAGATGTGCATCCTCAGTGGCTAGGCCATGCTAAATTGTTCCATAGTATCCAGGGAAGTGCAGGCCAGGTCGATTAGCCATGGAAAATGCAAGGCTATGGGGATAGGATGGGATGTTGTTTGGAAGGTCAGTATAGATTTGATGGGCCGAATGGCCTCCTTCTGCACTGTAGAGATTCTATATAAAAAAGTAATCAACACTTATATATCACTAGTTTGAATTGATACGTTTCTTTACCCTTCATTGCTATAACATTATAATGATAATACCAGTAGCTCTGGTTTGGTCCTGGTTCTGTTCTAGCTGAGGTGGATCTGGGACCTACATCCTTGACATGCCCCCCAGAGTGGAAAGAAGTGGCAAAAACTATTACTAATGAAGCCTCAGCAAGAAACGACCCAAAGACCTGCCTTCAGGGAGAGTCCATGTGAACGAATGAATCTTTTAGACTCATGTGCATGGACCCTCATGTTTTTTTCATGGATGGAAACATTTCTGGCAAGGTCAATATGTACTACCCATGTATAATTTCCCCTGCACTGAGGGACTTACTCGGCCATGTCAGAGGGCAGCTGAGGGTCAAACACATTGGGTCTGAAATCACATGTAGACCAGACTGGATCAAGACAGCAGGACAATTGATTGATTGATTGGTTTATTTATTGTCACATGTACTGAGATTCAGTGAAGTGTTGTTTTGAGTGCTATACAGGCAGATTATCCCATACAAAGTGCATTAGAGTAGCAGAACACAGCGCAAACTACAATGTTACAGAGAAGGTGCAGAGAGAGAGATCAGAATTAACGTTTGAGAGGTCCATTCGAAAGTCTGATAACAGCCAGAACCTATTCATACGTGTATTCAAGCTTTTATATCTTCTTCCCAATAAAAGAGGATGGAGGAGAGTATAACAGCCCGGGTGGGAGGGTCCTTTGATTATGTTAGTTGCTTTCCTGAGGCAGTAGGAAGTATAGATGGAGTCAATGGATGGAAGGCTGGTTGGTGTGATGGACTGGGCTGTGTTCATGACACTGTAGTTTCTTACAGTGATGGAAGACCAGTTGCCATACCAAGCTGTGATGCAGCCAGATAGGATGCTTTCTATGGTGCATCTATAAAAATTGGTAGGAGTCCTTGTGGGCATACCAAATTTCCTTAGCCACCTGAAGAAGTAGAGATGTTGTTGTACTTTCTTGATCGTTGCTTGAACATGTGTGGACCAGGACAGATTGCTGGTTGTCGCAGGCTCCTGGCTGCTAAAACACAGATAGATTGCTAACTTGGCCAGAAGATGATTTTAATTATGATTGGCACGTGTACTCAAAATTGAAAAGTGTATAATGTTGCCACACATGCTGCTTACTTAGGTACCAAGTAGTAAGAGAAACAAGAGTTAAAAAGTTAAGCATTATTTCATAGAATAGTCAAAAAATAAAGAAATAGGTAATGGTTTACATTAAGTCTTTCGTAGTTTAAACAAGGGAAATAAAGGAATAAGCTAAAGGTTCATCAGCAAGGGATGTTGGGTACATTGGCCAAATAAAACAATGAAATCGCAAAAGCCCTCAAAGCAGGGACTGTGCAAACACAGTAGCTAGGTGCTAATTACATTTGTATAATATAAATAGCAATGGTTACCCTGGATAATCAGACCCTCAATAGTCAGAACTGGTCCTGTCACACAAAGAAACTAACAGTAGCATGCCATCCAAATGTTTGCCTTTATTAAGTGTAACTCCCTGGTAGGCCAAAACTATAGAAAATTCCAGAAAACCATCTATAAGGCATAAAAACAGGATTCACCTGCAGACTTCTCTCTTGAAATCTTCTGTAGGTTCTCCAAGAAGACCAGCATGGCAAGAGGCAAAGACCAGCTGACCATCTGGAGAGAGAGAGAGAGAGAGAGAGAGAGAGAGAGAAGAAAGCAGCTTCGGTGAACCAGAGACAGAGTCAGAAAGAGAGAGAGAGGAAAATCTACAAGAGACTTGGGAAGTATTGTAACCTTAAAGGGCCAAAAAGGATTAGAGATGTTTATTATTAAAGGTTATTGTAAATTTGTTCCTAATAGGATTGGGACTGTTTTGCATTGGAATCAGATTGTGTTTATATTGATTTGACCGTTTTGGTATTATGGGACATCTGGGCAAATCCATTCATAATGCTCTGGTTGGAGTTGTCTAACTTGTTTAACGAGGAACTAGACAACATGGTGATCATCAGTACCAGCAACTTGACACTCTTGACCATCTCTATCTCAACACCATTTACACAGACAGGGGCTTGCCCTCCATCCTGCATCCTGAAGTCAATGACTAGCTCCTTCACTTTGCTGGTGTTGATGGAGAGATTGTTGTCTTTCCTGTATTTTATCTCACTGTTGCCTGGCATGTTAGCTCAATGGTTAGCACTACTACCTAAGAATGTTAGGGACCTTGGTTCAATTCCAGCTTTGGGTGACTGTCTGGGTGGAGTTTTCATGTTCTCCCTGTGTCTGTATGGGTTTCATAGAGGTACTCCTGCAATAACAAAGATGTGCAGGTTAGGTAAATTCGCTATGCCATATTGTCCAGTGTTCAGGTAGGTGTATTAGTCAGGGGTAAATGTAGGATAATGGGTCTGGGTGGGTTACTCTTTGGAGGGTTGGTGTGACTTGTTGGGCTGAAGAGCCTGTTTCCAAAGTGTAGGATTTCTATTCTATTAACACTGGTTGTATTGTCAGCAAACTTATAAATAGAATTTACAATGAATGATACAAATAATGAAGTAGATGAGGGTTTATGAGAATTGAGGATAGTTTCATGATCACCATCACTGAGACAAGCTTTCAGTTCCAGGTTTACTGAATTAATCTAAATTCCACTAACTGCTGTAGTGGGATTCAAACCTGTATTCCAAGAGCATTAACCTGTGTGCCTGGATTACTCATTCAGTGACATGAGCACAATAACAATATCTCCCCCACTCCTGCTCCTGTACCTTCCCATCCACTCCTCTCTCTGACCCTTCCATAATCTTTCATAATCGCATTTCTTTCATTGCCCTGTCTTTGCTGTTGCAGTGAGACAGCATACACAAATTCTAGTAAAAACAAGGACTGCAGATGCTAGAAACCAGAGTCTAGATTAGAGTGGTGCTGGAAAAGCACAGCAGGTCAGGCTGCATCCGAGGAGCAGGAAAATTGACGTTTCAGGCAAAAGCCCTTCATCAGGAATAGAACTCCTCTATTCCTGATGAAGGGCTTTTGCCCAAAACCTCGGTTTTCCTGCTCCTTGGATGCTGCCTGACGTGCTGTGCTTTTCCAGCACCACTCTAATCTACACAAATTCTAGGCTGAATGCCTCTTCCAATCTGTGATTCCATACTGCCCTGGAGGTAGAACGACAGCCATTGGCTGATCATATTGCTGGAGATTCTATGCCACTGGCATCTGCCTGTCTTGAATCTGCTTCTCACCCTTGATATTTTTATAATTAATAAGCAGAAATTTAACAAGGAAAAGTGAACTCAAACAAAATGTCACTTTCTCTCATGATGTTTTGGCTTGGAGTTTGCTTTTACTAGAAGAATGCTGTTTAATCTTTGGGTTTAAAGGACAGTGCTAGGGAGATGCTAACCCCATTTGCAATTGATTAGAACAGAAAAGACCCCAACTGATGGTAAGTCTTTGTCATGGACTTGTTACTGAGTGGCCACACAAGTAGATAGGATGCTGTAGAAGGCAGAGAACATGCTTGCCTTTGTTGGTCAGGAATTGAGTACAAGGGTCAGGATGTTATGTTGCAGCTTTATAAGACTTTGGTTAGGCCACACTTTATTGTATTGTATTCAGTTCTGGTTGCCACACCACAGGAAGATTGTGGAGGTCTTGGAGAGTGCGCAGAAGAGGATGCTGCCTGAATTAGAAGGTATGAGCTTTAAGGAGGGGCTAGAAAAATTTGGGTTGTTTTCTCTGGAGAGGTGGAGGCTGAGGGAAGACTTGATAGAAGTTCATAAAATTATGAGATGCATAGATAGGGTTGACGGTCAGAATCTTCTTCCCAGAGCTGAAATGTCTAAAATGAGGGGGCATGCATTTAAGGTGAGAGGGGAAAGTTCAAAGAAGATGTGAGGGGTAAGTTTTTTACAGAGTGATGGGAGTCTAGAACATGCTGCCAGGGGTGGTGGTGGAGGCAGATACGATAGGGGCGTTTAAGTTACTTTTAAGTAAGCACATGGATATGCAAGGAATGGAAGGATATGGATCAAGGGCAGGCAGAAGCGATTTGTTTAATTTGGTGTCATGTTCGGCACAGCATCGTGGGCCGAACGGCTCGTCCCTGCGCTGTATTCTTTAATGTTCTATGTTAGAATTACTGATCTCTTTACTGATGGCTAAGATGGGGTTAATTGAGATGTCTCAGATTAGGGAAGGGTCTTGAGAGATTAAATAAAGAGAAAAGCTGATTCTAGTGGTGGGAGGATCAATAACTCAAAGACAGATTGAACAGGATGGCAAAAGAATCAGGTGGCGATATGAGGCAAAGCTTTTTTAGCTATCCAACAGTCTTTAGGAGAAGGATGTGATTGCTGACAGATACAGAGCTGGGAGTAGCCTCTCCCAACAGGAGCTAGGATCGGAGACAAAAATATCAATGGGGAATGAGTAATAAGTGGGATTGACTCTTCAAACAGGCCAGCACAGGTAGGACGGACTGAATGGCCTCCAATTGTGCTCTTTATTCACTGACAGCTGATGATCCAACATCACTAGGAATTGAAGGCCGTCCCAACACCCGATTCACATTGATCTATCATTGGCGATGTTGCCATCAGCTACCTTACAGCAGCCCTAGCTCCCTCCCTAAACCTTTCTGTTTCTCTGCCCTCTGGCACATTTCAAAGGAGGGTCTGTAGGGTCTGTGTTCACAGGTTGTTCAAGGAAGAAGAACTTGCTGCAAACCGTAAATATTGTACATGCATGAGTTCAGAAGGGCGAAAGTGATGCTGGACTTTTGTAAAGCTCTGGTTAGGCCTTAACCAGGGATTGCATCCAGTCCTAGTCCCCACACTTTAGAAAGGATGTCAGGGCCCTTGAGAGGCTGTGGAGGAGATTTACTGGAATAGGGCCAGGGATGAAGGAGTTTAGTTACAAGATTCTGTTGGAGCCATTGGGATTGTTACGTGGGGTTAAAGAATGAATAAATAAAATTGTTCCCATTTTTGAAAGGACATGGGTTTGGAGAAGATACACGGGTGTATGAGAGGAAAAGCTGAGCAAATGTGATTGGGTGGGCACTAGGCAGACACTTTGAGTTTGAAAACAAGAGTTCTTGAATAAATGGGGATGTTTGAGCAGTGGTCTAACTTGTGTTGACGTCCAGGTGTAACTGTTGTGCTGGAGCGTTGCATTCGAAATATTGTTGCATGGAAGCCAACCCAGGATGTTGTTGCTGCTGGAGTCACTCACAATTGCTGTCAATTTAAGGTTGCAGTTGAGTCACAGGATCTCTTTCCTTGCCTCCTCTGCAGCTCAGTCCCTCTGTAATTCAGACTCTGTATAGATCAGACCCTCTGTAATTGTCCCTTTAAGATTAGATTAGATTAGATTAGATTACAGTGTGGAAACAGGCCCTTTGGCCCAACAAGTCCACACCGCCCCGCCGAAGTGAAACCCACCCATACCCCTACATTTACCCCTTACCTAACACTACAGGCAATTTAGTTTGGCCAATTCACCCTGACCTGCACATCTTTGGATGGATTCTACCAAAACTGTCTCTTTAAGAATTGGAGGTGCTGGTGTTGGACTGGGATGGACAAAGTTAAAAATCACACAACACCACCTAATGAAGGGGCAGTGGTCCGAAAGCTAGTGCATCCAAATAAACCTGTTGGACTATAACCTGGTATCGTGTGAGTTTTTAACTCACAGTCGGGCGCCTACTTGTCCCATGGTCGCCCCCTGCTGGCCTGCCTCTTTAAAGACAAATCTCAGTCTCTGGCTGCACCAGGGTTGCGCTCCCTGCCGGTTTTTGCTATGATTTTCAAGCGGTCTCTTGCAACCGGCTCCATAGCTCAGTGGTTAGAGCACTGGTCTTGTAAACCAGGGGTCGCGAGTTCGATCCTCGCTGGGGCCTCGGGGTTAACCTTTAGTTATTTTTGTGTTAAATTTATGAAATGGAACAACAAAACACGCACAAGTACAATTTCAACGCCCCCCCCACCCCCCTTTAATTTTCATTCCTCACAGTCCTCAGACTGAAATGTAAGGGAAATGTCTATAGTGAAGAATTTCTGCTACAGAACCTCAAGGACGCTTTGTTTAGTTGCAAAACTTTGGCACCTTTCGAGGTGCTCCAGAAAGACTAAGATTTTATCGAAAGGAAAATATTTTTGTTGAAGGAGTTGCAAGACCAAGGAATGAAGAAGAACACAAAGGGGCTCTTGAATTTGAATAAAACTGAATTCTGCCTGCCAACTACATTTAAAAATGTCAGTCAGGATTTAGTTTCAACAGCCCAGATTTTAATGTAAGTATTTGTGTTTACCTCCAGAATTTTGCAGCATGGAAAGCGAGCCTTCAGCCCATTATTGTCCAATTCAGTCATGAAACGTCTAACACCATTTCCCAGCACTTGGTCTGTAACTCTATTGTGCTGTGGTGCGTCAATGTTGATCTAAAAACTTAGAATCAGGACTTTGGTGAAGTCACTTTTGGAATACTGTATTCAGCTCTGGTCCCCCTCCGATTTGAAAGGATTGTGAAACTTGAAAGGATTCAGAAAAGATTTACAAAGATGTTGCCGGGGTCGGAGGGTTTGAGCTACAGGGAGAGGCTGAATAAGCTGGGGCTGTTTTCCTTGGAGTGTCTGAGGCTGAGGATGACCTTGTAGAGGTTTATAAAATCATGAGGGGTATGGGTAGAATAAATAGACAAGGTATTTTCCCCAGGGTCGTGGAGACCAAACTGGAGAGCATAAGTTTAGGCTGAGAGACGAAAAATGTAAAAGAGACCAATAGGGCAACGTTTTCACTCAGAGGATGGTGCGTGTATGGAATGAGCTGCTAAGGAAGTGGTGGAGGCTGGTACAATTACAACATTTAAAAGGCAGTGGATGGTACATGAATAGGAAGGGTTTATAGGGCTATGCGCCAGGTGCTGGCAAATGGGACTGGATTAACTTAGGATATCTGGTCGACATGGATGAGTTGGACCAAAGTGTATGTTTCCATGCTGTACAGATCTATGACTCTGTGACTGGGCCTTTATTCACTAGAGTTTAGAAGGATGTAAGAAAAATGATTGAAATGTAGAAAAATCTAATACAGCTGGATAGACTAGACGCAGGGAGGATGTTTTCCCTGATTGTGGAGTCCAGAACCAGGGGACACAGGATACAGGATTTAGGACTGAGATGAAGAAACCCTTCAGTCTGAGAGTAGTGAAAGTTCTGGATGTCAAGATAAAAGCAAATTACTGCGGATGCTGGATTCTGAAACCAAAAGAGAAAATGCTGGAAAATCTCAGCAAGTCTGGCAGCATCTGTAAGGAGAGAAAAGAGCTGACGTTTCGAGTTTAACTGACCCTTTGTCAAAGCTTTGGACAGCTTTGACAAAGGGTCAGTTAGACTCGAAACTCAGCTCTTTTCTCTCCTTAAAGATGCTGCCAGACCTGCTGAGATTTTCCAGCATTTTCTCTCTTTGGGTTCTGGACATCAAGTCACTGCAAGAAAGAGAAGGATAAATGGTACATTTTAAAGGCATCGAAGAGTATGGTAGAAGGTGGGAACATGATGTTGAGATTGAGGATCAGCCATGGACATATTGAATGGTGTAGCAACTCTATGGGCCGAAAGAGCTTCTCCTGCTCCTAGTTCATCTGTTTGGACAGTGGAGATAGAGAGATTCAGGGACAGGTGACAGACAGCCTGAGGGTGGGGGAGTGGAGGGTGCTCAGTTGAGGAAACAGATATCCTGGACAGTGAAGGCAAAGAACTCCAAGACAGAGTTGGACAATAATACTGAGCTGAGCCTTATACCCAAAACATCGACTCTCCTGCAGTTCAGATGTTGCCTGACCTGCTTTTCTTTTCCAGCACCACAATTTCGACTCTGATCTCCAGCATCTGCAGTCCTCACTTCCTCCAAGACAATAATGTCCATATATAACGAAACAATTAAATAAAAAGGAAGAGGTGAACTCCAAGGTAGGACAGACAGAGGGATCCAGGGTAGGACAGACACGGGGCCTCAGGGTAGGACAGGCGGGGTGGTCCAGTCTAGGAAAGACAGGGGGCTCCATTGTAGGACAGGGTGCCCCTGGATAGGACTGACTGAGGGCCCCAGGGTAGACCATACAAAGGAGGTGCAGGGCTCCAGACAGAGGAGGTTGAGGGCTAGGTCTAGACAGAAGGAGGCTGAAAGCTCCTGGGAAATGCTGCTGACTCTGAACCTGTTTGATTTTCAGGGAATGAGGCCTCTGCGGGCTCCGGGAGACTGAGTTGATTCTTTCCCGAGGGGTTGCAGATGTCTTTATCAAAGCCCAGACATCTGGCAGAGGCAGTGAGAGAGCACAGATCCCTGGTGACGTGAGCTCATCAGCACTGCAGCAAAACACTGCTCACAGCAATGTACAAGGTCAGGCAAACAACAGAGGCCAGGCCCCACAATGACAGATCGCCTTCCCTCCCTCGCTGACTCTCAGTCCCTCCCTCATTCACTCTTCCTCCCTCCCTTCCTTCCTCACTCATTCTCCTTCACTCTCACTCTCTCTTTCACACTCAGTCACTCCCCCTCCCTCCCTCACTCACTCATTATCCCTCACTCCGTCTTTCCCCCTCAATCACTCTGACTCGTTCACTCACCGTCACTGTCTGTCCGTCACTGACTGTCCCTTACTCCTCCTCTCTTCCTCACTGACTCTCACTTGCTCGTACTCACTCTCTCTTCCCCTCACTGACTTTCCCTTAGACTCCCTCTCCCCCTCACTGACTCTCCCTCATTCATTCTCTGTCTCCCTCACTGACTCTCACTCAATGTCTCACTCTCCCTAACTGACTCGCACTCACTCACTCCCTCACTCACTCTGTCTCTGTCCTGTGCGGCTGTACAGGACATTGGTTAGGCCACTGTTGGAATATTGTGTGCAATTCTGGTCTCCTTCCTATCGGAAAGATGTTGTGAAACTTGAAAGGGTTCAGATAAGATTTACAAGGATGTTGCCAGGGTTGGAGGATCTGAGCTACAGGGAGAGGCTGAACAGGCTGGGGCTGTTTTCTCTGGAGCATCGGAGGCTGAGGGGTGACCTTATAGAGGTTTACAAAATTATGAGGGGGATGGATAGGATAAATAGACAAAGACTTTTCCCTGGGGTTGGGGAGTCCAGAACTAGAGGGCATAGGTTTAGGGTGAGAGGGGAAAGATATAAAAGAGACCTAAGGGGCAATTTTTTCACTCAGAGGGTGGTATGTATATGGAATGAGCTGCCCGAGGAAGTGGTGGAGGCTGGTACAATTGCAACATTTAAAAGGCATTTGGATGGGTATATGAATAGGAAGATTTGGAGTGATATGGGGTGGGTGTTGGCAGGTGGGACTAGATTGGATTGGGATATCTGGTCGGCATGGACGGGTTGGACCAATGGGTCTGTTTCCATGCTGTACATCTCTATGACTCTAAGTCTGCTCTGCCATTCAATCATAGCTGATATGTGTTTCAACCCAATCTCCTGCTTTCTCCCTGTAACCTTTGAAACCCTTGAAACTCAAGAACCTATCTATCTCTGACTTAAACATACTGAATGATCTGACCTCTGCAGCCTTCTGTGTCATTGAATTCCATAGATTCACCACTTGCTGGCTGAAGACGTTTCTCTTCATCTCCAATGTAAAGGGGCTTCCTTTTACTCTAAGGCTGTGCCGTTAGGTCCTAGTCTTTCCTACCAATGGAAACATTTTCTTAACGTCCACTCTGTCAAGGCTATTCAGCATTCTGTATGTTTCAATTAGATCCCTGCTCATCCTTCTAAATTTCAGGGAGTATAGAGCCAGAATCTTCAAATGTTCCTCATATGTTAAGCTTTTCATTCCTGGGACTGTTCTCGTGAACCTCCTCTGGACCCACTCCAGGGCCAGTATATCCTTCCTGAGGTATGGGGCCCAAAACTGTTCACAATACTCTAAATATTATCAATATTTAACACTGTTACTTCCCCTTGCGCTCCCCCACCCCCACCTTGAGCATTAGGAAATGGGAGGTCCAGAAAAAGGCAAATTCCCGAACGAGTGTTTAAAAATGGAATTTTAATAAATCAGCAAGATGGAGACTTCACACCAAAACTGTACAAATAAATAAATACATAGGACAACAGATTAACACAGAGACAGATACACGACCTACAGGCGAAGGTCATGGTTTCACCTTTGACCTCCAGTGTGAGGTAAATGATTGGGAGCAGCTTCACTTTGTGACTTGATGCCTAAGTGGGGAAGAGGAGGTAGATCATGGCATTGGTGGGCGGTGTCACTCAGACCCGGGCTCCATGACATTGTGCTCACTCAGCCTGGGTCACACATCATCTGAGTTAAATTCACTCAATGACAAGCATCCCACTCGACACTAGCAGCTCAGACCCATGGCGGAGTTACAATAACTGCATTTGTGATGAACCCCAGCAGTCTGGTTCCACTCAGTCAGAAGAATAATGGCAACTAGTGCAAAGTACTGCCTCAAAAACTCCCAGGACAGGGAGTTCACAGGATTAGATACAGTGTAAAGCTCCCTCTACAATATCCCGCATCAAACACTCCCAGGACAGGGACAGCATGGGGTTAGATACAGAGTAAAGCTCTCTCTACACTGTTCCCCCCGCCCCACCATCAAACACTCCCAGGACAGGGACAGCATGGGGTTAGATACAGAGTAAAGCTCTCTCTACACTGTTCCCCCCGCCCCACCATCAAACACTCCCAGGACAGGGACAGCATGGGGTTCGATACAGAGTGAAGCTCCCTCTACACTGTCCCCCATCACGCACTCCCAGGAGAAACAGACCCTTGATCTTGATAGAATCTGTGTATTGGCTGAAAATGAAATGTACTGTAGAAATTTCAACTAAAGAGAATCCACTTGCCAACCAATCAGTTTCCTACATTTCATACAGTATAAATCATTGTTCCGGTTGACATTTGGCATTCTTGCAATTGTGTCCTGATGATTGCAAGATAAAATGCTTCAACAGCTTGTCTGTTTTTACTATGTCTCCTGGAACAGGAATCATCCGGAGATGTCTGCAATGATTCCTTGTACCCAATGGTAATGGTTGAGGTGCTGTTTGTGCTGACAGACAGCCCTGGGTCTGAGGATGGAGTGAGAGCCAGGTAATCTGTCTGTTCACAGGAAGCTCAGTGTGAAAAAGAAATGAACAGAATCTCACGAGGATATTACTGTTACTGCAATATACACAACATATAAGGCCAAACCCCTGCTATGTCTCAGTCCTGAATCACTGCATAGTGATGTGGGGTGACAGAGAACATCAGACAGAAGCTGAGGGCAGAGATGCTCAGGACTACTGGCTGTGGCAATTTGATTCCCCCCCCCACAACTCACCCTCCACTACATTGTCCTGAGCATGGGAGGCTTCCAATTCCTCACTGGTGAGGGTCCCAGTGCACCACTGGTGACAGACCCACTCCCCCAGTGGTCACATTTCCATTCCCCCATTGTCAGGGTCTCAGTTCCACCAATGGTAAGGGTCCCTCTCTCCCCGTTGTCAGGGTCCCACTTCCCCACTAGTGAGGGCCCCTCTCCCCCATTGTCAGGGTCTCAGTTTCCCCATTGTCAAGGTCCCAGATCCACCACTGATCATGATCCCACTCCCCCAGTGTCAGGGTCCAATTCCCCAATTGTGAGGGTCCCACTCCCACACTGATAGGGGTCCAAGTCACATTAGTCCACAGTGAGGTTTACTGCTTGCTGATATGGGGGTCTTGTTAGGGCATGTGTATTGGAGCTTCAGAAAAATATTATTTGGAGAGAGCCTAGCACCAGGGCAGCGGTCGAGGGAGTAACTTCAGGGATGAGTAGGGGCACCAGTGGCACATCACCCTGGGGAAGACAAAGGAAGGCAGTGCAGGTTACAGACATCTGGTTGCAATGCCACTGTATCCTATCCAGCAGGCAATGTCCACACATACAGGCGCACCTCTGGGGAAGACATTGGATCAGTTTGATCAGTTTCACAGTAATTGTCTCAATAGAAAGATCCCATTCCAAACCCTCACCTTCCCACCCATAACTCCAACAAAACCCTATCCCACAGTCAAGTCCAAAGGAACCCCATATGAAATAAAATGACTCTTTCACTCAACCAGCTCCCAATTAATCAAATCCAGCCAGGAGTTCTCCCTTGACCAGCTGGAGCTCAGATGATTAATTCTCAGATTCTGATCGCAGTGTCGCGGCTGGAACAGGAGACGGAGAAGGAGTTTCCTTTGAAATGGGAGGTGGTTGGTTATCCATGTTGGAGAGAGAGTGAGGGAGAGACAGTTTTGCCTCCAGTTAAGATTCATTGCTCAGCCCCGGAATTTGTTGGGGTCTACGGTGGGGATGTTGTGGGGGATACCTACACCTCGGTCTCGAGTCCACTAAGTTTTGGCGTGAGAATCCGGGGCGTGAGACCCTTGTTCAGGTCCATTTCAAACTCCAGCAGTTGCCCCATGAAGTTGAGGTTGGGAGAGATGATGGGTCGTTTGCCCTTTACATATTTGTAGGCATCTGTCATGGTCATCATCGTGTGCTTCATCAGGTAGGCAATGACCAGAGTGGCAGAACGGGAGACTCCTGCCTGGCAGTGGATTAGAACCCCCTTGCCACATTGGTGGGCTTCCTCTAAAAACAAAAAAAAACACAGCAACAGGCCCAATCACAACCAGCTTGAGAAATATCACAATGCAACCCTCAGCCAATAAAGGACCTTATCTAGACTGTACAAAATGTGGAGGCCAGTGGGACAGTGTGCAGCGAGACAGTGTGCAGTGTGACAGAGCGCAGCGGGACTGTGCGATGGGGCAGTGTGCAGTGTGACAGAGCACACTGAGACAGTGTGTGGTGGGACAGTGTGCAGTGTGACAGAGCACAGTGAGACAGAGCACAGTGAGACAGAGCACAGTGAGACAGAGTGCATCAGGACTGTGTGATGGGTCAGTGTGCAATGTGGCAGGGTGCAGTAAGACTGTGTGCAGTATGGCAGAGTGCAGTAGGACTGTGTGATGGGACAGTGTGCAGTGTGACAGAGCACAGTGAGACAGTGAGCGATGGGACAGTGTGTCATGTGACAGAGCACAGTGAGACAGTGAGCAATGGGACAGTGTGTCATGTGACAGAGCACAGTGAGACAGTGAGCGATGGGACAGTGTATCATGTGACAGAGCACAGTGAGACAGTGTGCAGTGTGACAGAGCACAGTGAGACAGAGCACAGTGGGACAATGAGACCATGTGCAGTGGGACAGAGCGCAGTGGGACAGAGCGCAGTGGGACAGAGCGCAGTGGGACACTGAGCGGAGGGACAGTGTGCAGTGTGACAGATCGCAGTGAGACATAGCGCAGTGGGGCAGTGAGCGAAGGGACAGTGAGCGATGGGACAGTGTGTCATGTGACAGAGCACTGTGAGACAGTGTGCAGTGGGTGGCAGAGCGCAGTGGGACAGAGCGCAGTGGGACAGAGCGCAGTGGGACAGAGCGCAGTGGGACAGAGCGCAGTGGGACAGAGCGCAGTGGGACAGAGCGCAGTGGGACAGAGAGCTGTGTATTGCCTTCTGCACTCACCGATGAATTCGAAAGCCTCCTCGAAGTACTGGCGGAGGTTCTGTTTGCTGTTGTCAGTTGCTGGCAGCCTCTTGTAGTGTACACTGCCAGTCTGTGCATGGTACAGGGGAAGATGGGTGGTGACATTGATGACATATCCCACATTTAACTGGCGCAGCCTGACCAGGTCCTGGGCATCACGCTCATTCCCTAGGTACAGGAACGGCAGGATGGGGCTCAGCTCGGCATTTTCAATGTCAGGGGTCAAGGGGAGTGTGCCTTCACATTCTCCATATGACCCTTCGAACACCTCCTTCCCTTCATCCCGTGGCCTCATTGATGCAGAGCTGGGCGCTGTAACCTTCTTCTCATACCCAGGTTCTGGAAAAGCAGAGTAGAGAGAAGATCACAATGCATATCCCTCATAATCAAAATCTCTCATCACTTACCCTCAGAATCTTTTCCTGATCATCCTCAATCTGTGTCCACTGGGTTACAGATCCCTCTGCTGCTAAAAACAGAAGGAAGAATGGACGACTGTTTATTGAGTAGTGGTACCACCTAGATATTGTAGAGTGCTTCTCATGAAATTCCAAAGTCAGAAGATGAAGGAATATGGAAAACGCTGGCATTAATAACCAGGTATTTTATTTGTTCAGAACTTCATAAAGATTTGGTCCTTTCTGTAAACCCTGTGGTAGGAAATCACTCAGCATGTAATTAAATCAGCTCCTTTGAGAGCCAAACCAGTTTTGAGTGAGCATTCAGTCAGCTGTGAGTACATAGAACATAAAGTCATAGAGATGTACAGCATGGAAACAGACCCTTCAGTCCAACCCGCCCATACCGACCAGATATCCAAATCTAATCTAGTCCCACCTGCCAGCACCCGGCCCATATTCTTCCAAACCCTTCCTATTCATATACCCATCCAAATGCCCATCTTAAATGTTGCAATTGTACCAGCCTCCACCACTTCCTCTGGCAGCTCATTCCATACACGTACCAACCTCTGCGTGAAAAAGTTGCCCCTTAGGTCTCTTTTATATCTTTGCCCTCTCACCCTAAACCTATGCCCTCTAGTTCTGGACTCCCTGACCCAGGGAAAAGACTTTGCCTTTTACCCTATCTATGCCCCTCATCATTTTGTAAACCTCTATAAGATCACCCCTCAGCCTCCAACCCTTCAGGGAAAACAGCCTGTTCAGCCTCTCCCTATAGCTTAAATCCTCCAACCCTGGCAACATCCTTGTAAATCTTTTCTGAACCCTTTCAAGTTTCACAACATCTTTCCGATAGGAAGGAGACCAGAATTGCATGCAATATTCCAACAGTGGCCTAACCAATGTCCTGTACAGCCGCAACATGACCTCCCAACTCCTGTACTCAATACTCTGCCCAATAAAGGAAAGCATACCAAACACCTTCTTCACTATCCTATCTACCTGCGACTCCACTTTCAAGGAGCTATGAACCTGCACTCCAAGGTCTCAATACACCGCAGAATAGGCCCTTCAGCTCTTGATGTTGTGCCGACCTGTGAAATAATCAAACCCATCTAATCTAATCTCTCTCACCCTACACTATCCAATCATCACCCATGTGCTTATCCAAGGACTGTTTAAATGCCCTAATGTGGCTGTGTTAACTACATTGGAAGGCAAGGCATTCCACGCCCTTACCACTCTCTGAGTAAAGAACCTGCCTCTGACATCTGTCTTAAATCTATCACCCCTCAATTTGCAATAATTAGTTTAGATTCCCTACAGTGTAGAAACAGGCCATTTGGCCCAACTAGCCCACATTGACCTTCCGAAGCGTAACCCACCCAGACCCATTTCCTTCTGACAAATGCACCTAACACTATGGGCAATTTAGAATGGCCAATTCACCTGACCTGCAGGTCTTTGGACTGAGGGAGGAAACCGGAGCACCCAGAGGAAACTCACGCAGACACAGGGAGAATGTGCAAATTCCAAACAGACAGTTGTCCGAGGCTGAAATCGAACCTGGGACCCTGGTGCTGTGAGGCAGCAGTGCTAACCAATTTGATGTTCCCAACCTACATGAAGATTAAGTGCTGCCTTTGTTACAGGCCCTCATTATTTCCTGATTTATTCTCTCGTCTGCAGCATAGCTACTTTCAGGGGGATTACAGACTACGCCCATGAGGGTTTTCTTCCCCTCTTTATTTCTTACCTCAACCATTATTGATTTTACATTTCTGATTCAAGATAATTTCTTGCTAATGTACTGATTCCATCTTATATTAACAAACCAGTCCACTACCCTTCCCTTCCTGCCTGTTTTTCTGAAAAATCCAAAAGCATGGGGGAGAATGGGATAGTAGATAGTGGAGGGCAGTCTCAGGAGGGCTCAGGAATGGTTGAGGAGGGGAAAGGTGTCCTCAATATGGTTCTGGCATCGGTCTCACATATTTACAACATTCAGAATTGAGAAGGAGGCTGGGTTTGGAGCATAGGCCCACCAGGGATTTGCTCCAGTATCCAGATGGCAATTTCTCTTATCCTGATGTTGGGAATGGATGGTCCCCCCTTACTTCCCTCCAAGGGACCCTTCCATATCCGCCATAAATTCACCTGCACCTCCACACACATCAATTACTGCATCCGCTGCACCTGATGTGGCCTCCTCTATATTGGGGAGATAGGCTGCCTACTTGCGGAACGTTTCAGAGAATACCTCTGGGACATCCGGACCAACCAACTCAACCACCCCGTGGCTCAACACTTCAACTCCCCCTCCCCCTCCCACTCCACCAAGGACATGCAGATCCTTGGACTCCTCCATCGCCAGACCATAGCAACACGACGGCTGGAGGAAAAGTGTCTCATCTTTCGCCTCGGAACCCTCCAACCACAAGGGATGAACTCAGACTTCTCCAGTTTCCTCATTTCCCCTCCCCCCACCTTGTCTCAGTCCCAATCCTCAAACTCAGCACCACCTTCCTAACCTGCAATCTTCTTCCTGACCTCTCCACCCCTACCCCCACTCCGGCCTATCACCCTCACCTTAATCTCCTTCCACCTATCGCATTTCCAACGCCCCTCCCCCAAGTCCCTCCTCCCTACCTTTTATCTTAGCCTGCTTGGCACACTTTCCTCATGCCTGAAGAAGGGCTCATGCCCGAAACGTCGATTCTCCTGCTCCTTGGATGCTGCCTGACCTGCTGCGCTTTTCCAGCAACACATTTTCAGCTCTTATGAAATAAGAACCAAGTACGAGGTCTGCTAATCCCTGATGTGTTCTTTAATCACCCACCGGGGAGAAAGGGGTGATGGATTCATGTCCTTGTTGTCTGGGATGGGCAGTTGGAGTGGACTGCAATCTGTCCTGAGCTGTAGCAGAGCCCTGCCACCCCATACACAGTATCTCTCTCTCTCTCACACACATATACATACACACACTCTTACAAACGCATACACATACACACACATTCACACATGTAAACACACATGCACAAACACACGCACAAACACTCATCAAGCACACGCTCTCTCTCACACACACATATGCATACATACATACATACACACATACAATCTAACACAATATACATTCACACATACATAGTTACATACGCACATACATACATAGTCATAGACACACACACACAGTTAAATACACAAAAACATAAAAAATAGCAGCAGGGTTAGGCCATTTGGCCATTAGCCAACTCCACCATTCAATAAGATCATGGCTGATCTTCGTGTGGACTCAGGTCTCCACTTACCCACCCCTCGCCACAACCCTTAATTCCTTTAGAGTCATAGACATATACAGAACAGAAACAGACCCTTCGGTCCAACTCATCCATGTTGACCAGATATCCTATATAAATCTAGTCCCATTTGCCAGCATTTGGCTCATATCCCTCTAAATCCTTCCTGTTCGTGATACCATCTGGATACCTTTTAAATGTTGTTATCACACCAGCCTCCACCTCTTCCTCTGTCAGCATATTCCATACATGCACCACCCTCTGCGTGAAAAAGTTGCCCCTTTGGTCCTTTTTAAATCTTTCCCCTCTCACATTAAACCTATGCCCTTTAGTTTTGGACTCTCCCATCCAGGGGAAAAGATCTTGCCTATTTACCTTATCCATGGCCCTCATGGTTTTATAAACCTCTGTAAGGTCACACCTCAGCCTCTGACACTCCAGGGAAAATAGACCTAGCCTATTCAGCCTTTCCCTATACCTCAAACCTTCCAGTCCTGGCAACATCCTTGTAAATCTTTTCTGAACTCTCTCAGGTTTCACAACATCCTTCCTTTCGGAGGGAGACAAGAATTGCATGCAACATTCCAAACGTGGCCAAACCAATGTCCTGTACATGACCTCCCAACTCCTATACTCAATGCACTAACCAATAAAGGTAAGCATACCAAATGCCTTCTTCACTATCACCTGCAACCCCACTTTCAAGGAACTATGAACCTGCACCCAACGGTCTCTGTTCAGCACCACTCCCCAGGACCTTACCATTAAGTGTATAAGTACTGCTCTGATTTCCTTTTCAAAATGCCGCACCTCACATTCATCTAAACTAAACTCCATCTGCCACTCCTTGGCCCATTGGCCCATCTGATCAAGATCGTGTTGTACTCTGAGGTTACCTTCTTGGCTGTCCACTACACCTCCAATTTTTCAATTTACTGTTCAAAAATCTATTTCACTTGAAAAACATTCAACGAGGTAGCCTCTACTGCTTCACTGGAATTCCATAGATTCATAACCCTTTGGATGAAGACGTTCCTCATTAATTCAATTTGAAATCTGCTCTGCTTTATTTTGAGGCTATGCCCCTAGGTCTAGTTCACCTGCCAGTAGAAACAACCTCCCTGCTTCTATCGTATCTATTCCCTTCAAAATTTTATATGTTTCTATAAGATCCCCCCCCCCGCATTCTTCTAAATTCCAATAAGTATAGTCCCAGTCTACTTAATCTGTCCTCATAAGCCAACCCTTACAATTCCAGAATTAATCTAGCAACCCTCCTCCAGTCCCAGTACTGTACATCCTTTCTCAAGTAAGGAGACTGAAACTGTACACAGTACTCCAGGTGTGGCCTCACCCCCAGCACCCTACACAGCTGCAACATAACTTTCCTGTTTTTAAACTTCATCCCTCTAGCAATGAAGGACACTATTCTATTTGCCTTCTTAATAACATGAAGGCGTACGTGTACATACACACACACACACTCTCTCACACACACACACACACACACACACTCTCACACACACACACACACACACACACACACTCACACACACTTCCCCTCCATCCAACAAGGCAGTGCAGAACATTTCATAAACATACACAAGAACTCCGTAGAAATTAAGACTGACTGGACAATCCTTACCTCGCCCGTCCCGGTCCTCCCTGTGGATTGAATCCAGGATCAAGTGGAGAGACTGTGGAGTGAGGGTTCTGCTGGGATTCCGGACTCTTGGCTTGGAGCTGCTGGCCTGCTGGTGCCAGGCTGTTCCACACGGCGGCTTGGCCTCTTGGTTCTTGGAGAGGAGATCAAAAACGGTCAGCCCCCCATGGTCGGGCACACCCCTCCCTGGGCCCTCTGACCAGCCGATCCTCATGGCACCCTGCAGTTGGCTCTTCGTGAATTCCACCAGATTGCGACAGTCCAGGATAACAGCTGATTGCTGCTGGACTTTGGTGCTGCCCATCTTCTTGGCCAGCTCCTCTGGCCAGATGGTGTGGGCATTGTAGTCATCCTCCTCCTTCTTGTCATCTGCCTCCTCCACCTTGCTGGCCTTGGAGCCCCGGGGGTTGAAGGTCACTATGGGGTCACTGCTGCAGAAACTGCAAGAGGAGCTGACAGACCTTAGGGAGGGGTCGCAGGTGAGGCAGCTGATGGCCCGCAGGCTTGGCAAGCAGCCCACTCTCCGGAGAGCCGGCCCACAGCCCGGGGTCCTGAGGCCAGCTCTGCATGACAGGCAGGAGCTGGAGACCGGCTCATCACGGCTCACCAACTTCCAGCAGCCCCAGCAGCTGCCCCTCAGAGGCTTCATGGCACTGAGGCAGGACGGCATGGGGCTAGGCAGGCAGGCACCCCCACGCGCTTGGGATGCCCCGTGCCTCTCCTCCAAAGGACTGTCCCTCTCCCTGAGGCCGGGCTGCTGACCAACCAAGGAAGCCTTCCTCAGGGACCTGAAGGAGAGCTGCAAGCTGTCCACGTCTTGTGGGGGCAGGCCCACGGAGACCCTAATATCCAGTGGCGGGCTATCCACTGACTTTGGGCTGAACTGCCTGCTGCTCTCAGCCTGTGCCTGTGCCTGTGCCTGTGCCTTCTCCAGCCCCAGAACCTGGTCTGTAATCTCAGGGCTGTCCAGGCTGGGGGACAGATGGGTCCTCCCCACACGTGCTGTCTTGTTGAGATGCAGTGCTAGTGTCCGGGGCCTTTGCAGTACCTGAACCACCAGCCGTTCATCAAAGAGAGAAGGAGGCATTGGAGATTGCAGAGAGAGAGAGAGACAGAGGGAGGGAGGGAGGGAGGAGGAGTAAGGGTTGCGGGGGGCTGGGGCTGGGGGTGGGGGAGCAGAGCCAGGCGGCAGGATGAATGCACAATGAAGACTGACTGATGCAGACACACAGCAATCCCCGGCTCATTGCAGCAGTGACTGACTCACAGCAACATTCCCAGCCCCCGCTCCTCTGAGGCGGCAGCTCATTGCAAATCCCCCTGGAATGTACCCGGGCGGCCTCTTGTGCAAAAACAGAGACAGAGGTAGCGGGAGGAACTGGGGATGGGGCTGCCCGGGCGAGGGGGACGGCAGGGGCAAGGATCTGCAGTCAGCTGGGGGGGGGTGACAGGGGGATATCTGTTAGGAGTGATGGGGGGGGGGGAGCGTGGGGTTGTGTGTGATTGGGGGAATGTGAGTGTGTGTGTGGGGGGGTGTATGTGGGTGGGTGTGAGGGTGGACAACGTGAGTGTGTGTAGGTGTATTATGTGACAATGTGTCATGGGCGGGTAATGTGTGTGGGGGGAGCGTGGGGTTGTGTGTGATTGGGGGGAATGTGAGTATGTGTGTGGAGGGTGTGTGTGGGTGGGTGTGAGAGTGGAGAATGTGGGTGTGTGTGTAGGTGTATTATGTGACAATGTGTAATGGGCGGGTAATGTGTGTGTGGGGGTGGAGTGCAGTGCTGGGAATGTATTTGTGTTGGGGAAATGTGACTGTGTGGGGGGGGTGTGAGGGTGGACAATGTGGGTGTGTGTAGGTGTATTATGTGACAATGTGTGTGGGGAGGGAGCGTGGGGTTGTGTGTGATTGGGGGGAATGTGAGTGTGTGTGTGGGGGGGTATATGTGGGTGGGTGTGAGGGTGGAGAATGTGGGTGGGTGTGAGGGTGGAGAATGTGGGTGGGTGTGAGGGTGGAGAATGTGGGTGTGTGTGTAGGTGTATTATGTGACAATGTGTAATGGGCGGGTAATGTGTGTGGGGGGGAGCGTGGGGTTGTGTATGATTGAGGGGAATGTGAGTGTGTGGGGGGGGTGTATGTGGGTGGGTGTGAGGGTAGAGAATGTGGGTGTGTGTGTAGGTGTATTATGTGACAATGTGTAATGGGCGGGTAATGTGTGTGTGGGGGTGGAGTGCGGTGCTGGGAATGTATTTGTGGTGGGGAAATGTGTGTGTGTGTTGGCATGTGTTTGTGGGGGGATGTGATAGGTGGGGGAGTGTATGTGTGGAGATATGAGGGTTGGGCAGTATATGTGTGGGGTAGGGGGGAAATGTCAGGTGGTGTAGTGCAGAAGGTTGGGGTGCAGTGACTAGGACCTGGGGAGTCAGTAGTGATGGTGACATCATCAACAGCCAATCAGAGGCTGTCATCCAGAAAGATACATTGACAGCAACCAGGAAGCGGAAAAGGGGAGAGGGGACAGCATGGGGTTGGAGTGGAGGAAGAGAGGGAGATAATGTATGGACTAGGAGGAGGATATGGAAGGGAGGTACGAGTGAAATGGCAGGGGGAATAGAAGCAATAGAGGATGGACAGGATTGTCAGGGGAAATGGGAGAAGAATGGAGGGATTAGAGAGGGAAAATAGGAGGGGAATAGGAAGGAGAATACAATGTGGATAGAGAGGGTGAATAACAGAGATGAAGGGAATAGAGAGGGATCGGAGAGATTAGAAGGGGCAATCCCTCCTCTTATAAGAGGATATAAGAGGAGGGAATGGGAGGGGGATAGGAGGAGGAATGCAGGAAGAATATTGACAGAGATGGGGGATAGGAGAGGATGGAGGGAGGATAGTGGAGGAATGGAAGATTGAAAGGAGGAAATATAGGGTGTAATGGAGGGGGTGGAGGATAGGAAGAGAGGGATGGATCGGAGGGGATGGCAGTTAGGAGGAGATGAGGGATAGGAGGGGTGGGCAATTGGTGGGGACGATTGGGTAGGAGAGCATGGATGGATAGAAGGTGAGGGATGGGGGTTAGGAGGGGATGGGTGGAGAGGAAGGGGGATAGGAGGTGGAGAGGAGGGGGTGGGGGTATAGCAGGCAGAAGGCTTGATGCTTTTAAAAGGTAAGCATTTACCTATTTTCTTTTAGTCTACCCAGTGACTTCCTCCACAGCTTTGTGTGGTAGAGAATTCCACAGGTTCACTACCCCTCTGAGTGAAGAAACGTTTCTTCATCTCAGTCCTAAGTGGTCTATCCTCTATCCTAAGACTGTGTCCCCTGGTTCTAGACTCCACAATAAGGGAAAACATCCTCCCTGCATCTCGTCTGTTAGAATTCTGTACATTTCAATCTGATCTCAAAGTCATAGAGATATACAGCACAGAAACAGATTCTTTGGTAAAACACATCCATGATGACCATATATCCTATATAAATCTAGTCCCATTTACCAGCCCTCTGAACCCTTCCTATTCATATAACCATCCAGATGCCTTTAAAATGTTGTATTCATACTAGCCTCCACCACAACCTCTGGCAGTTCGTTCTATCCACACATCACTCTTTGCATGAAAAGTTGCCCCTTTTATATCTTTCCCCTCTAACTTGAAAGTTATGCCCTCTAGTTTTGGACATCCCACCCTGGGAAAAGATCTTGATTATTCACCCTATCCATGCCCCTCATGACTTCCTAAACTCTCAGCCTCCGAATCTCCAGGAAAAATAGCCCCAGCTATTCAGCCTCACCATATAGCTCAAATCTTCCAAACCTGGCAACATTCTCATTAATCTTTTCTGAATACTTTCAAGTTTCACAATATCCTTTCTGTCAGAGGGAGACAAGAATTGCATGCAATACTCCAAAAGTAGCTGAACCACGTACTGTACAGCCGCAACATCACCTCCCAACTGCTATACTAAATGCACTAACCAATAAAGGCAAGCATACCAAACACCTGCTTCTCTATCCTCTCTACCTGCAACTCCACTTTCAAGGAACTATGAACCTGCACTCCAAGGTCTCTTCATTCAGCAACACTCCCTAGGACCTTACCATTAAGTGTATAGGTGTTGCCCTGATTTACCTTTCCAAAATAAAGCACCTTGCATTTATCTAAATTAAACTCCATCTGCCATTCCTTGGTCCATGGCCATCCTTCTAAACTCCAGTGAATACAGGCCAAGTCAAGCCAATCTCTCCTCACTGAACAGGTCTGCCATCCCTGGAATCCATGATTTGGAGATACCAGTGTTGGACTGGGGTGTACAAAGTTAAAAATCACGCAACACCAGGTTATAGTCCAACAGGTTTAATTGGAAGCACCAGCACAACCACCTGATGAAGGAGCGACCCTCCAAAAGCTAGTGCTTCCAATTAAGCCTGTTGGACTATAACCTGGTGTTGTGTGATTTTTAACTTTGTATCCCTGGTATCAGTCGAGTGAACCTCCACTGCAAGTATATCCTTTCTTATATGAGGAGACCCAAAATGCACAATACTCCAGTTGCAACCTTACCAAGGTATAATTACTTCTGAACTGACATCCTCTTGTAATGAACGCCATTTGCTCCTTACCCTTTGTCTGCCCTTTACCCTGTGATGTATCAGGATCCATCCCCTCTCCCTCTACCCCAGCTCTCTGGCATTATGTTCAGGTTAAACTCCCAGTCTGAGTGACTGCAGCCAAGCACTGCCACCACTGGGTGTCGCTGCTTCTTTCTGTGTCTGGTAGCAATCCTGCCCAAGTTTAGGAAATTACTTTGTTCTGGGAACTTTGGAATTTCTTGCATTAATATTCCTGGCATTTTCTCATCCTTTTTCCTAATCTCCATAACAGGATACAGGGGGAGAGGATTTGTCAGTTCAGGGATTTTAGTTTCTCACCAGGCTGCAGGTATAACCCGCTCAGGTACACAGAGAATCATGTCCATCATAAGGATCCTAATCCTGTCTACACTGCTGAAGTCATTCCTGAAGAAGGGCCTGTGCCCGAAACGTCGAATCTCCTGTTCCCTGGATGCTGCCTGACCTGCTGTGCTGTTCCAGCAATAAAGTTTCAACAACTGTCTACACTGCAGCTGGGTTGGCCACATAGAATCCCAATAAGGAACAGGACCCAATGCCATTTCTTGCGTCTAGGAGAAAATGATGACTGCAGATGTTGGAGAGTCAGAATCGAAAAGTGTGGTGCGTTCCTGATGAAGGGCTTATGACCAAAACATCGACTCACCTACTCCTCAGATGCTGCCTGACTGACTGTACTTTTCCAGCGCCATACTTTTTGACCACATTTCCAACATCACCCACTCTAACCAGTTCAGAAAAGATTTACAAGGATGCTGCCAGGTTTGGAGGTTTTGAGCTATAGGGAGAGGCTGAATAGGCTGGGGCTATTTTCTCTGGCATGTCAGAGGTTGAGGGGTGACCTTATAGAGGTTCATAAAATCTTGAGGGGCATGTGTAGGGTGAACAGCCCTGGTCTTTTCCCCAGAGTGGGCCTGTCCGAAACTAGAAGGCATAGGTTTAGGGTGAGAGTGGAAAGATTTAAAATGGACCTAAGGGGCAACTTTTTCACACAGAAGATGGTGCCAAAGGAGGAGGTGGAAGCTTGTACAAATACAGCATTTAAAAGGCATCTGGATGGGTATATGAATAGGAATGGTTTAGAGCGATATGGGCCAAATTCTGGCAAATGGGATTAGATTAATTTAGGATGTCTGTTTGGATGGACGAGTTGAACTGAAGGCTTTGTTTCCTGCTGTACTGGTCTATAACTCCATGACCTTATAAATGAGACTCCATGACCCATGAAATGAAATTGTATCCTCTCACTCTCCCCAACCTTCCAGGGTCAACTATATAGCACATGTGAGCCCAAGGCAAGGAAGTGTCACCAAGGCAAAATAAGGAGGATGAGTAAGTAATTCATCACCTTGGGCCTGCGCCCTTTCAGTAAGATCGTAGCTGACCTGATTACTCCATATTTCCACAAACTCTCACCACCTTCTTATCAAACTTCTATCCACCTCGGACCTAAAAATATTTGAAGACTCTGCTTCTCTTGCATTTTGAGGCAGAGAGTTTCAAACACACATGACCCTTTGACAGAAAATATTTCTCTTCTTATTTGCCTTAAATGGGCAATTGCTGATTTTTAAACAGTAACCCCTTGTCCCTTCATCCTCCCAGAAGAGGAATAATCTTCCCTACATCCACCTTATCATTGCCTGAAATCAATTATTTCTTGTGTTTTACAAACCCACACACTTACACACACATACACCCTGTGTGCACACACACACACACACGTAGGCTAGCCCCACACACTGAGACAGTGTATACAGAGTAGTCTCTCACACTGAAACAGTATACACAGCCTAACCTCTTACATTGAGACAGTGTACACAGCCTAACCTCTCACACTGAGATAGTGTACACAGCCTAACCTCTTACATTGAGACAGTGTATGTTGTCCTACGTCACATTTACAGGGAACCCCCCCCCCGGGAGCGGGCCTGTATACAATGGGAAACTTTTTGGGAGCAGACCTGAGTTAAAAGGGACTGACCAGGAGCAGGCCTGCATTTACGGGAAGGCTACATGGGGAAGGGTCAGTGTTTACAGGAATGATTTGGAGATGCCAGTGTTGGACTGGGGTGTACACAGTTAAAAATCACACAACCCAGGTTATAGAACATAGAACATAGAACATAGAAGAATACAGCGCAGTACAGGCCCTTTGGCCCTCGATGTTGCGCCGATCCAAGCCCACCTAACCTATACTAACCCACTATCCTCCATATAGCTATCCAATGCCCGCTTAAATGCCCATAACGAGGGAGAGTCCACCACTGCTACTGGCAGGGCATTCCATGAACTTACGACTCGCTGAGTGAAGAAATATGTTATAGTCCAACAGATTTATTTGGAAGCACCTGATGAAGGAGAAGCACTCCAAAAGCTAATGTTTCCAAATAAACTTGTTGGACTATAACCTGGTGTTATGTGATTTTTAACTTTGTTTATAGGGAGACTTCCTGGGACCACGCCTGTGTTTACCAAGAAGCTGCCCAGGAGTAGGACATCCTTTCTATGTTAAAGTCTGGAGTTAGGCGCAATAGTCGTACTACAGTCTGATCAACAACTAATGAAGGTTTAACATTTCTTTGTTGAGCAACTGGAGTTAAAAATAAAATCTTATTTGAAGACGTAAATGAGTAAAATTACTGTGGTCTTGTTGATAGTGCATCAGTGGATACCTGAAATCTGGAAAGTCTTTGATGGTGTAAAATCAAATTTTATAGTTTCTTATTAAGTTGTTCCAAAAATGTTATTACAGACCTCTGGAGCAGATGGAACTTGAACCTGGGTCTCCGGGCTCAGAGATAGGGACATACTATTAAACTACAAGCGCACTAGAATTGATTTTTAGTTTTATTTTCTAATCAACCTGTTCAGGAATGCTATTACAGAACTCTGGAGCAGATGGGACTGTGACCTTATAGAAGTTTATAAAATCATGAGGGGCATTGATAGAGTGAATAGCCAAGGGTAGGGAAGTCCAAAACTAGAAGGTGTAAGTTTAAGGTGAGAGGGGAAAGATGTAAAACGGACCTGAGGGACAACATTTTCACGCAGAGGGTGGTGAGTGTATGGAATGAGCTGCCGGAGGAGCTGGCAGAGGCTGGTACAATTACAACATTTTAAAGGCGTCTGGATGGGTATATGAATAGGAAGAGTTTAGAGGCATATGGGCCAATGCTGGCAAATGGGACTAAGTCAGTTTAAAATATCTGGTTGGTATAGATGAGTTGGACCAAAGATTCTGTTTTTGTGCTGTCTAACTCTATGATTCCTGGTTCAGAGATAGGGACACTATGACTGCATTACAAGCACTCTAGAATCAACCTTTTACCCATTATTTGCACATTGCATATGGCTGTGCTCAGTTTTGTTGATTTTATGATTGTTATATCACAAGGTGTTGACAGGTTGAGAACAGCCAAATCAGAAACTTGTCCCACATTGCCCCCTATTAGCCAAGTGAACAATTACACCTAACTACTTAGGCTCTGTTCTCAATAAAAAGTGTTAAAGAATAGTAAGTGTACACACAAGATTTAAACAAAGATAAACACTGAACATTTAATATTTCCCACTTGTAAGAAGAATGACAAATTCTCTATTGATCTGTGCCATCACAGCTACAGAAAGGAAGGTTTTTGAGGAAGGTTTATCTACTGAGTCAGTATGGGTGGAAGTTAGGAACAGCAACGGAGCAGCCACCTCATTGGGGGTTTTCTACAGAGCCCCTAATAGCAGTAGGGAGATTGAAGAACTCATAGGCTGGCAAATTTTGGAAAAATGCAGATGTAGCAGGGTTGTTGTTATGGGTTACTTCAACTTTCCCAATATTGACTGGAACCTCCTTATTGCAGATGGTTTGGATGGAGCTGTTTTTGTCAGGTGTGTTCAGGAGGGTTTCCTTACTCAGTATGTAGACAGACCGACGAGGGGAGAGGCCATTTTGGATTTGGTGCTCGGCAATGAGCCAGGACAGGTGTCAGGTCTCGCGGTGGGAGAACACTTTGGTGACAGTGACCACAACTGCCTCACATTTACCATAGCCTTGGAGAGTGAAAGGAGCAGTTACCAAGGGAAGATATTTAATTGGGGAAAAGGAAATTATGACGCTATCAGACAGAAGTTGGGAAGTACAGATTGGGAGCAAATGTTCCACAGAAAGGGCACAACAGACATGTTTAAGGAGCAGATGTTGCAAGTGATGCACAAGTTTGGTCCTCTGAGACAGGCAAGAAAGGGTAAGATTAAGGAGCCTTGGATGATGAGAACAGACGAGCTTCACATCAAAAGGAAAAAGGCAACTTATGTAAGGTGGAGGAAGCAAAGATCTGGCACAGCTTTAAAGGATTACAGGCTTACTAGAAAGGAGCTCAGAAATGGACTGAGGAGAGCCAGGAGGGGGCATGAAAAAGGCTTGGCAGGAAGGATTAGGGAGAACCCAAAGGCATTTTACTCATACGTGAGGAATAAGAGAATGATCAGGGAGAAGGTAGGGCCGGTCAGGGATAGCGGAGGGAACATGTGCATGGAGTCTGAGCAGATAGGGGAAGCCCTAAATGAGCTTTTTGCTTTGGTTTTCACCAAGGAAAGGGACCCTGTTGTGAATGAGAACTTTGAGGAGTTGGGATACAGGCTGGAACAGATCAAGATTGATGAAGTTGATGTGCTGGAAATTTTGGCAAACATTAAGATTGATAAGTCCCCAGGGCCAGACCAGATTTATCCTCGGTTGCTCCGGGAAGTGAGAAAGGAGGTTGCTAAGCTGCTGGCGAAGATCTTTGCTTCTCCACTCTCCACTGGAGTCGTACCGGAGGATTGGAGGGAGGCAAATGTTGTTCCTCTTTACAAGAAGGAAAATAGGGAAATCCCTAGCAATTACAGACCAGTCAGTCTTACGTTTGTGGTCAGCCGGTTTTGGAAAGAATTCCGAGGGACAGGATTTATGACTATTTGCAAAAGTATAGCGTGGTTAAAAGCAGTCAGCATGGTTTTGTGAGGGGCAGGTCTTGCCTCACAAATCTTATTGAGTCCTTTGAGGAGGTGATGAGACAGGTCAATGAAGGTCGAGAGTGGATGTATATGGACTTCAGCAAGGCATTTGATAAGCTTCCCCATCGTAGGCTCATTCATAAAGTCAGGAGGTATGGGATACAGCGAGATTTGGCTATCTGGATTCAGAATTGCTTGGCTGACAGAAGGCAAAGATTGGTTGTAGATGGAAAGTATTGTGCCTGGAGGTCAATGGTGAGTGGTGTCCTGCAGGTTTCTGTTCTTGGGCCTCTGCTCTTTGTAGTTTTTATAAATGACTTGCATGAGGAGGTTGAGGGGTGGGTTAGTAAATTTGCAAATGACACAAAGATTGGACGTGCCGTTGATAGTATCGAGGGCTATTGCAGGCTGCAGCGCGACACAGACAGGATGCAGAGCTGGGCTGAGAAGTGGCAGATGGAGTTCAACCTGAATAAATGCAAAGTGATGCATTTTGGAAGGTTGAACTTGAATGCTGAATATAGGATTAAAAACAGGATTCTTGGCAGTGTGGAGGAACAGAGGGACCTTGGTGTTCAAGTGCATAGATCCCTCAAAGTTGCCACCCAAATAGATAGGGTTGTTAAGAAAGCACATGGTGTTTTGGCTTTCATTAACAGGGGGATCGGGTTTAAGAGCCGCGAGGTTTTGCTGCAGCTCTTCAAGACCCTGGTGAGACCACACTTGGAATATTGTGTTCAGTTCTGGTTGACCTATTATAGGGAAGACACAGAGGCTTTGGAGAGGGTGCAAAGAAGGTTCACAAGGATGCTGCCTGGACTGGAGGGCTTGTCTTACAAAGAAAGGTTGAAAAAACACGGACTTTTCTCTCTGGAGGGAAGGAGGAAGAGAGGTGACCTGATCGAAGTATACAAGGTAATGATAGAGTCAATAGCCAGAGACTTTTCCCCAGGGCAAAATTGACTGGCACGAGGGGTCATAATTTTAAGATATTAGGAGGAAGGTAAAGAGGAGGTGTCAGAGTTAGATTCTTTACGCAGAGAGTGAATGCATGGAATGCGTTGCCAGCAGTGGTGGTGGAAGAAAAGTCATTAGGGACATTGAAGCGACTACTGGACATGCACATGGACAGCAATTAATTAAGGGATGCATAGGCTAGGTTATTTTATTTTAACTTAGGAATAATCCTCAGCACAACATCATGTGCCGAAGGGCCTGTTCTGTGCTGTACTTTTCTATGTTCTATGATCAGATGTATGGTTATAACTGTCTTATGTAAGATGAGAGTTGTTCCTGATGACACGTCCTGAGCCAGTATGCTGTGGGCTATGGTGATCCTTCCTGAACCAGTCTCAAACATTCAGACTTCTGTGAAACCAGCAAGCAGCATTCGGAGCAGATGACAGGCTTCTACCTGACTGCAGTGAGAGACCAGCTGTGTGTCAAATGTTGACTGATCTTAGCCTGGCAGATGATGAGTACACTCAACAAATTGATTGGACATTGAATGATAAACCATGAATTTGGACTAGGCCTTTCACATGACACAGCCAATGTAGCAGTTCTCTGGTTCCCCACCTGGTTGTATTGTGTGTGCGTCAGATGTGGAAGGATCGTTTATAATTGGGAGTGTAGTGCTGGAAAAGCACAACAGGTCAGGCAGCATCTGATGATCAGAAGAATCGTCATTTTGGGCAAAAGCCATTCTTCAGGAGCTCATTCCTGATGAAGAGCTTTTGCCCGAAGCATCGACTTCATTCCTGAAGAAGGGCTTTTGCCCGAAACATCGATTCTCCTGCTCCTGAGATGCTGCCTTACCCGCTGTGCTTTTCCAACACCACATTCTTGACTCTAATCTCCAGTAATTGCTTGGATGAAGGTGAGGGGGGAGGTGTGGGTGCAGGTTTTGCACTTCCTGTGGTGGTAGGGGGAGGTGCTGGGAGTGGGGTGTGAGCTAGTGGGGGGCATGGATCTGACAAAGAACAAAAAGAACAAAGAAAATTTACAGCTCAGGTATGGCCTTTCGACCCTCCAAACCTGAGCCGATCCAAATCCACAGTCCAAACCTGTCGCTCAATTCCTAAGCATCTGCATCCCTCTGCTCCTCACCTACTCATGAATATATTCAGATGCATCTTAAATGAATCTATTGTGCCTGCCTCTACTACCTCTGCTGGCAATGCATTCCAGGCACCTACCACCCTCTGTGTAAAGTACTTGCCACGTGTGTCCCCGTTAAACTTTTCACCTCTCACCTTGAAAGCGTGACCTCTTGTTATTGAATCCTTCACCCTGGGGAAAAAGCTTATCTCTATCTATCCTGTCTATTCCCTTCATAATTTTGTAAGCATCAATCAGGTCCCCCCTCAATCTCCTTTTTTCTAATGAAAACAATCCTCAATTACTCAGCCTCTCTTCATAGCTAGCACATTCCATACCAGGCAACATCCTTGTAAACCTTCTCTGCACCCTCTCCAAAGCGTCCACATCCATTTGGTAATGTGGTGACCAGAACAGTACACAGTATTCTGAATGCGGCTGAACCAATGTCTTATACAATTTTAACATGATCTGCCAGCTCTTATATTCATTACCCCATCTGATGAAGGCAAGCATACTATATGCCTTCTTGACCACTCTATCCACCTGTGCAGCAATCTTCAGGGTATAATGGTTCTGAACTCCCAGATCTCTCTGCTCATCAACATTTCCCAAGGCTCTTCAGTTTACTGTATAATTTGCTCTAGAATTATGGCATCACCTCACATCTGCCTGGATTGAACTCCATCTGCCACTTCTCTGCCCAACTCACCAGTCTATCTATATTCTCCTGTATTCTTTGACAGTCCCCTATGCTTTCTGTTACTCCACCAATCTTTGTGTCATCTGCAAACTTGCTGATCAGACCAACAGTGCCCTCTTCCAGATCATTTATGTATATCACAAACAGCAGTGGCCTCAGCACTGATCTCTGTGGAACACCACTGGTCACTTTTCCCCCTTTCGAGAAACTCCCTTCAACTACTGCTCTCTGTCTCCTGTTGCTCAACCAGTTCTTTATCCACCTGGCTAGAACACTCTGCATACTATGTGACTTCACTTTCTCCCATTAGTTTACTATGGGGAACCTTATCAAACGCCTTACTAAAGTCCATGTATATGACATCTACAGTCCTTCCCTCATCTATCAACTTGGTCACTTCCTCAAAGAACTCTATTAGGTTGGTAAGGCACGATCTCCCTTGCACAAAGCCATGTTGCCTATCACTGATAAGTCTATTCTTTCCCAAATATAAATAGATTTTATCCCTCAGTACCTTCTCCAGTACCTTTCCCACCACTGACATCAGGCTCGCTGGTCTGTAGTCACCTGGAATATCCCTATTACCCTTCTTGTTCAAGAGGACAACATGAGCAACTCTCCAGTCCTCCGGCACCTCACCTGTGTTTAAGGATGCTACAAAGATATCTGTCAGGGCCCTAGCTATTTCCTCTCTCGCCTCCCTCAGCAACCTGGGATAGATCCCATCCGGTCCTGGGGATTTATCCACCTTAATAATCTCTAGCCTACCCAACACATCTTCCCTACTTATGTCAACATGATCCAGAGTAACCAAACTTCTATCTCTAATCTCAACATTCATCATGTCCCTCTCCTCAGTGAACACTGATGCAAAGTAATCATTCAGAATCTCACCCATTTTCTCAGGTTCAACACACAGCCTTCCCTCCTTATTCTTTAGTGAACCAATCCTTTCTCTAGTTGCCTGCTTGCTTCTTATATCAGAATAAAATGCTTTGAGATTCTCCTTAATTCTGCTTGCTAAAGCTACTTCATGACCCCTTATGGCCCGCTTGATTCCTCGTTTAAGACTGGTCCTACTCTCCCGATATTCCTCCAGGGTCTGTTCTGTTCTTAGCTGCCTGGACCTTATGTATGCTTCCCTTTTCCTCTTGGCTAGTTGTACAATTTCTCCTGGCATCCACGGTTCACGACTCTTGCCATTCCTATCCTTTGTTTTCAACGAGACATGCCTATCCTGCACTATCTTTAACCTATCTTTGAAAGTCTCCCACATATCAAATGTGGAGTTCCCTTCAAATAGCTGTGTCCAATCCACATTTCCCAGCTCCTGCCTAATTTTGATATAATTGGCCTTGGCCCAGTTTAATACTCGTCCCTTAGGACCACTCTCATCTTTGTCTATGAGTATTCTAAAACTTACAGAAGTGGCCACTGTTCCCAAAGAAATCCCCCACTGCAACTTCTCCCCTGGCCTGGCTCATTCCCCAACATCAGGTCCAATATGGCTCCTTCCCTTGTCAGACTATTGACATACTGCTCTCAAAAACTTTCCTGGATGCTTCTTACAAATTCTGTCCCATCCAGACCTCTGACACTAAGTGTATCTCAGTCAATGTTCAGAAAATTAAAGTCTCCCATCACCACTGCCCTGTTGCCTCTACATTTTCCATAATCTGTTTACCTATTTGTTCTTACACCTCATGCTCACTGTTGGGAGGCCTGTAATACAGCCAGAACAATGTAATTGCATCCTTCTTATTTTTCAGCTCCACCCATAATGCCTCACCACTCAAGCCCTCCATAGTGTCCGCCATCAGCACAGCTGTGATATTATCCCTGACCAGCAACGCAACACCTCCCCCCCTTTTACTTCCCTCCCTGTCCTGTCTGAAGCGACTATATCCTGGAACATTTAGTTGCCAATCATGCTCTTCCTTCAACGAAGTCTCTGTGATTGCAATAATGTCACACTCCCAGGCACCAATCCAAGCCCTAAGTTCATCTGCCTTACCCACTATACTCCTTGCATTCAGGCCACCAGTCATTTGCTCTCTGCCTACTCTTCCCCTTATTAATGCTAACTTCATGATTCTTACAGTCTCCAGTTTCCACCTTGCTGTCTACTTGTCTTCTCTTCTGGTTCCCAGCCCCCTGCCATATTAGTTTAAAACCTCCCCAACAGCAGTAGCAAAAACTCCACCAAGGATATTAGTTCCAGTCTGGTTCAGGTGTAGACTGTCCAATTTGTAATAATCCCACCTTCCCCAGAACCGGTCCCAATGTCCAACAAATCTGAGCCCCTCCCTCCTACATCATCCCTCAAGCCATGTGTTCATCCTGCCTATTTTTTCATTTCTACGCTGGCTAGCACATGGCACTACCTTTGAGGTCCTCCTTTTTAACTTCTCTCCTAGCTCCCTGAATTCTTCTTTCAGGACCTCATCTCGTTTTTTTACTTATATTGTTGGTGTCTATATGCACCAAGACAACTGGCTGTTCACCCTCCCCTTTTAGAAAGCTCTGCAGCCGATTGGTGACATCCCTGACCCAAGCACTTGGGAGGCAACATACCATTCGGGAGTCCCATTTTCAGCCACAGAACCGCCTATCTACTCCCCTTACAATAGAATCCCCTATGACTGTGGCCCTATGAGTCTTTTACCCACCCTTCTGAACAGCAGTGCCTGCCACGGTGCCATGATCTTGGCAATTGCTGCTCTCCCCTGGTGAGCCATCTCCCCCATGAGTATCCAAAACAGTATTACCTGTTTTGGAGGGAGATGACCGCAAGGGAAACCTGCACTCCCTTCCTACTCTTTTTCTGCTTTTTGTCACCCATCCACTGTCTCTCTCTCTCAGCAACTCGAAACTGTGGTGTGTCCAGTTCACTAAATGTGCTATCCACGACCTCCTCAGCATCACAGATGCTCCACAGTGAGTCAATCTGCAGCTCCAGAGCCGTCATGCGGTTGTACAAGAGCTGCAGCTGGACGCACTTCTTATAAGTGTAAGAGTCAGGAACGTCAGCCACGTCCCTGAGCTCCCACATCAAGCAAGAGGCACATGCCACAGGTCTCTAGCCCCCTGCCATTGTAAGCCTTAGCTTTATATCAACTAACTAAAACCAAACAATGCAAGAAAAGAAATGACAAGGGAGTCATAGAGGGAATGGTCTCTTAGGAACACTGATAGGGGTGGGAAAGGAAATATATCTTTGGTGGTGAGGTCCGTTTGTAGGTGGCGGAGGATGATGTGAGGTATATGGAGGTTGGTGGGGTATAAGGTGAGGACTGGGGGTTCTGATCTTGTTAGGAGGGGTGGGGTTCAAGGGCGGACGTGCGGGAAGTGGAGGAGATATGCTGGAGGGCATCGTCGACCACGTGGGAAGGGATATTGGAATAAGGAGGCCATCTGGGATTTTCTAACCGGAATTGGTCATCCTGGGAACAGATAGAGGAATTGGGAATAAGGGATGGTGGTTTTACAGGAGGTAGGGTGGGAGGAGGTGGGCTTGTCGTAGATGTCCATGGTTAGTCGGTTAATGGAGAGTAGGATGTGGAAGGATCCTTTGGGGCCTTGGACAGAAGTGAGGGGGGAGTTGTGGGTGCAGGTTTTGCACTTCATGCAGTGGCAGGGGAAGGTGCCGGGAGTGGGGTGTGGACTGGTGTGCGGTGGAGATCTGACAAGAGAGTCACAGAGGGAATGGTCATACCACACTCTCAACTTTGACCTTCACATCTGCAGTCCTCATTTGCTCCTCCTGGTTGTATTGTAGGCCAAAGAACTGGCTGATTTCTACATAGCAACCACTTTCAAATGGCAATATGCTTTGGTCTTTTGCTTGGAGAAGGGACTAAGTCCCAGTTTATTTCTGCACTTCTAAAGTCTTTTTCTTTTATTTATTCATTCATAAAATATGGGCATTGCTGGTTGGGCCAGAATTTGCTGCCTGTCCTAAGTTGCCCCTTGAGAAGGTGGTGGTGAGCTGCCTTCTTGAGCCACTGCAGTCCTTGTGCTGTTGGGATATTCACAATGCTGTTAGGGAGGGAGTTTCAGAGTTTTGATTTCACAACTTGCTGCAGTTTCTGACTTGCTTTTGTGTAGCCACAGTACTTACATGGCTCATTCTCATCAGGATGTTTATAGTAGGAGATTCAGTGATGGTCATGGCATTGAATGACGAGAGGTGATGGTTTGATTTTCTCTTGTTGAAGATGCTTATTGTCTGACAGTTGTGTGTCATGAATATTATTTGTCATTTAACAACTATATATTGTCTAGCACTTGCTGCATTTGGACATGGACTGCTTCAGTATCTGAGGAGCTGCAAGAATTGAACTTTGTGAAATCATCAGTGAACATCCCTACTTCTGACCTTAAAGTGGAGGGAAGGTCATTGATGAAGCAGCTGGAGTCAACATACAACATTTTTATACTGAAATTAAAATAGATGATCTAGTCGTTATCAGACCATGTTTGGTGCACAAATTTACTGCCAGTTTTCTGACACTATAACAGGATTATATTTCAAAAAATATTTCATTGGTTGAAAGGAACATTCTGAGGACTTGAAATTATATATTCATTCTAGACTAGGAAGAGGCCAAACAATCCATTCAATGCAACAAAAAAGGTAAAGTCACCATAGTCTTACCAGACCATAGGGCTGGCTCTCTCATTAGCGAGAGAGAGAGAGAGAGAGAAACAGATAGATAACTGGCAATGAAGGGAGAGGTTGAGAAGGATACTGAAAACAATAAATGCTGGCAATCACAGCTGGCCATGCAGCATCCATGGAGAGAGAGTCAGCTAAAGTTGTGAGTCGAGATGAATCTTCATCAGATAACCCCCAACATTTGTTGTCTTCAGTACAGATTCCAGCATCTGCAGCAATTTGCTACTAGTTTGAGAAGGAGAAACCCTCATAGTAATCTCAAACTGTGTAAGAATTGAACCCACAGTGCTGGCATCACTCTGTATCACAAACTGAGCTATAAAAGCAGTGGACTGCAAAGGCTGGAGATTTGAACATGATGTGGTCATCACCCCATTCTATCCCTGATGGGTTTGCAGGTTCACATCTCTCAAGTGCTCCATCCCATTTCTCTTCAAGTTCAAGTCCTCCTCCTCCCCATCTAACTCTATCTGCTTGTATGTTTTTTGTATGTTTCCTCAACCCACTCCCTTCCACCACTCATTCATCCTGCAATATCGATATGACGGCGGAAAAGACCGATGATCTCCGGAACGAGCCGAAAGCCGTGCTCAGGTCCCAGAAAGAACCGAGAAGCACCGAAAGCGCTCCCTGGAAAAGATAACCCGCCTGTGACGTAGCTTTCCTCCCACGGACTATTCCGAAACGACCGAAGGTTCCCGAACGCACCATCCCCTCCCTGGGAGGGACGGAGGTGTATGGCGGAAATTGCCGAGAGGGTTCGTTGGTGGCCGAGGGGCTGTTCGGATGGGAAGGGCCGTAAGGATCGTGGGGAGGAGGAGGAGACGGCGGAACCCGCCGAAGATTGCCGAGGCGGCCATCTTGCCGGGTTCAGATAGTGAGAGGGAGAGTGGGGTTCCGGCTTTCTCCTCAGAGGCGAAAGTCCGGGCGCCGGCGGGCATCGAGAGGGAGGGAGAGAGAGTAAGAGATAGGGGGCAATAGTAAGAACCGGGGCAGGAGGGTAACGGGGGTGGGGGAAAGAGGGAGGTGAAAGTAAGATACAAACACCCGGGTGTGTATTGGTGTTTTAACCCCCGCCCCCACCGACCCAAACCCCTGACCCCACAAGTTTGCGGAGATCTCCCTCCGGAATCCTCCCCGGCCCCTGAAGCCTCGGGGCTCGAGTGAAGAACAAACCGGGTTGCGCCTAAGTTCCGCCGCAGATGTGAGGACCCCCCCCCCCCTCGCCCTTTCCAATCCCGACAGGGCAACTTTTATTGTAATTTTATTTGTTAGTTTTAATGATCTTTATACGATTTTCTTTCTGCTGGAATCTCTTACCTGTCAGCACCAACGCTGCAATTCTGTTTTTTTTGTCCCTGATATTTTATCATTTCAAACTAGTTTGTTTTAGGGGCAGTTAGATGTCTCTGTGCGCTGTAAATATTCTCTAGTGTTCCTCCCCCCCCTTTTTTTTATTTAAAAAGTTTTTGTTTCCTCTCTGAGCGTGTGTGGGATCCCTTTTCAAAGTCCAGAGATGACCACCAGAACACCGTTACCTCCACTCAATGAGTCTGATCAGGTAAGCCCTTCTACACTTTACAGATCATTTAAACTCCCTTGCCAGTGTATTTTCTAGCAGATGATTTGTTCAGTGATTTATATTCACCGATTAGGAACCCTGGGTTTTGGGGAAAGATTGTATGTGTTGTGTTGGGAGGGTATCAATCTCTTGGGTCTGCTCCCCTCTCAACACACTTCCATTCGTGCAACCCCCCGTTTACCCTCTAACTTTGTTTTGCCACTGTCCTATTTCTGTCATTACCTTTGGATGTCAGTGCCTAGGAGTGCATTAAATATTTAGAGGGGGTCTTTCCTTCCCTCCTGCGTTCACCTCCCCGCCTGTCTAATTCAACCGAACCCAGAATGTCTAAGGTCATGTTGCACGGTCCTTTGTAAATTTATGTTGATGGATTTTGTGTCTCTGTTCTCTGCCCCTTCTGTCCTGAAGCTGTCACCCCTCAACTGAGGGAATTGACAGGTTTGGGGGCAGCTGAGTGTGAACATGGAACCTGAAGTGCATCTTGCTGACTGTGGCGGACAAGTGATGCTCAATATCTGAAATAAAAACAAAGTGCTTGAGAAACTCAGGAGGTCTGGCAACATCTGTGGAACAGAATTAATGTTTCAAGTCCAATATGACTGTTTTCAAACATTGATGGTTTGTAGAAGCCTGGACAAGTGAGTGTTGTGGTTGAAGGCTTGGGAGAGATGAAGTGCTTCATAGTTTCAGTTGAATTCTGAGAGAAGGAAATGTGTTGCTGGAAAAGCGCAGCAGGTCAGGCAGCATCTAGGGAACAGGAGAATCGACGTTTCGGGCATTAGCCCTTCTTCAGGCTAATGCCCGAAACGTCGATTCTTCTGTTCCCTAGATGCTGCCTGACCTGCTGCGCTTTTCCAGCAACACATTTCCATCTCTGATCTCCAGCATCTGCAGACCTCACTTTCTCCTCAATGAATTCTGAGAGAACTCAAGGGAAGTGTGCTTTGTCTCTTTTTAGTATTTTCTGTTGTTGGTTGCTATATCTCTATACAGTTCATGATGTAGAATTGTTGTCTTGTGCAATTTCATGCATTTTTAAAAAATAAACAAAGAGCGTTGATGTTTTATGAGTCATAAGTGAAAGTTGTGTACCCCCTCCCCCATGTGGGTGAGTGTGGTTATGCCGGAAGCTCTCTTGTTTACATGCTTTACTTTTGGTCAGTTGAATTTGTTACTGAGCCAGTCTCTTGGGATGTGAAAGCAGATTGAATGTTGCAAGCAGACACAAAACAGACAAGCCTGCCTTGGTATCTCTTTTCCTTCACTACATTAATTAGTACAGTGTGTCCTCCAGGAAAAGGGGCCTGGGTTTTCTTTTCAGTCTGAACAAAATCTACCATTGCTTTCCCTATAACTCATTATTGTTACAGTTAATTGGACTGGCAAGTAAGTACAGGAAAGGGAACTGCAGAGTCTGCCCTGATTTTTCCCCATCTACCAGAGAGCAGCTGATTGGGCAAAAATTGGCAATGAACCGCCGGTCTTCCTGGCTTGTGAAGCTCACTGCCATCTCATTCGGTGTGTTTCTCGGTCTGGCTAGAAAGACATGGCCGAGGATGGTGGTCCTTGTTAGAACAGAACCATATTGAAGATAATTCGAGCAATTGCAACCGGCTTCCATGGATATGGTTTGCTCAATGGAATCTTTCAGTTGTTGTACTGTAGAAACCTTTTGATAATTCGTAGACTAACAGGGCTGTACAGGAACTGTTAGTATCAAGAGACAATGATGAGGACATCACAGATAAAATAAATATAGAATCATAGAATTTGTACAGTGTGGCCCATTGAGTCAAGACTTATGCACTTTATGGGAAGGTCCGAGGAAGTGTTGCTGAACAGAGAGACCTTGGAATGCAGGTTCAGAGCTCCTTGAAAGTCAAGTCGCAGGTAGATAGAATTGTGAAGAAGGTGTTGGTATTCTTTTCTTTATTGGTCAGAGTATTGAGTACAGAAGTTGGGAGGTCATGTTGCGGCTGTATGGGACATCGGTTAGGCCACTGATGGAATATTGCATGCAGTTGTGGTCTCCTTCCGACCAGAAAGATGTTGTGAAACTTGAAAGGGTTCTGAAAAGATTTACAAGGATTTTGCCAGGGTTGGAGGATTTGAGCTTTAGGGAAAGGCTGAACAGGCTGGGGCTGTTTTCCCGGGAGCGTCGGAGGCTGAGGGCTAACCTTATAGAGGTTAATAAAATCATGAGGGGCATGGATTGGGTAAATAGACAAAGTCTTTTCCCTGGGGTCGGGGAACTAGAGGGCATAGGTTTAGGGTGAGAGGGGAAGGATTTAAAAGAGATCTAAGGGGCAACATTTCATGCAGAAAGTGGTACATTATGGAATGTGCTGCCAGAAGAAGTGGTGAAGGCTAGTACAATTGCAACATTTGAAAGGCATCTGGATGGGTATATGAATAGGAAGGTTTGGAGGGATATGGGCCGGGTGCTGGCAGGTGGGACTAGATTGGGTTGGGATATCTGGTCGGTATGGACAAGTTGGGTCTGTTTCCGTGCTGTACATCTGTATGACTGAGTCCACACTGACTCACCAACAAGCATCCAATCTGTACATTTCCAATGGTTAATCCACTTAGCGTGCACACTATGGCAATAGCATGACCAATCCACCCAACCTGTACATCTTTGGACTGTAGGAGGAAATCCATGCCGAAAGTGCGGAGAGAATGCCTGTGTGAAGTTTGCACAGTCGTCCGAGGGTGGAATTGAACTCAGATTTCTGGCGCTGTGAGGCAGCAGTGCTAACCACTGAGCCACCATATGGCCAAGAGTTTCGGAATATCAGTCAAACTCTTGATTAGAATCTTGCTTAAAAAATTAGTTAAAGGATGTTTGTTGAATTGATGTTTTGTGATTTGTGATATTTGTTTCTGATAGGTTTAATATTTTGAAGATTTAGGTGCTAACGTCAAGTCGTGATTTGTACATTGTATAGATTGCCTCTCATATGTTCAGAGATTTAAATGCATGACATACATTCCCCGTTCCTATAATAAAGAAGTGATTAATATTGGTGAAATTTCTTACTTACCCTGTGATTTCAAATTGCCTCGAACTTTTGAAGTGTTGACAGATTTTGTTCTCAGTCCAAATAGCTAATGTTGGTTCACATTGCAGCAGAGAGCTGCCAGAACGGATCCATGACCAGCTCTAAATCAATGTTTCTTTTACTTAAGTTAAAAAAAGTTCAAGTTGAGGTATAACAAAGGGCATCCTCAAAGAGAGGGAGTGGGACGCCATAAGTCACATCCTGGAGATTTGTGTAAACATTGGGAAGCCCCCGTCAGACAACAATTCTTTATCACTTTGATTACTGTCATTCCTGCTTGTGTTGGAGGCAGCAGGTGAAGAAATGAAAAGCAGGGTGTATGAAGTTAGCTGATGTAAACTGGTGCCATCAGCACCCTTGCGTTAGGGAGAGAAGGAAGTAGTAGCTGATGAAGACCGTTCTCAGATTGTCAGGACGTTTCATAATCTATGGAATTATTATGACAGCAAACATAACATCCAAATCTCAGACAGCAAACTCTTGTCACAGGGATGCTGGTCCAGAGAGGAAACTGGGCCCAGGACATTAGGGAAGCCCACTTTCTTCCAATACTGCTCTTTGTGGGCCCTTTAACATCCATCTTACCAGCCTATTTGTTTACTGTTTGAGCTGAATGACAGCACTACCTGATGACTGATCTACTGCTGAGCTAACCTTTTTGACCAGGCAAGTGTGTGGCAATTGAGTGAGGACAATGTTCAGTATTAACTTTCTTTGTCCTTTACTAGTGTCTCAGGCGCAGAGGCCTTTGTGACTGCGGAACCAGTATCCTGGCAAAGAGCGACAAACACTTCATTGTGCATTTCCCCGCTCCCACACCTAGTGATTGTAAAATGGTTCTGATGAATGACAGTCAGAAATTTTCAAGTATTTTGTGAAAGTGAGAAATAGAATAAAGTTTGATAATGTTTGGCTGGAATTGACTGACATAGGACCATCAATCATTTTGAGTTCTAACTCTGATTAGAATGTTCTTTTGTATGTTGTGGCACAAGATGCATTCCTGGTCAGGTGGATAATATTCAGCAACCCTAATCAGTGTAAGACTGGTGTATTTCTCACTTTATGGTAGGCCTCATTGCTAAGAGACTGGTGAATATTTAACAGTCAACACTGACTGTGGAAATATCTGTCATGTATTGGAAGAAAGAAAGTGCATTTATAGAATATATTTCTTGATGTCAGAACATCCTCAAGTGTTTTACAGCCAATCAAGGCATTTTGTTTGAAATGTAGACTCTATTGCAATGTTGGAACTGCAGAATTCGGTCTGTGCAAACCAGGGTTCCAGGAATGAGATTAAAGAGCAAATCCTGTGACTTTGGTATTGGATGAGAGATAGATATTGGCCAAAAAATTTGAAGATATTTGCTTCTCTGCTGCATTCAGGAAGGTGCCTTGTGAACTTGCCTATCTATCCTGAGAAATCTTGGGTCAAAAGGTTTGGGGAGATTAATCCCCCCCTACCTCTTCAACCAGGACTACATCAAGTTGCAGTGTCAAATTCCTGGCTTGCCCTGTACAGCCCTCTGATTTGGGTGAACACAAGATGTGTAAAAGCAGAAGTAGGACATTCAGCCCATTGAATCTGTTCCGCCATTTGGTGAAATCATGACTAATCTGACAATCCTCAGCTCCACTTTCCTGCCTTTTTCCCATAACCATTGAATCTCTTATTGATTAAAAATCTGTCTATCCCAATCTTGAATATACTTAACAACCCAGCTTCTACCATAAACCCTCTGTCGTAAAGAATTCCACAAATGCACTATCCTCCTCTGTCCTCATTAGTCACCCTTGACTTTGAGATTGTGCTTTCTGGTCCTAGACTCCCTGCATCTACCCTGTCAGCTTCCTGAAGAATCTTAGATATTTCAATAAGGTCTCCTTTCATTTTCCAATGAATACCAGCCCAAGTAAGTCATTCTCTCTTTGTAAGACAGTCACTCCATACCTGGGATAAATATAGTGAGCTTTCTCTGGATTGCTTCCACTGCCAGTATGCTTCCAAGGATTAGCTTTTGAGCAGCGCTCTGAAAGCTAGTGCTTCCAAATAAACCTGTCGGACTATAACCTGGTGTTGTGATTTTTAACTTTGTCCGCCCCAGTGCAACACCAGCTTCTTCACAGTATGTTTTCCCTTAGTTAGGGGAATCAGAACTGTCCGTGAACCACCGAAGATTCAGCCATGTCTGGCAGCTTGTAATAAAGCTGCTTTGTATGTGTGACAGTCATTCTGTTATGCTGATGGTAGTATACTTGTTCATGTTAAATTGTGTGTGAGAGAAACTGCAGTTTCCATGGCATATCCACAGCACTACCTTGAGTGGTTCTGATTTCCAGTGGCAGGAACAATAGGTAATCAATTGACTTTGGTCAAATATCCACTGTTACTGTTGTGTTTGAGTTTGATTTATTGTTGTCACCCGTACCAAAATACAGTGAAAAGTGTTGTTTTGCGTGCTGTACAGGAGATGGTACCATGCACTGGTGGTGGCAGGACAGTGCAGGATACAGAGTTACAGTCACAGAGTAAGTGCAGAGAAAGAGATCAGAATTAGCATTTGAGAGGTCCATTCAAAAGTTTGATAACAGCTGTCCTTGAATCTATTTGTAGGTCATAGAGTCACAGAGATGTACAGCATGGAAACAGACCCTTCTGTCCACCTTGTTCATGCCAACCAGATATTGTAACCTAATCGAGTCCCATTTGCCAGTACTTGGCCCATATCTCTCCAAATCCTTCCTATTCATATACCTATCCAGATGCCTTTTAAATGTAATTGTAGCAGCGTCCAGCACTTCCTTTGGCAGGTTATTCCATGCACATACCATCCTCTGCATGAAAAAGTTGCCCCTTAAGTCCCTTTTAAATTTTTCCCTTCTCAAATTGAACCTATACTGTCTAGTTCTAGACTCCACCACCCCAGGGAAAAGACCTTGTCCATTTACCCTATTCATGCCTCTCATGATTTCATAAACCTCTTTCAGGTCACTCCTCAGCCTCTGATGGTCCAGGAAAAACAGCCCCAGCCTATTCAGCCCTTCCGTGTAGCTCAGACCCTTTAACCCTGGCAACATCCTTGTATATCTTTTCTGAACCCTTTCAAATTTCACAACATCATTCCTATAGGATGGAGACCAGAATTGCATATAATATTTGTATTCAAACATCTGCCTAATGGAATAGGGTGGAATAGAGTCTAACCAGGATGTAGGTTTGCTTGCTGAGCTGGAAAGTTTGTTTTCAGACGTTTCGTCACCATATTAGGTAACATCAGTGAGCCTCTGGATGAAGCACTGATAGTATTGCCCGCTTTTTATTCATGTGGTTAGGTTTCCTTGGGTTGCGGACATCATTTCCTGTGGTGACATCATTTCCTGTTCATTTTCTCATGAGGTGGTAGATGGGAACCAAGTCAATGCATTTATTGGTAGAGTTCCGGTTGGAATGCCATGCTTTTAGGAATTCTCCTGCATGTCTCCATTTGTCTTGTTCTGGGATGGATGTGTTGTCCCAGTCGAAGTGGTGTCCTTCCTCATCTGTATGTAAAGATATAGTGAGAGTGGGTCATGTCTTTATTGTGGCTAGTTAATGTTCATGTATCCTGGTGGCTAGTTTTCTGCATGTTTTTCCAATGTGTAGTGTTTGTTACAGTTCTTGCAAGGTATTTTGTAAATGACAAGAGTTTTGCTCATCTGTATAGGGTCTTTCAAATTCATTAGCTGCTGTTCTAGTGTGTTGGTGGGTTTGTGGGCAACCATGATGCCAAAGGGCCTGAGTAGTCTGGCAGTCATTTCCGAGATGTCTTTGATTTGGGGAGATTGGCTTGGGTTTCTGGATGTGTTTTGTCTGCTTGTTTGGGTTTGTCGCTGAGAAATCGGCGGACTGTGTTCATTGAGTACCGATTCTTTTTGAATATACTGTATAGATGATTTTCCTCTGCTCTGCATAGTTCCTCTGTGCTGCAGTGTGTGGTGGCTTGTCAAAATAATGTTCTATTGCAGCTTCGTTTGTGGATATTAGGATGATTGCTTCTGCAGTTCAATATTTTGTCCGTATGTGTTGTTTTCCTGTAGACACTGGTTTGAAGTTGCCCATTGGCTGTTTGCTCTACTGTGACATCTAGGAATGGCAGTTTGTTGTTGTTTTCCTCCTCTTTAGTGAATTTTATGACAGTAAGGGTATTATTGATGGTCTTGAAGGTTTCCTCTAAATTTGTTTCGTTTAGTGATGACAAAGGTATCCTAAATGTAGCGGACACAAAGTTTGGGTTTGGGACTTGAACAAACAGCTCTGCCAATCATCCAACCAGCGTCTACAGGAAAACAACACGTGGACCAAATAATGAACTATAGAAGCAATCATCCCAATGTCCACAAATGAAGCTGCATTAAAACATTATTTCAACAAGCCACCACACACTGCAGCACAGAGGAACTACGAAGAGCAGAGGAAAATCACCTATACAATGTATTCAAAAAGAATGGGTACTCAATGAACACAGTCCGCTGATTTCTCAGCAACAAACCCAAACAAGCAGACAAAACACACCCAGAAACCCTAGCCACTCCCCCTACATCAAAGACATCTCAGAAATGACTGCCAGACTACTCAGACCTCTTGGCATCATGGTCGCCCACAAACCCACCGACACAGTAAAACAGCAGCTAATGAACTTGAAAGTTTTACAAGATCAACCAGGGAGGTTTTTCTGGCGAGGTTGTTATGTTTGTTAAATACTATGGATATTGGCATTCTGAGACAAGCCTAGAAAGTCCTCAAGAAGCTCAGCATGTCTGACATTATCTGTGGAGAGAAAAACAGAGTCAAATGAATAAGGAAAAGTATTAGACTCAAAACACGAACTGTGTTTTCTCTCCACAGATGCTGCCAGACTTGATGAGTTTCTTCAGTATTCTGAGGTCATTACGTATTTAAACTAGCGCTACAGAGATCAGGAGTGTAAAACTGCACCATTGCTAATTATGACTGTGAGCTCAACATCGTTCCTATAGGATGGAGACCAGAATTGCACATAATATTTGTATTCAAACATCTGCCTAATGGAATAGAGTCTAACCAGGATGTAGGTTTGCTCGCTGAGCTGGAAGATTCGTTTTCAGATAGAACAGTGGTGCCATTCCTTAAATGTTCTTTCTCCTGACAGTGTGGAGAGGAGAGAGAATTATAGAATTCCTACAGTATGGAAACAGGCCCTTTGGCCCAACAAGTCCACACCGACCCTCTGAAGAGTAACTCACTCAGACCCATTCCACTACCCTATATCCCATTCCCCTACCCTATATCCTCCATTTACCCCAAACTAATGCACCTAACCTACACATCCCTGAATACTATGGGCAATTTAGCATGGCCAATTCACCTAACCTGTGCATCTTTGGATTTTGGAAGGAAACTGGAGCACCCAGGGGAAATCCATGCAGACATGGGGAGAATGTGTACACTTTGCACAGTCACTTAAGGCTGGAATCGAACCTGGGTCTCTGGCACTGTGCGGCAGCACTGCTAACCACTGAGCCACCGTGCCCCCCATGTTTCTGTTCTGGGCCTAACCAAGTAATGTAACAGAAATTCTGACCTCCAGTTGCTGTGTCAGTCGAACATGTTGCCCAAAGAACCACCTGTACTTGTGGTTTTAATGAACAATCATCTTTAGATATTTTCTAATCAACTGGTTTAGAGATGATGTTACACAGTTCTGGGACTTGAGCCCGTCATCCTAGCTTAGAGGTGGGGACGGAACCACTGCACCACAAGGGCTGCCATATGTATTTCAGTGTAGATCTGAGATTGCCTTTCCCTGGTGCTTAGTAACTGCAGAAAATATGAGATGCTCAATGGACTTGAGCCATCCGAGTACTGAGCGGAATTGCCGGCCTTGGCTGTGCTTCAAAATGACTTGTTGCTTGTTCAGTGCCTTTACTACTTGTGTTGTGCATTTAAGCCCCTTAAAGTTCCAATCAGAGCGACTTCTCCTTGGGTTTTCCAGGGAAAACACCATACTTGCAGTTTCTGTGTGCCTCAAGGCAAGCAGCTTGTTGGTTTCTGTTGAATAGGATTCTATTAGTGGTAGGCAGGCCAGCCCTAAACCATCCAGGCAACATTTTCTGATTGCTAAACGTGACCTGTTTTGTTAGTTTGTGGGACATGGGTGTCACCGGCTGGGCTATTTAATCATGACCTCACTGACTAAACCACCTCCACTTGAGGTTACACCTCACCCTGGCCTTCCTCCACGTCATCATCTGATTGTTTTTGTTAAGTTGTTTGAAGCAGTACAAATTGGTGTACAATGTAGATTAGATTAGATTAGATTACTTACAGTATGGAAATAGGCCCTTCGGCCCAACAAGTCCACACCGCCCCGCCGAAGCGCAACCCACCCATACCCCTACATTTACCCCATACCTAACACTACGGGCAATTTAGCATGGCCAATTCACCTGACCTGCACATCTTTGGACTCTATTGTAAGAGCTCTACGTTGCAGCAATGGCTCATTGAATACCTCCAGGTGTGTCTTGTAAACCAGGTCCAAGTCAAAGTACAGGTTGACCATGATCAAATTAAACAGATGAACAGGCTCAAGGGGTTGAATGGCCTCCTCCTGTTCTCCTGTGTGAAAATGTATATTTCAGCTTACCTTTAAGTTGTCTGATTCCACCTGGTGCCATTGGATGTCCTGTTTCTCAAGGTATCTAACCCAGTGCACTCACTGGCAGCTCTGTCCATTGGTTGGCAGAGTGCCACAGACAAAGTGTGCTTGGAACTCTTCTGCCCCTACCCTCAGCCTTCATTCTTGAAGCACCAAGATCACGGTTTTGTTAATCTTTGCTGCTTCCTACTTGTGCTGGCACACATCTCATCTATATCTGAATGAAATAACCATTACCCAGGTCTCTAGTACTCATACCTATGTCTGGGGATTTTAAAGGGGTAGTTTAGGAAGGCCATGCTCTCCAACACTGGGAAATGATCCTGCACTGTACAACATCTTGTACACTAATGTGACCTCATCACCTGTAATACTCCTGACTGATAAGCTCACTTAATTTTAAATCCTTTGTGTTTTCTCTGTCTCTTTTATTCCCTTTCACTATGTCTCCTCACACTACCTTTCTCAACATCTACAAAACATGTCTTTTGAATGAAGTTTTGGTCCCCATTCAAAATCTCTTGCTTTCTGCTCTTGGTGACTGAAAAGAATCTTGGTAGATGGTTTGAATATACAAGATGGCCAGGCAAGTGTAAGTTCTGTTTCAGAATAAATCCCCTCGTTGGGATATGCACCCTCTGCCCTGAGAGAGGCGGAGACTGCGCAATTGAAGAGGATTGGCTGTGGTTGTAAGAAAAAAGTGAGGACTGCAGATGCTGGAGATCACAGCTGAAAATGTGTTGCTGGAAAAGCGCAGCAGGTCAGGCAGCATCCAAGGAGCAAGAGAATCGACGTTTCGGGCATGAGCCCTTCTTCAGGCTCATGCCCGAAACGTCGATTCTCCTGCTCCTTGGATACTGCCTGACCTGCTGCGCTTTTCCAGCAACACATTTTCAGCTGTGACTGTAAGAAGCCTTGTTCATTCTGAATTCTTAATTTAGAAAAGGCATTTCTTCCAATTATCAGATACATTGGTGACCCAAACACCAACACGCATTTAGTATTCACAGAAACCTGCTGTCTTTTTTTTAAATCCTTGTCTGATTGCACCACACCTGATCTTTGGCCCTCATTTACTGCAATGACCCCAGCGCTCAGGCTCCTGCACTGGAACCAATCTGTGTCAGGAAGCAAAAGCAAAATACTATGGATGCTGGTGATCTGAAATAGAAACAGAAATCGCTGCAGAAACGTAGCAGGTCTGGCAGTTTCTGTAGAGATGGAAACTAAGTTAACGTTTCAAGCACATTGTGCCTGTTCTTTGGAACAGGGTGATGTGAAACCCCATATGAGTTGTTGGGATTGGTGGTGGCGCTAGGGAGTTTGGGTCAGTGTTTCTCATGCTTGGATCACTGATACAGATCTCTTTTTTTTCTCTGTTGCTGTAAATTGTAGGCTGGGCTTTTCAGCTGGAAAACAAGAGCGAAAAACCCAAGCTGTCCCCAAATGGCAGTATCTTGGAGTTGTTTCTCTCTTTGACTTGGCCCCAGATAGTCTTGTGGCCCAATCAGCCCCTCATGCTGACTACAGCTGTCAGCTGGAACTTGGTATGCAGCTCTCTCTCAGGTTGTGAGTTTGAACCCACTCCAAATATTGCAGCACATAATCCAGGCTGGCTCTTGCAGTGCCAGTCTACCAAGCAAGATATTAAACTGAGGCCCTGTTAAGTCTTCGGCTGATATAGGTGATCCAACTACATCCTTGGAAAAGATCAGTCTAGTTCTTTGGGTCCAGGAATCAATATTTACTCCTTAGCTGGCACCGCTAACAGGTAATCTACTTATTTATTTCCACTGGCAGCTGATTGGTGACTAGAGGGCACCAGATGAAGGTAATTGATATTAAAATCACGGGCTCGGGGGAACAAAGAAATACATTTTTGCATAGTGAGTTTTTGTCATCTAGAATGCACAAACTGAATAAGTAAATGAAACAAACTCAGCTGTAACTACCAAAGGTGACATGAGTAAGTATTTGCATCTCTGCTGCGCTGCTGTGGAACCAGTTGCTGTTTTTAAGGAGAAATTCTCCAGGACGTCCCTTTGAGAGTGCAACAGCATGGAAGCCGGTTATAAAACCCCAAATTGTCTGCATTGCTTATGATATACAATGATTGGCAATGGATTCTGGATCAATGGTGCTGGAAGAGCACAGCAGTTCAGGCAGCATCGAGGACCTTCAGCAAAATCCACGTTTCGGGCAAAAGCCCTTCATCAGGAATAAAGGCAGATAACCTGAAGCGTGGAGAGATAAGCTAGGGGAGGGTGGGGGTGGGAAGAGAGTAGCATAGAGTACAATGGATGAGTGGGGGAGGAGATGAAGGTAATAGGTCAGGGAGGATTGGCAATGCTCTTCCCAACTGTGTAAATGTTGGCATGTTTGTCAGTGCCAAATCTTCATTCACTCTGAGGAATAATCTCGCCCATCCCATGTTGCTTCTAAATCCTAATCTGATCTAAAGTCTAAAGTTGCATCATTGGAAGCGAGGTCCTACAGAACACAGAAAGAGACCATTCAGCTCTCCGTCACTCTTGTCCTCCTTCATTGTCCCCATCATTCTAGCCATTTCTTCCTCCTGTTTATTCATCTCCCCCCCCCCCCCCCCCCCCCGCATTCTCTTAAACATATCAATGATATTCACTTTGATCCTTCCCTGAGGAGTGAATTCCCCACTCCGGGTAAAGGGATTTTTCCTGAAGTTTTGATTGGATTTACTGGGATATGTCTAACACTTTGCTGTTGCCTTAGGGTGTGAGTGGGGGCAAGATGGAGGCGAATGTTGGCAGGTAAGCCCTCCTTAAATCTGTGCTTCAAGCTAGTTCCTAAGCAAACAATGCCTGGGTGTGGACGGTCATTGTTGCTGTTTCCAAGTAGAGAGGACAGTGGCAGAATGTCTCTCATGGGCCTTGGGTAAAGCACTTTTAAACGAGTTGGTCAGAGTCAATGCCAGATAATTGGGTCCACAGACATTTTAAAAAAGCATCTACAGTGAGTTATACCCTGGAGAATGGAAGGGAATCAGCTATGTATATTGTAGCTGATGTGGAAATGATGTAAGGAAAACCAAAGCTCCCTCCGGTTACCTCTGAATCCGCTCCAGCTTTTGGTGCCTGCACACATGCTTTATGCAGATAGCAATTAGCATCGTGCAGCGAGCCAGTGCAGTCGCAACACCTGAATCACATAACAGCACATTCTGTTAACCAGCTGTCTCCACAAAGATCCCCTTAGCAACATGAGTTAATGTGCTGGAGTACTGCAGCTCTGAGCCGTTGTGGATATAGGTTCTACAGGTTGCTGATCTCCATACATAGGTAAGGCTGGAGCAGTGGTGGCTCCCTACCTCCCTTCTCCCCCCCCCCCCCCCCCCCAGCTGTCGTGTTCGCTCTCTCTCGGCTTCTCTGTTATATGCATCTCTCTTCCTGACTGTTACCCCTCTGCCTTTTATTATAATTGCCTGCGGTTTTTCTTCACATTCGTAATCAGAGGTTGAACAGAAAAAAAATGAACCGAAATGATTATTTTGTCAAATCTTAGCACACGATAGTATGCCATTTAGCCCATCGCGCTTGTGCCTCTTCAGCATATTAAATCCCTTTTCCTCAGTCTTAGTGATCACATTTAGCTTTTTGTGGTTGATATTGCAGGTTGTCAATTACATAAGTGTTTCGGATCTGTCATAGACACACACAATAGGTTATCAACCAGCCTGTTGGCAGCTGTGCTTTGGAGAGAGCCTTGGAACCCAGGGTGTTGACTTAATTTGGCATTGATGTTCCAGTGCATGTTTGTCTTCCTGGTGGTTGAGTGAACTTACCTGATGATTAGCACAGCTAAGGAGAGGCAGAAGATTTCAGGTTTGCTGCCTGGAAGGGTGTCCTCCAGGAGTGGGGACTGTCGGAGGGATGCTGTTGTGCCTGTTGTTATCAAACGGGAGGTTGAATGGCTCTCATCATTGCTATCCTGTCACTTCTGTGAGGTTCTGAAGGGACTGATGATGATTGAGGATGTGAATCCACAATCCATCTCCGTCAACATGGGAGACACAGGGCAGGCACAAGTTGTGCAGTCACATTGTGGGGACAAGGGAAGAGAAGCAGGAAATGTGTGGGGGGTGCGGGATGTACAGGAAATGGACAGGGAGTGTGGTGGATGGTGAGGGTTAAATGTACAGGGAGTGCTATGGGGGTGTAAGGGGAAAGTGTACAGGGAGTGCTATGGGGGTGTAAGGGGAAAGTGTACAAGGAGTGCAATGGGTGGGCGAGGGGGAAAAGTATGGGATGCACAGTGGGGGGCGTGAGGGTGAAATATACGGGGCGCGTGATGGGGAGGAGGTGAGGGGGAAAACTACGGAATGTGTAGTGATGGGGCGAGGGGAAATGTATGAGTAGGGTGTGTGGTGGTAGTGAAGAGGGCATGTACGGGGTGGGATGTGTGATGGGGGGAGCTGAAGGAGAAACGTGGTGAGGAGGAAATTATGGGGTGGGGTGTGGGGTGAAGAGGAAATGTGTGGGGCATGTGGTGGGCAGGTGACTGGGAAAGGTGTCGGGTGGTTTGTGGATTATGGGGGCAACGGTGGAAAGGTGCGGGACGGTTTGTGGATTGTGGGGGCGATGGAGGAAAGGCGCGGGACGGTTTGTGGGTTTTGGGGGCGACGGTGGAAAGGCACGGGGCAGTTTGTGGGTTTTGGGGGTGATGGTGGAAAGGCGCGGGACGGTTTATGGGTTTTGGGGGCGACGGTGGAAAGGCACGGGGCAGTTTGTGGGGACGACGGTGGAAAGGCGCGGGGTGGTTTGTGGGTTGTGGGGGGTGACGGTGGAAACTTGCGGGACGGTTTGTGGGTTTTGGCGACGGTGGAAAGGCACGGGGCGGTTTGTGGGAGTGACGGTGGAAAGGCGCAGGGTGGTTTGTGGGGGTGACGGTGGAAAGGCGCGGGGCAGGTTTGTGGATTGTGGGGGCGATGGAGGAAAGGCACGGGGTGGTTTGTGGGTTTTGGGGGCGACGGTGGAAAGGTGCGGCGCAGGTTGTGGGGGTGACGGTGGAAAGGCGCGGGGCGGGTTGTGGGGGTGACGGTGGAAAGGCGCGGGGCAGGTTTGTGGGAGTGACGGTGGAAAGGCGCGGGGTGGTTTGTGAGGGTGACGGTGGAAAGGCGCGGGGCAGGTTGTGGGGGTGACGGTGGAAAGGCGCGGGGCGGTTTGTGGGGGTGACGGTGGAAAGGCGCGGGGCAGGTTTGTGGGAGTGACGGTGGAAAGGCGCGGGGCAGGTTGTGGGGGTGACGGTGGAAAGGCGCGGGGCGGTTTGTGGGGGTGACGGTGGAAAGGCGGGGGCAGGTTGTGGGGGTGACAGTGGAAAGGCGCGGGGTGGTTTGTGTGTTGTGGGGGCGACGGTGGAAAGGTGGGGGGTGGTTTGTGGGTTGTGGGGGCGATGGGTGGAAAGGCGCGGGGCGGTTTGTGGGTTTTGGGGGCGATGGTGGAAATGCGCGGGACGGTTTGTGGGTTGTAGGGGTGACGGTGGAAAGGTGCGGGGCGGTTTGTGGGTTGTGGGGGTGACGTGGAAAGGTGCAGGGTGGTTTGTGGGTTGTGGGAGCGACGGTGGATAGACACGGGGTGGTTTGTGGGTTTTGGGGGCGACGGTGGAAAGACGCGGGACGGTTTGTGGGTTTTGGGGGCGATGGTGGAAATGCGCGGGACGGTTTGTGGGTTTTGGGAGCGACGGAGGAAAGGCGCGGAGTGGTTTGTGGGGGTGACGGTGGAAGGGCGCGGGGTGGTTTGTGGGTTTTGGGGGCGACGGTGGAAAGGCGCGGAGTGGTTTGTGGGGCTGATGGTGGAAAGGCACGGGGTGGTTTGTGGGTTTTGGGGGCGACGGTGGAAAGGTGCGGCGCAGGTTGTGGGGGTGACGGTGGAAAGGCGCGGGGCGGGTTGTGGGGGCGACGGTGGAAAGGCGCGGGGCGGGTTGTGGGGGCGACGGTGGAAAGGCGCGGGGTGGTTTGTGGGGGCGACGGTGGAAAGGCGCGGGACGGTTCGTGGGTTGTGGGGGTGACGTGGCAAGGTGCAGGGTGGTTTGTGGGTTGTGGGAGCGACGGTGGAAAGACACGGGGTGGTTTGTGGGTTTTGGGGGCGACGGTGGAAAGGCGCGGGGCGGTTTGTGGGTTTTGGGGGCGATGGTGGAAATGCGCAGGACGGTTTGTGGGTTTTGGGGGCGACGGAGGAAAGGCGCGGAGTGGTTTGTGGGGGTGACGGTGGAAAGGCGCGGGGTGGTTTGTGGGTTTTGGGGGCAACGGTGGAAAGGCGCGGAGTGGTTTGTGGGGGTGATGGTGGAAAGGCACGGGGTGGTTTGTGGGTTTTGGGGGCGACGGTGGAAAGGTGCGGCGCAGGTTGTGGGGGTGACGGTGGAAAGGTGCGGGGCGGGTTGTGGGGGCGACGGTGAAAAGGCGCGGGGTGGTTTGTGGGTTGTGGGGGTGACGGTGGAAAGGCGCGGGTGGTTTGTGGGGGTGATGGCGGAAAGGCGCGGGGCGGGTTGTGAGGGCGACGGTGAAAAGGCGCGGGGTGGTTTGTGGGTTGTGGGGGTGACGGTGGAAAGGCGCGGGTGGTTTGTGGGGGCGACGGTGGAAAGGCGCGGGTCGGGTTGTGGGGGCGACGGTGGAAAGGCGCGGGGCGGGTTGTGGGGGCGACGGTGAAAAGGCGCGGGGTGGTTTGTGGGTTGTGGGGGTGACGGTGGAAAGGCGCGGGGTGGTTTGTGGGTTTTGGGGGCGACGGTGGAAAGGTGCGGCGCAGGTTGTGGGGGTGACGGTGGAAAGGTGCGGGGCGGGTTGTGGGGGCGACGGTGAAAAGGCGCGGGGTGGTTTGTGGGTTGTGGGGGTGACGGTGGAAAGGCGCGGGTGGTTTGTGGGGGTGATGGCGGAAAGGCGCGGGGCGGGTTGTGAGGGCGACGGTGGAACAGTGCGAATCGGGTTGTGGGGGCGACGGTGGAAAGGCGCGGGTCGGGTTGTGGGGGTGACGGTGGAAAGGCGCGGGTCGGGTTGTGGGGGCGACGGTGGAAAGGCGCGGGTCGGATTGTGGGGGCGTCGGTGGAAAGGCGCGGGTCGGGTTGTGGGGGCGACGGTGGAAAGGCGCGGGTCGGGTTGTGGGGGTGACGGTGGAAAGGCGCCGGTCGGGTTGTGGGGGTAACAGTGGAAAGGCACGGGGCGGGTTGTGGGGGCGATGGTGGAAAGGCGCGGGGTGGTTTGTGGGTTGTGGGGGTGACGGTGGAAAGGCGCGGGGCAGGTTGTGGGGGCGACGATGGAAAGGCGCGTGGTGGGTTGTGGGTGCGACAGTGGGAAGGCGCGGGATGGGTTGTGGGTGCGACGGTGGGAAGGCGCAGGGTGGTTTTTGGGGGCGACAGTGGAAAGGCGCAGGGTGGTTTGTGGGTTGTGGGTGCGACGGTGCAAAGGCACAGGGTGGTTTGTGGGGGCGACGGTGGAAAGGCGCGGGATGGTTTGTGGGGGTGATGGTGGAAAGGCGCGGGACGGTTTGTGGGTTGTGGGGGTGATGGTGGAAAGGCGCGAGGCGGTTTGTGGGTTGTGGGGGTGACGGTGGAAAGGCGCGGGTGGTTTGTGGGGGTGACGGTGGAAAGGCACGGGGCGGTTTGTGGGTTGTGGAGGTAATGGTGGAAAGGCGCGGGACGGTTTGTGGGTTGTGGTTTGTTGGGGTGATGGTGGAAAGGCGCGGGGCGGGTTGTGGGGGTGATGGTGGAAAGGCGGGGGACGGTTTGTGGGTTGTGGGGGTGATGGTGGAAAGGCGCGGGGCGGTTTGTGGGTTGTGGGGGTGACGGTGGAAAGGCGCGGGTGGTTTGTGAGGGTGACGGTGGAAAGGCGCGGGTGGTTTGTGGGGGTGACAGTGGAGAAGTGGGGGCCAGTTTCTGGGTTATGGAGGTGACACAAAGGTGCGGGGTGGTTTGTGGGGGTGACGGTGGAAAGGCGCGGGGTGGTTTGTGAGGGTGACGGTGGAAAGGCGCGGGATGGTTTGTGGGGGTGATGGTGGAAAGGCGCGGGGCGGTTTGTGGGTTGTGGAGGTGATGGTGGAAAGGCGCGGGACGGTTTGTGGGTTGTGGTTTGTTGGGGTGATGGTGGAAAGGCGCGGGGCGGTTTGTGGGATGTGGGGGTGATGGTGGAAAGGCGCGGGGCGGTTTGTGGGTTGTGGGGGTGACGGTGGAAAGGCGCGGGTGGTTTTAGATTAGATTAGATTACAGTGTGGAAACAGGCCCTTCAGCCCAACAAGTCCACACCGACCCGCCGAAGCGAAACCCACCCATACCCCTACATTTACCCCTTACCTAACACTATGGGCATTTTGTGGGGGTGACGGTGGAAAGACGCGGGTGGTTTGTGGGGGTGACGGTGGAGAAGCGGGGGCCGGTTTCTGGGTTATGGAGGTGACACAAAGGTGCGGGGTGGTTTGTGGGGGTGACGGTGGAAAGGCACGGGGTGGTTTGTGAGGGTGATGGTGGAAAGGCGCGGGGTGGTTTGTCGGGGTGATGGTGGAAAGGCGTGGGGCGGTTTGTGGGGGCGACGGTGGAAAGGCGCAGGACGGGTTGTGGTTTGTGGGGGTAATGGTGGAATGGCGCGGGGCGGTTTGTGGGTTGTGGGGGTGATGGTGGAAAGGCACGGGACGGTTTGTGGGTTGTGGGGGTGATGGTGGAAAGGCGCGGGCCGGTTTGTGGGGGCGATGGTGGAAAGGCACAGGATGGTTTGTGGTTTGTGGGGGTGATGGTGGAAAGGCGCGGGACGGTTTGTGGGTTGTAGGGGCGACGGGATGAGGGGGAAATGTATGAAACGTTTGGAATTTGGAAATTAATGTGTGTGGGGGGCTACTGGGGTGAGAGTGGGAACTAGAGGGCGGCAGGGACTGATGGCAATACTCTTTGGGAAGAGGATGGGTGGATTTGGTCTTGGGAGGTACTTGGTGTGGAATGGGGTGCAGTTTGTGGAAAGTTCAAGGAGGATCGGGTTCAGCTTTTCCTTTGGCGAGTTGATAGATATGTTGTAGTTGAAGTGAGCAGGCTCAAGTTGGATGCGTGATGTGGAATTTCCCAGATTTAATTTTTGCACCAATTCTGGAACTGCTGAAGTTGGGAGATTGTCATGAACCAAGCAAGATTCCTGAGACCTTCATTTGGAGGTTATGGAATTTAGGCAGGTAATGGGAAAAGGTGGAAGGGGTATATGGGAGATTTGGGAAGAGATTGGATGGGACCGAATGCTCAGCAGGAACCTGGTGATGGGTTCTTCTGGTTCCAGTGTTCTGTGTGTGAGATTGAGACTGAGTCCGTGCTATGAGAGATGACAGTAACCTGACTATATCCTTAGAGAACACCCTTTGCAGGAATGACTTGCACAGAGCAGGAGGAGGCCAGGAAACCCCTCAAACCTGTTCTGCCATTTAATTCAATCTTGGCTGAGTTGGTGATGGCAGCTTGTGCTGAGATGGGAAGGCATGTGGCTAATTGAGTTGTCAGCTATATCTTTAAACCTCTTCACTCTTACTTCCCACATCTGATCCTTTCTCAGTGAGTTAAAACTCTCTTCCATCTCCTAACTGAGAGCTGATTATTGTTGCTTGCTGGATTCCATCAAAAAATATGTTAATTGTCCCTGGTAAGTAATAATTAATCTGGTTTGATTGCCACCCTCATAAAATTTACCTTTCTTGAAGAACCTTGTTCAGGAGGGCAGACTGCAGGCACTCCTTTTGTGGATTGTGTGTGAGAGAGTTAACTACGTCCTGTGGGATCTACATTTCACTGAAGTCCAGAAGTCTTTGCTGATTGTGAGTCAGGAGGATGTTGGAGAAGAGGCTCCGAGGGCAGTGACTGGAGTTTGGTAGCTTTTTGTTTGGATTGAAGCCAATAGAGTTTCTTTTTAATTTTGAACTAACCTGTGTACAAAGATGATGTATTTTAAGTCTTTTCAGCCAATCGGGTTCACGTTCAAATTCTAAAGTGTGCCTTCTATGATATTAACTGGCAGATATCCTGTGGGGTTGCTCATGGTAAGTCAGATCCTGAGAGTGGAATATTACTATCTGTGTTGGAAGTGAGGTTGCTCAGGCCAGTTGCTGGCGATAGTATTTTGGTTCTCCTGTTTTAATATTGTGAATGATTTGCTTTCTAGTTTGATACCAGATTTCATCTAGATGGGTATGATGGACCATGTTGTCAGTCAGAACTCTTCAGTACCCCTCTCAGTGCTACCACCTTCAGTGCTGCGCTGAAATATCACACTGGATTAGGTACTTGAGTCTGTGGTGGGACTTGATCTCGTAGATAAGTGTCAGCAAGTGATTCAGCTTTAGACCAGACCCTGCCTTTGCTTTGCATTGTCAAAAGTAGTGAGGTATAAAACTGAGCCCAACTCCTTTGGTGGAGCTGATGTAAAAGGTGATGTGGAGATATGTTGAAGAAGAATGGGGAAGAGCTCTCCCCAGTGTTCTGAGGCTAATATTTATCCATCGATCAACATCATTAAAAATAGATCATCTGGGTCATTCTCACATTGTCTTGGTTATCCACAAAACAATCACACTTGTACAATGTCCTCAGTTGGTTATAAAGCGAGGAGATGTCCAGTCTCTGGTTGTGAAAAGCATTATAAAAATGCAATTCTTCGAAAGTGTAGTGGGGAATGCCAAATAAAAAATAATTTTTCTGCTCGTACATTCCGGATGCAGCTAAAGGCATTTTAACTATCTTCTGGCATTTTAGTGGTGTTCAGTAATATTGATTTACACTATTTTATACTGGAACCCAAATGTAATACACCTTTCCTGTCATCTTGCTGATTTACAAATGGCAGAAGTAGTTCATGATGAAATCAACGCGAGAAAATTCTACCAGATCTCTTGAAGGTCACAGAATCCAATTGTTATGTAAACAGACGCTGAGCCTGCTCTGTGATAGGTTAGCTATCAGTTTGAAATATGCTGTGTTACAGGCTGCAGCTCAGAAACAACAAGCAACAGAGATGTGTTTAACACTATTTTGTAAAATATCCCTCTTAAGATCTTTGCGCTCTTCCAATTATTGCCTTTTGCACATTCCATGATTCCCAATGTTCCATCATTGCCTTCAACTGCTTGGGCCCTAAATTGTGGAATTCTTTCTCTAAACATCTCCTCCCCTTTCCTTTCAACGTATTCCCTTTGACCAAGGATTTGGTCATCTATCCTAATACCTGTACCACACAATACAGTATTTGACTATGCTTTTGTGAAATGCTTTGGAGCATGTTAATATGCTAATGATGCCTTGTAAACACAGTTCTTAATGTTGTAGTGACGTCCTTATAATGGTACTGGTTCAAGTTTTAATGTGCCTGCCCTCATTCTGGGGTGGTCTGTGCAATAACTGTTAATGACTGGGGGTTGACTGCAAGCTGTTTGCAACCTTCAGTCATTTTATATTGGAATACTGTTGTGATCCACTAGGTAAAGTGCATGGTTCTTGAGTCCCACTGTTCGTGGTGTCACTGTAGAAGTTAATGATCTAATCAAAGTACGCAAAGTCCCTAATTTACCAATCTAATGGAATAAGTTAACAGGAAAAACTGACTAGCTTTGTGAACAAAACCATGAACTATCAACATATAATTTTACTAATTGATACTCTAACCCCGCCGTCTTTTAAACTTCTACACTCTCTCAGACAAAAACATGTGTTATGGTAGAGGGAAGAAAACTGGAGGAACACAGTTCAACCTGTACCTGGCCACAAGATTCGATGAGATTTCCTTTTGCTTTCCAAGATCTTCTGTTCTTCAGTCTTACTCCAGATATGCCACTTCACAGCATCTATGGAGCAATCAGAACGCTAATTATAAAATTTCTTCATTACTGGTTAAAGGGAACAGCTTACAGCACCGAGTGAGAGAACATAACTGGCTTTCTTCAGACTTCAGATACTGTAGAGAGAGAGACGCATTTGCTGCTATTCCAGCAATCTAGGGTCTTCTCTGATTGTAACTTTCATACCCAAAGCTGTTCAGCTGTTTAGGAGCCGATCAGAGAGTTGTCAGCAGGCTGATAGCCTTTGGCATCCATTATTGGTCACAATTGCACAAACCTATCAGCTACCTATTGCCAGCCAAACCTCTCCCTGGTGCCGTGCTTCTTATCTCACCTTTCCGCACGGCTTGCAAATCAACGGTGTAAACAAAACCTCAATGCGTTTCAGTAACTTGTATTCTAAAGTGCGGCAGTTCCTTTCCTTTATTTTTAAACAGCCCTTTTCCCATTTCAGTTCACAATTAAAAATAAAGGAAAATAAAAAGATGTAGTTTTTACAATGCTAAGCAGGAGTCATAAGAATTATATTTCTAGATGAAACTCCTAGCAAGTTAGAGCTGCAGCCAGTGCTGGACATAGTGGCCCAGGCTAATGTTCTGGGGGCATGGGTTCAAAACACAACATGAAATTTAAATGCAATTAATGTGAAAAGAAATGTGGAATTGAAAACTATACTCTGAAATAATTGTTATTGCTGTGATCAACGGGTTGGACCGAAGGGTCTGTTTCCATGCTGTACATCTCTATGACTCTATAATAAATGTCCTTTCGGGTTGGAAAACTGCCATCTTTTCCTAGCCTGACTCCAGATCCAGAGCAATGTAGTTGACTCTTAACTGCTGTCTGAAATGACCATGTAAGTCACAGTTTAAGCGGAATTATGAACAGGCAACAAATGCTGACCTTGCCAGTGACACCCACATGCCATGAGGGTCCCAGGTTTCAAAGATATTTCTGCCACGTTCATGTGCTTTCTGGCTTGATTTGATTTATTGTGGTGAAAGATAGGGAGACAGTGAACATAGTGGATGTGGGTATTTCTGGGTGATTTTAAGGCCATACGTTGAGTTCACAAAAAGCACACTAAGTGGAAGAGTGGAGATGGAGAGAAATTGATGGCAAGTGTGTGCTAATTTGGATGGCTGGATGGCTATCTTTAAAAAAAATGAATGTGCCACAGCTTGTCTCTATGTTCTGTGTGAGCTCATCTACACCGTTTGTGTTTTAAAAAAAATACAAAAGTCATGTGTGAGGGTTTCATGCTGCACTTTTGCCTCCTGCAGTTGTCAGGTGCTCAAGTACCTACATACCAGAATCAGCCTTCCCTCGTGACTCCCATCTCCAAGATGTACATCATCTGGCTTGTGGGCTTTATGTGAGTGCATCTACTGTGTTGTTGCTGCTGTGGAGTCAAACATTTGGTCAGTGCATGCTTGAGTGGATTGCATAGGAAATAGTGAGATAGTTTCACGTCCTTAAGTATTTTATGCATACTCTTTCCAAATGGAGGTCTTTCAAGTTCTGACAACTGTCTACTCTCCAAACCTCAGACAATTCCATGAAACCTAACTGACCTTGATCAAGTTGCTGTTTGATTGAGAGAGCCTGGGCAATTATCTCTATGTTGAATTGAAGAGAGTGCACCTAGTTGAAGCCAATCCTCCTCTTTCCATGTTCCTGGACAGCAGGTGAATATACTTAAGGCACTGATTAGATATCAACTGGAGTATTGTGTATAGTTCTGGTTGCCATGGTGATGCTTCAGTGAGAGACCAAGGAAAGGTTATCAGAATGGTTCCAGCAATGAGAAACTTCAGGGAGTGATATGTTGCATTTTTGACCCCTGCTTGATGTCTGTGTATGGTCTTGCCACTTTGAAAGAATCAATGCAAAAAAGGAATTCGAACACATTCCTCAAGTATGGGATTAAGAATGGTAACAAAAACAGAAATTGCTGGAAAAGATCAGCAAGCCTGGCAGCATCTGTGGAGAGAAATCAGAGCTAACGTTTTGGGTCAAGTGACCCTTCCTCAGAACCCCTTGAGTTCTGAGGAAGGATCACTTGATCCAAAGCATTAACTTTGATTTCTTTCCACAGATGCTGCCAAACCTACTGATCATTTCCAGCAATTTATGTTTACGTTTCTGATTTACAGCATCTGCAATTTTTTTGGTTTTGGTCAAGAATGAGAACCCTGTCCAGATTCATTAACTCTGACTGTGAGGACGCCAAACATCTCCTGACATGTTCTCATCAGCATGTAACCTGTTCTCAGCTCACTCAGCAGACTGAGCTTGAAGCTGGCATCTTGTGTCTGTTTTCTCAGTTGTAACTGCCCACACTTCTCCTTCTGCTGTCTTGTCACAGTTTACAATTTAATTAAGAGCTCTGAACCGTGTTCACTTCCTGTTGCTGAGCGCTACCCAGATGTAAAATTGTGTTTGGTTACCCAAGGAAGGAAAATGACACAATGGGGCATGGATTAACATGTTCAGGAACCTTCTCTTTAATCTTTCATAACTTGACATTGTCAGGGCAGAGCTGATGTCTGCTTGGAACTGTGATTCCCACTTTGTTTTGCTGTCAGTACCCATGTGTTTGTGCCTCTGAGCCAGTAGTCTTTTTAATCTTACACTCACCAGTATGCTGGAATTGAAATTTTTAAAAAAATGTTGCAACATGCTTCAGATTGAGCTGGTAGTATGTAGGGAATTATGGGATTACAGGGCGAGCTGCGCCAATATAATCCTTATTACATGGTCTAATTTTCAGGGCTATTCCTGGTTTGATTCTAGGTGTTAGCTGATCTCACTTGGCTTCTACAAACCTCAAATGTTAAATGTTTTTACTCAGTTTGTGTGTGTCACTGCAGGGTCAAGTTTAACAGGAAACTGGTTAAGTAGATGAGAAAACAATGAACGGTTATGTTAATAGGGTGAGATAAAGTAAGCTGGGAAGGGGCTTGTGTGAAGCAGAAATGCTAGTGGTGAAAATTAGATCACTGGATTTTTTGCATCTTCTTTGTTCCAAAAGATGATGGAAGCGAGTTTTGAGAAGATTTGTAGGTCAGGTTGATGTTCTGGATGTAGGCTTGCTTGCTGAGTTGGAAGGTTCATTTCCAGACGTTTCATCATCCTACTAGGTAACATCTTCATTGGGCCTCAGGCGAAGCACAGTACATGATTCCTGCTTGCTTTTTATGTGTTTGGGTTTCTTTGGGTTGGTGATGTCATTTCCTGTTGTTTTTCTCAGGGGGTGGTAGATGGGATCTAACTCGATGTGTTTGTTGATAGACTTCCGGTTGGAATGCCATGCTTCTAGGAATTCTCGTGTGTCTCTCTGTTTGGCTTGTCCTAAAATGGACTTGTTGTCCCAGTCGAAGTGGTGCCCTTCCTTATAGAGTCATAGAGATGTACAGCATGGAAACAGACCCTTCGGTCCAACCTGTCCATGCTGACCAGATATCCCAATCCAATCTAGTCCCACCTGCCAGCACCCAGCCCATATCCCTCCAAACCCTTCCTATTCATGTATCCAAATGCCTCTTAAATGTTTCAATTGTACCAGCTTCCGCCACTTCCTCTGGCAGCTCATTCCATACACGTACCACCTTCTGCATGAAAACGTTGCCCATGAGGTCTCTTTTATATCTTTGCCCTCTCACCCTAAACCTATGCCCTCTAGTTCTGGACTCCCCGGCCCCAGGGAAAAGACTTTGTCTATTTATCCTATCCATGCCCCATTTAATTTTGTAAACCTCTATAAGGTCACCCCTCAGCCTCCGACGCTCCGGGGAAAACAGCCCCAGCCTGTTCAGCCTCTCCCTGTAGCTCAGATCCACCAACCCTGGCAACATCCTTGTAAATCTTTTCTGAACCCTTTCAAGTTTCACACATCTTTCCGATAGGAAGGAGACCAGAACTGCACGCAATATTCCAACAGTGGCCTAACCAATGTCCTGTACAGCCGCAACATGACCTCCCAACTTCTGTACTCAATACTCTGACCAATAAAGGAAAGCATACCAAACGTCGTCTTCACTATCCTATCTACCTGGGACTCCACTTTCAAGGAGCTATGAACCTGCACTTCAAGGTCTCTTTGTTCAGCAACACTCCCGAAGACCTTAGCATTAAGTGTATAAGTCCTGCTAAGATTTGCTTTCCCAAAATGCAGCACCTCGCATTTATCCGAATTAAACTCCACTTCTCAGCCCATTGGCCCATCTGGTCCAGATTCTGTTGTAATGTGAGGTAACCCTCTTCGCTGTCCACTACACCTCCGATTTTGGTGTCATCTGCAAACTTACTAACTGTACCTCTTATGCTCGCATCCAAATCATTTATGTAAATGACAAAAAGTAGAGGTCCCAGCACCGATCCTTGTGGCACTCCACTGGTCACAGGCCTCCAGTCTGAAAAACAACCATCCACCACCACCCTCTGTCTCCTACTTTTGAGCCAGTTCTGTATCCAAATGGCTAGTTCTCCCTGTATTCCATGAGATCTAACCTTGCCGAATGCCTTACTGAAATCCATATAGATCACATCTACTGCTCTGCCCTCCTCAATCTTCTTTGTTACTTCTTCAAAAAACTCAATCAAGTTTGTGAGACATGATTTCCCACGCACAAAGCCATGTTGACTATCCTGAATCAGTCCTTGCCTTTCCAAATACATGTACATCCTGCCCCTCAGGATTCCCTCCAACAACATGCCCACCACCGATGGCTCACCGGTCTATAGTTCCCTGGCTTGTCTTTACCACCCTTCTTAGACAGTGGCACCACATTTGCCAACCTCCAGCTTTCCGGCACCTCACCTGTGACTATCGATAGAACATAGAACAATACAGCACAGAACAGGCCCTTCGGCCCACGATGTTGTGCCGAACATTTGTCCTAGCTTAAGCACCCATCCATGGACCTATCCAATTGCCGCTTAAAGGTCACCAATGATTCTGACTCTGCCACTCCCACAGGCAGCGCATTCCATGTCCCCACCACTCTCTGGGTAAAGAACCCACCCCTGATATCTCCCCTATACCTTCCACCCTTCACCTTAAATTTATGTCCCCTTGTAACACTCTGTTGTACCCAGGGAAAAAGTTTCTGACTGTCTACTCTATCTATTCCTCTGATCATCTTATAAAACTCTGTCAAGTCACCCCTCATTCTTCGCCGTTCCAACGAGAAAAGGCCTAGCACTCTCAACCTATCCTCGTACGACCTATTCTCCATTCCAGGCAACATCCTGGTAAATCTTCCCTGCACCCTCTCCAAAGCTTCCACATCTTTCCTAAAGTGAGGTGACCAGAACTGCACACAGTACTCCAAATGTGGCCTAACCAAAGTCCTGTACAGTTGCAACATCACTTCACGACTCTTGAATTCAATCCCTCTGCTAATGAACGCTAATACACCATAGGCCTTCTTACAAGCTCTATCCACCTGAGTGGCAACTTTCAAAGATCTATGAACATAGACCCCAAGATCCATCTGTTCCTCCACTTCACTAAGAACCCTACCGTTAACCCTGTATTCCGCATTCTTATTTGTCTTTCCAAAATGGACAACCTCACACTTGGCAGGGTTGAACTCCATCTGCCACTCCTCAGCCCAGCTCTGCATCATATCTAAGTCCCTTTGCAGCCGACAACAGCCCTCCTCACTATCCACAACTCCACCAATCTTCGCATCGTCTGCAAATTTACTGACCCACCCTTCGACTCCCTCATCCAAGTCATTAATAAAAATGACAAACAGCAGAGGACCCAGAACTGATCCCTGCGGAACTCCACTTGTAACTGAGCTCCAGGCTGAATATTTACCATCTACCACCACTCTCTGACTTCGACCGGTTAGCCAGTTTTCTATCCAATTGGCCAAATTTCCCTCTATCCCATGCCTCCTGACTTTCCGCATAAGCCTACCATGGGGAACCTTATCAAATGCCTTACTAAAATCCATGTATACTACATCCACTGCTCTACCCTCATCCACATGCTTAGTCACCTCCTCAAAGAATTCAATAACACTTGTAAGGCAAGACCTACCCTTCACAAATCCGTGCTGGCTGTCCCTAATCAAGCAGTGTCTTTCCAGATACTCATAAATCCTATCCCTCAGTACCCTTTCCATTACTTTGCCTACCACCGAAGTAAGACTAACTGGCCTGTAATTCCCGGGGTTATCCCTATTCCCTTTTTTGAACAGGGGCACAACATTCGCCACTCTCCAGTCCCCTGGTGCCACTCTCCAGTCCCCTGGTACCACCCCCGTTGACAGTGAAGACGAAAAGATCATTGCCAACGGTACTGCAATTTCCTCTCTTGCTTCCCACATAATCCTAGGATATATCCCGTCAGGCCCGGGGGACTTGTCTATCCTCAAGTTGTTCAAAATGTCCAACACATCTTCCTTCCTAACAAGTATTTCCTCTAGCTTACCAGTCCGATTCACACTCTCCTCTTCAACAATACGGTCCCTCTCGTTCGTAAATACTGAAGAAAAGTACTCATTCAAGACCCCTCCTATCTCTTCCGACTCAATACACAGTCTCCCACTACTGTCCTTGATCGGACCTACCCTCGTTCTCGTCATTCTCATGTTTCTCACATACGCATAAAATGCCTTTGGGTTATCCTTGATCCTATCCGCCAAAGATTTTTCATGCCCTCTCTTAGCTCTCCTAATCCCTTTCTTCAGGTCCCTTCTGGCTATCCTGTATCCCTCCACTGCTCTGTCTGAACCCTGTTTCCTCAACCTTATGTAAGCCTCCTTCTTCCTCTTTACAAGACATTCAACCTCCCTCGTCAACCAAGGTTCCCTCACACGACCATCTCTTTCCTGCCTGACAGGTACATACATATTAAGGACACGTCATATCTGTTCCTTGAAAAAGTTCCACATTTCCACGACATCCTTCCCTGACAGCCTATGCTCCCAACTTATGCTCCTCAGATCCTGTCTTACAGCATCGTATGTACCCTTCCCCCAATTGTAAAACCTACCCTGTTGCACGCACCCATCTCTCCATAGCCAAGGTGAAAGTCACAGAATTGTGGTCACCATCCCCAAAATGCTCACCCACTAACAAGCCCATCACTTGTCCTGGTTCGTTACCAAGTACCAAATCCAATATGGCCTCCCCTCTGGTCAGACAATCTACATCCTGAGTTAGAAAAGTTTCCTGGACACACTGCACAAACACCACCCCATCCAATCTACTTGATCTAAAGAGTTTCCAATCAATATTTGGGAAGTTGAAATCGCCCATGACTACTACCCTGTGGCTTCTGCACCTTTCCAAAGTCTGTTTCCCAATCTGTTTCTCCACATCTCTGCTGCTATTGGGGGGCCTATAGTAAACACCCAACAAGGTGACTGCACCTTTCCTATTTCTGACTTCAGCCCATACTACCTCCAAAGGCAGATCCCCCTCGAACTGCCTTTCTGCAGCCGTTATACCATTTCTAATTAGCAACGCCACCCCCCTCCTTTTTTACCACCCTCCCTCATCTTACTGAAACATCTGTAACCAGGAACCTCCAACAACCATTCCTGTCCCTCTTCTATCCACGTTTCCGTGATGGCCACAACATCGTAGTCCCAGGTACCGATCCACGCCTTAAGTTCACCCACCTTATTTCTGATACTCCTTGCGTTGAAGTATACGCACTTGAACCCATCTCTGTGTCCGCAAGTATTCCCTGTCAGTGCTACCTTCTCCACAGCCTCCCTACATTCTTGGACATCCTGACAAACAGCTAGCCTACTTGCTGGACCACAAGTCCGGATCCCATCCCCCTGCCAAATTAGTTTAAACCCCCCCGAAGAGTGCTAGCAAACCTACCCCCCAGGATATTGGTGCCCTTCTGGTTCAGGTGCAACCCGTCCTGCTTGAACAGATCCCACCTTCCCCAGAATGCAGTCCAATTGTCCAAATACCTGAAGCCCTCCCTCCTACACCATCCTTGCAGCCACGTGTTCAACTGCACTTTCTCCCTATTCCTTGCCTCACTGTCACGTGGCACCGGCAACAACCCAGCTTTGATGACTCTGTCTGTCCTAGCTTCCAGCCTAACTCCCTGAGCTCTTGAATGACCTCCCCACCCCTCTGCCTACCTATGTCGTTGGTGCCAACGTGCACCACGACTTCTGGCTGCACACCCTCCCCCTTAAGGATTCTGAAGACACGGTCCGAGACGTCTCGGACCCTGGCACCCGGGAGGCAACAAACCATCTGAGAGTCTCGCCCATGTCCACAGAACCGCCTGTCCGTCCCTCTAACTAAAGAGTCTCCTATAACTAGCGCTCTCCTCCTCTCCCCCTTTCCCTTCTGATCCTCAGAGCCAGACCTCGCGCCACAGACCCGATCACTACAGCTTACCCCTGCTAGGCCGTCCCCTCCAACAGTATCCAAAGCGGTATACTTATTGTTGAGGGGAACGACCACAGGGGATCCCTGCACTGCCTGCTTCCTCCCCTTCCCACCTATAACTGTTACCCAGCTACCTCTGTTCTCTGGCGTAACTATGTCCCTGTAGCTTCTATCTATCACCCTCTCAGCCTCTCGAATAATCCTCAGTTCATCCAACTCCAGTTCCAGTTCCCTAACTCGTTCTGTGAGGAGCAGGATCTGACTGCATTTCCTGCAGACGAAGTCGGCAGGGATATCGGTGGTCACCCCTACCTCAAACATCCTGCGGGAGGAACATTCCACTGCCTGCGCTGCCATTATTCTACACTTCGTCTCCAAAACATGAACACTGAGTAGCTTACCTGTGGACTTTAAACTTAGGTTAGAGGAGGAGGATGGGAGGGGTCTAGAACACACCCACTCAAATATCAATCACTTACCTTCCCAACCAGCTCTGCGCTCCAACCTCACTTCCGCCCAGCTCGCGCCACTCTCTGCGGTGAAAAGGATGATACAAATATCTCAGCAAGAGGCCCAGCAGTCACTTCTCTAGCTTCCCACAGAGTTCTCGGGTACACCTGATCAGGTCCTGGGGATTTATCCACCTTTAACTGTTTCAAGACATCCAGCACTTCCTCCTCTGTAATCTGGACATTTTGCAACATGTCACCATCTATTTCCCTACAGTCTATATCTTTCATATCCTTTTCCACAGTAAATACTGATGCAAAATATTCATTTAGTATCTCCCCCATTTTCTGTGGCTCCACACAAAGGCTGCCTTGCTGATCTTGGAGGGGCCCTATTCTCTCGCTAGTTATCCTTTTGTCCTTAATATATTTGTAAAAACCCTTTGGATTCTCCTTAATTCTATTTGCCAAAGCTATCTCATGTCCCCGTTTTGCCCTCCTGATTTCCCTCTTAAGTATACTCCTACTTTCTTTGTAGTCTTCTAAGGATTCACTCGATCTATCCTGTCTATACCTGACATATGCTTCCTTCTTTTTCTTAACCAAACCCTCAATTTCTTTAGTCATCCAGCATTCCCTATACCTACCAGCCTTCCCTTTCACCCTGACAGGAATATACTTTCTCTGGATTCTTGTTATCTCATTTCTGAAGGCTTCCCACTTTCCAGCCGTCCCTTTACCTGCAAACATTTGCCTCCAATCAGCTTTCAAAAGTTCTTGCCTAATACCGTCAAAATTGGCCTTTCTCCAATTTAGAACATCAACTTTTAGACCTGGTCTATCCTTTTCCATCACTATTTTAAAACAAATAGAATTACAGTCGCTGGCCCCAAAGTGCTCCCCCACTGACACCTCAGTCACCTGCCCTGCCTTGTTTCCCAAGAGTAGGTCAAGTTTTGCACCTTCTCTAGTAGGTACATTCACATACTGAATCAGAAAATTGTCTTGTACACACTTAAGAAATTCCTCTCCATCTAAACCTTTAACACTATGGCAGTCCCAGTCGATGCTTGGAAAGTTAAAATCCCCTACCATAACTACCCTATTATTCTTACAGATAGCTGAGATCTCCTTCCAAGTTTGTTTCTCAATTTCCCTCTGACTACTGGGGGGTCTATAATACAATCTAAATAAGGTGACCATCCCTTTCTTATTTCTCAGTTCCACCCAAATAACTTCCCTGGATGTATTTCCGGGAATATCCTCCCTCAGCACAGCTGTAATGCTATCCCTTATCTGTATGTAAGGATACTAGTGAGAGAGGGTCATGTTGTTTTGTGGCTAGTTGGTGTTCATCTATCCTGGTGGCTAGTATTCTGCCTGTTTGTCCAATGTAGTGTTTGTTACAGTTCTTGCATGGTACTTGCAGACAAACCAATGGAACATCCATGGGTTCTCCGATATCCGGGTTCTTAGCAGAGGCAGTTATGCAGAGACTCAACAAACAGCCCTGCCAACCATCCATCCCAAGCTTTGGGTCTGCTACGTGGATGACACCTTTGTCATCACTAAACGAAACAAATTAGAGGAAACCTTCAAGACCATCAATAATACCCTTACTGGCATAAAATTCACTAAAGAGGAGAAAAACAACAACAAACTGCCACTCCTAGACGTTGCAGCAGATCGCACAGCCAATGGGGAACTTCAAACCAGCATCTACAGGCAAACAATACATACAGACCAAATACTGAACTGCAAAGCAGTTATCCCAACGTTCACAAACCAAGCTGCATCAGAACATTATTTTGATGAGCCAACACACACTGCAGCCCAGAGGACCTACGCAGAGCAGAGGAAAATTACCTATACAGTGTATTCAAAAAGAATGGATACCCAATGAACAGAGTCCGCTGATTTCTCAGCAACAAACCCAAACAAGCAGATAAAACGCATCCAGAAACCCTAGCGACTCTCCCCTACATCAAAGACATCTCTGAAATGACTGCCAGACTACTCAGACCCCTGGGCATCATGGTAGCCCACAAACCCACCAACACAGTAAAACAGCAGCTAATGAACTTGAAAGACCCTATACAGATACCAAGCAAAACTAATATCATTTACAAAATACCGTGCAAGAACTGTAAAAAGCACTACATTGGACAAACAGGTAGAAAACTAGCCACCAGGATACATGAACATCAACTAGTCACAAAACGACATGACCCTCTCTCACTAGTATCCTTACATACAGATAAGGAAGGACACCACTTCGACTGGGATTACACATCTACCTTAGGACAAGCCAAGCAGAGACACGCACGAGAATTCCTAGAAGCATGGCATTCCAACCGGAAGTCTATCAACAAACACATCGAGTTAGACCCCATCTACCACTCCCTGAGAAAAAGGACAAGAAATGACATCACCACAGGAAATGACTTCACCAACTCAAATAAACCCAAACACACAAATAGAATGTAGGAGTCAATGTACAGTGCTTCGCCTGAGGCCCACTGAAGATGTTACCTATGAGGGTGATGAAACGTCTGGAAATGAACCTTCCAGCTCAGTGAGCAAACCTACATCCAGATGATGGAAGATCTGAAGTGATTGTTGAGTAGCTCGTGTAATGTAGGACAGTGTCAGTGCAGGCAGAGGTGAATAGCTGCCTTCGCTGTCAAGTGTTAATGAAACAGGTCAGTCCTTATAGCAACCTGAAGATGTTCTCAGTTATTTTTGTGGAGTTAATTGGGGAAAGGCCACATTATTTTGAGCCTCAGGGTCAGGGGCTGCAGGTAGACAAAAAAAATGGCTTCTCCTCTTTCTTATGTAGTGACTCCAACTTCTTTCACACCTGTTTGCCAAATTTGTTCGGGCCTTTTAAGGAGGGAGCAAGCAGGATTGATAAAGGGAAGCCAGTTGATGAGGTGTATTTGGATTTCCAAAAGGCATTCAATAGGACACTGCACATACTGTTATTAAACAGTGCAATGAGAGAGAACATTGGCATGGATAGAGAACTGGATAACTAATAGAAGACAGGGTTACAATTAGACTGTCAGGGTGGCAGTCTATAACTAGTAGCATGCCCCAGATTCATGCTGGGGCCACCATAACGTAGAATACTTATTCGTGACTTGAATGAGAACCATGAATGTAATATCGCCAGATTTGCAGGCGAGACAAAAATAGGTGGGAAGATAAGTAGAAATCGCCCTGGAGTGTCGGAGGCTGAGGGGTGACCTAATAGAGGTTTACAAAATTATGAAGGGCATGGATAGGATAAATAGACAAAGTCTTTTCCCTGGGGCCGGGGAGTCCAGAATTAGAGGGCATAGGTTTAGGGTGTGAGTGGAAAGGTCTAAAAGAGACCTAAGAGGCAACGTTTTCACGCAGTGGGTGGTACGTGTATGGAATGAGCTGCCAGAGGAAGTGGCGGAGGCTGGTACAATTGCAACAGTTAAGAGGTATTTGGATGGCTATATGAATAGGAAGGATTTGGAGGGATATGGGCCGGGTGCTGGCAGGTGGGACTAGATTGGGTTGGGATATCTGTTCGACATGGACAGGTTGGACCGAAGGGTCTGTTTCCATGCTGTACATCTCTCTGACTCTATAACAGAGTCGACAGAGGGGTATAGACAGATGAATTGATTTGGCAAAAAATTGGCGGATGCATTAGAATGGAAAAAGTGAGACTCTGCACTTATGCAGGAAGAATAGAAGAGTTGACTATTATTTCAGTGGTGGGGAGGAGGAAAACTACAGAAAGCTGCAGTACAAAGGCATTTGGGGGGTCCTTATGCATCAATGTCAAAAAGCCAGCATCCAAATTCAGTGGGTAATAAGAAAGACAAATGGAATTTTGGATCTTATTTCAAAGTGTATAAAAATAGAAAGGTTGTGCTAAAACTATACAAAATGCGAGTCAGACCAAGGTAGAATCCTCTGAATGGTTTTGGGACCATTATCTATGGAAAGATGTCCTGATATTGGAGACAGTCCAGAGAAGGTTCAATATGCTGATACCAGATGTGGAGGAATTTTCTTCTGAGGTTGAGTAGCTTGGACTTGGTACTCGTTAGAGCTTACAAGAATGAGAGGAGACCTTAGTGAAACATACAAGAATCTTGGGGGCTTGACAGGTGTAGAGTTTTGTTTCACCTTCTGGGAGAGTATATGACCAATGGTGTGGTCTCCGAATAAGGGGGTCACCCATTTAAGACAGAGATGAGGAATTCCTTCTCCCAGAGGGTAGTGAATCTGTGGAATTATATACTGCAGACTGCAGTCAAGGCTGGGCCATTAACGACAATCAAGGCTGCGATTGATAAGATTTTTAATCAGTAAGGAAATAAAGGGCTATGGCAAAAAAGCAGGAAAATGGAGTTGAGGATTATCAGATGAGCCGTTTTATGAAATAGCAGGCCAAACTGGGCCAATTGGCCTACTTCTGCTCCTTTGTCTTATGGCCTTGTGCAGGGGGTGATGGAATGGAGGGCCCTTCACAGTGTCGCCTTATATGGTATATTAGCTGGGAGATACGCACGCTCGTAGTTAATTGATGCATTACAGAAGAGCAACTGGTGTTTGGATCAATGTCAAAAGAACAAACTAAGAATATTTTAATGAAATCCAATGCCTGGTTTCTACAAAAGAGCACAGAATATGTAAGTAGGTGCTAGAGGCTGGCTCTTGTGGCAATAACTATGTATGTTGTAGTTCATGACCTGCCCACGTGCAGTGAAGACTCTGTGTGTATGCAGTTGAGAATGGTTAATCATAAGCTTTTATTTGCTGAGGATGGACCATTAAATAATGACAGGAAGTCCCAGCACCCCAAGTGACTATGCCTAAGGATTAATCACTGAGTGCCTCATGGTGTTTGCTGCAAATCACAGTTAATCTTACGTGAGTGATTTTTATAAGCTTGAATGATGCATGTATGTTTAAAATCCATTCTGTCACTGGTAATGCCAGTATTTAGTGCTTATCTTTTACTTGCCTTCTAGTTGAACCACTGATGTATCAAGTGAATAGAGTTCGAATATGATTGGGACAAAGACTTGGGGGGAGGGGGCGGTTATAATAAGTTTAATATCTGAAGCATTCATAGATAATACGGAGGTATTGGAGGAGGCCAAAATAAATGGCAAAACCAACAGAACCTTGAAGGTAAGGCAATTAAGAGGAAGTGACAGAATTTACTAAGATGTTGGGAAAATTGTACAGGAGCAGTAGCAGTGAGCTAGAAAGCAATGCCCACGATAGAACCGCTGTTCGCAAAGACTCAAAGCTGCGAATGGTGGGGCAGTGTAAGGAGAACTCGAGGTTTCAGGGGAAGCGTGGAAGCTAATCCGGCATTTCTAGAAACATGCCAGGCAATTTAAGGACCACACCAGGCCTAGGAATGGAAGACAAGGTTCACCAGGTACTGAACTGCTTCAAACTTAAATAGGGGATGCCAGGTTAGTACATTACAGTGGGCAGTATTGCTAATAAGGTGTTAGCAAGGGAGTTGATGAGACTACAGCTTCCTCTGAAGGAGCGTTCTATGCATTTGACTTGCATTTCCTTGTTTGTCAGAATTTAAATTTTGAACGGGCAAAGTTTAATTGACAGAAGCAAAGGCCAGGCGAAAGCATGGAAATGTTATTGAAATGACCTCAATAGGCTGGCAGAGAACTGCACTTTGGAAGGTTTGAAGACAGAGTTGATTTCCAAACTGGATTGTTGTTTGGGAGGCAAGTGACAAATCATAGCCGGGAAATGGTTTATGCATTCATAATTAGACAGTACGGAAACAGACCATTCAGTCCAACTAGTCCATGCTGACCATAATCCCAAACTAAACTAGTCCAATCTGTCTGCATTTGGCCCATATCCCTCCAAACCTTTCCTATTCATGTACTTAGTTAAATATCTTTTAACCATTGTAAATGTACTCTCATCCACTATTTCTTCTGGCAGTACATTCCACACTCGAACCACACTTGGTGTAAAAAAAGTTTGCCCCTCGTCTTTAAATCTTTCTCCTCTCACTTTAAATATGCCCCTTAGTCTTGAAATTCCCCACCCTAGGGAAAGGATACCTGCCATTCACCTCATCTGTACCTCTCGTTATTTTATAAATCTCTATAAGGTCACCTCTCAACCTCCTATGCTCCAGTGAAACAAGTCCCAGCCTCTCCCCATTACTCAAACCTCCGTTCCGAGCAATATCCTGGTAAATCTCTTCTGATCCCTCTTCAGCTTAATCGTATTCTTCCTATAGCAGGGCATCCCGAACTGGACATAGTATTCAAGGCAAGGTCTCACCAACGTCCTGTACAACCTCAATATGACATCCTAACTTCCATACTGAAAGGTGTGAGCAATAAAAGCAAGTGTTCTTAGTGCTGCCTTAATCACCCATCTATAGGTGATGCAAACTTCAAAGAGTTATGTACCTGAACCCCTAGATCTCACTGTTCTACAACACTGCTCAAGGCCCTACTTTTAATTGTATAAATCCTGCCTTTGTTTGTTTTACCAAAATGCAATACTTTGCATTTGTCCAAATTGCAAATTGGGTGGCATGGTGGCTCAGTGGTTAGCATTGCTGCCTGTCCGCGCCATGGGTTCGATTCCACCCTCGGGCCACTGTCTGTGTGGAGTGTGCACATTCTCCCCGTGTCTGCGTGGGTTTCCTCCGGGTGTTCTGATTTCCTCCCACAATCCAAAGATGTGCAGGTTAGTGTGAATTTGCCATGCTAAATTGCTCATAGTGTTAAGTGCATTAGTCAGGGGTAAATGTAGGGGAATGGCTTTGCGTGTTTTACTCTTCGGAGGGCCGGTGTGGTCTTGTCAGGCCAAATGGCATGTTTCCATACTGTATGGAATCTAATCTAAACTCCATCTGCCAGTGCTCAGCCCATTGACCCAATTGATCAAAATCTCTTTGTAATTGTCGATAACCTTCTTCACTGTGCATTATACCACCAAACTTGATGTCATCTGCAAACTTACTAACCATGCCTTCTATATTCTCATCTAAACCATTTAGTTCTGGAGAATGTGGTTAAATTATGAGGCAAACTGAACTTAACAGAATTCAGTATACTTTAGAAGGAAAATTGATGGCCCATTCTAAGCCCCCAAAGGAGAAAGTGCATGTAATTCTGAACCTGCTGAAACAGGAAAAAGCATGTCACTCACCATTTTATAATGCCTCTGGTGTAGCACGAACAAGCCTCACAAACAGATGCAGTGTGCCTCAGCTGTGGAAAAGTGGGTCATTTTAAAGCAGTTTGTTTTAAAATGCAAACAATGGAAAATAATGGGAGAAATTCTTAAATTAATGCTCCATACAAGAGGTTGAAAAACGACAAAAAAATTATCAAATTCTTTTGTGAAAAAAAATGACACTGAAAGCAAATATTCTAGTTTTAAACTAGAAGCACATAGACATCTCACGATTAGGTACAGGAGCCATCATTTCCATATTACGGGCGCAACTAAAATGGCTCAAGCAAATTCAGTTTCCACTATTAGTGATCAAATTCCAACTTCATTAAAAGGTAAAGGCCAGTGCTTGGTTAAGTACAAATATTAAAGAAGAAATGCTACCATTCAGACCCTTAAGGAATGTTTGGAGCTGAGGTGGGCCTGTAAGGTTGTTGAGATTGCTGATGCTAAAAATGACTTAATTTTAAAGTGAATTCCCAAAACTGTTGTCAGGATTGGGCAAACTGAAGACACAATCTCACATCACCCAATGCTAAATTGATCTGCTTATTCATGCTGAGGAAAGTCGCCTGCACACTTCAGTTAAAGCTGAAATCAAAAAGATTCACCGACAAGGAGTTCTTTCACTGGTTACCATGCCAACAAGAAATATATACAGGTATTCCTGTCCCAAGGCTGTTCAAAAATCTTTGTGGATTTATCTCTGAGCAAGGAGTCAAGCACACAGTCCAGCCAATAGAAATTAGTCCTATGAAGAGCACTTCAGCTTGATAGGCTTCATAAATGTCATCAGACATTTGGGGATTACAAAGTGCCACGCAAGGGTGCAACAATTACTTTGATGGCTAGGTATTCTCCATTCCATTGAGGAAATGATTTCTAACTACGTTCCTTGTGCTGAACATAAAGAAAACTTATTACCACCTTTCCATCAAGGCTATGGGTGTGCCTGGAAATTAATTTCTTTTGTGTTTAAGGGAAAAATGTTCTGTGTAGTTATTGATTATTTAAAATGCATTGAAGTTAACTTTGTATAGTATCACAACAGTTACAGTCATCCAATCCCTCAAAAGAATTTATTCCATTAATAGGTTTCTGGATATAGTAATGTCAGACAATGCACCCCAAACTTTCTGATGAGAAATTTCAAAATTTCACACATGAATATGACTTGAATCATCTTACCAATTCACCTTGCTGTCCTCAAGCAAACTGAGGCTGAGAGAGGGGTATGAACAATTAAAGCTTCATTGAAGAGAAATAAAGACCGAAATCTTGTTCTGTTGAGTTATTGATCCTCAGAATGAACTATCACTATCAGCATTGCTGAGAGATTGAGGACATAGTTTCCATCTCTAACACATCAGGCCTTAAATTACATAAAACAACCACAAGATAGTAAAAGAAGAAGAATGAAGAAACAGGTGGGCTCAATTTTAAACAATAGACACTGAACAAAAAAGTTTCCAGAGCTGAAGCCTGACAAGGTGTACATGTAAGAGACCAACAGTGAAAAGGAGGAATTATTGGGAAAAAATTCTACAACCAAGATTGTATGTGGTTAAGACAGTACCCAGTATTGTAAGGAGAAGCCACAATACATAGCAAGGTGGGAACATGTAAACATATGGCTGATCTGATTGTAACCTGAAATCTGCATTGCTGCCTACCTCTGATACCCTTATTTGCCTCCTGACTTGAAAAATGTTCAAAGACTCAGTTTCCATTGCCTTTTTGGGAAAAGTTCGGGCTAAAGATGCACATGTGACAATAAATTCAATTCAGTTTCCTCTGTGAGCAAATATTTTTGCCTCTGATCTGTATTAAATGGGTAACCCCATAATTTTTAAACAGTTACTAAACCTCTAGTTCTAGATTCTCTCACAAGAGGAATGATCTTCCCTTCATTGATCCTGTCGAGACCCCTCCGGATGCTATAATCTTCAACAAGTTGCTTCTCATTGTTCTAAGCTGCAGCAGATACAAGCCTAGCCTATCCAATATTTCTATCTCTGCTCATTCCAGATATTAGTATAGAACATAGAACATCACAGCGCAGTACAGGCCCTTCGGCCCTCAATGTTGCAGACCTGTCATACCAATCTGAAGCCCATCAAACCTACACTTTTCCATGTACGTCCATATGCTTGTCCAATAATGACTTAAATGTACTTAAAGTTGGCGACTCTACTACCGTTGCAGGCAAAGCATTCCATACCCTTACTACTCTGAGTAAAGAAACTACCTCTGACATCTGTCCTGTATCTATCACCCCTCAATTTAAAGCTATGCCCCCTCGTGCTCGCCGTCACTATATTTGGTAAAAGGCTCTCCCTGTCCACCCTATCTAACCCTCTGATTATCTTATATGTCTCTATTAAGTCAACCTTCTTCTCTCTAACGAAAACAGCCTCAAGTCCCTCAGCTTTTCCTCATAAGACCTTCCCTCCATACCAGGCAATGTCCTGATAAATCTCCTCTGCACCATTTCCAAAGCTTCCACATCCTCCTTATAATGCGGTGACCAGAACTGTACACAATACTCCAAGTGCGGCCGCACCAGAGTTTTGTACAGCTGCAGCATAACCTCATGGTTCTGGAACTTGATCCCTCTATTAATAAAAGCTAAAATACTGTATGCCTTCTTAACAACCCTGTCAACCTGGGTGGCAACTTTCAAGGATCTGTGTACATGGACACCGAGATCTCTCTGCTCATCTACACTACCAAGAATCTTACCATTAGCCCAGTACTTTGCATTCCAGTTACTCCGACCAAAGTGAATCACCTACAACATCCTTCGTCACTATCCACAACTCCACTGACCTTAGTGTCGTCTGCAAATTTAGTAACCCACCCTTCTACGCCCTCATCCAGGTCATTTATAAAAATGACGAACAGCAGTGGACCCAACACTGACCCTTGCGGTACACCACTAGTAACTGGACTCCAGGATAGACACTTCCCATCAACCACCACCCTCTGTCGTCTTTCAGCAAGCCAATTACTGATCCAAACTGCCATATCTCCCACAATTCCATTCTTCCGCATTTTGTACAATAGCCTATTGTGGGGAACCTTATTGAACGCCTTGCTGAAATCCATATGCACCACATCAACCGGTTTACTCTCACCTACCTGTTTGGTCACCTTCTCAAAGAACTCAATAAGGTTTGTGAGGCACGACTTACCCTTTACAAAACCATGCTGACTATCCCTAATCAAATTATTCTTTTCCAGGTGATTATAAATCCTATCACTTATAACCTTTTCCAACACTTTGCCAACAACTGAAGTAAGACTCACTGGTCTATAATTACCTGGGTTGTCTCTACTCCCCTTCTTGAACAGGGGAACCACATTTGCTATCCTCCAGTCTTCTGGCACTATTCCTGTAGACAATGATGATTTAAAGATCAATGCCAAAGGCTCGGCAATCTCCTCCCTGGCTTTCCAGAGGATCCTAGGATAAATCCCATCTGGCCCAAGGGACTTGACTATTTTTACACTCTGCAGGGTTTCTAATACCTCTTCCTTGTGAACCTCAATCCCACCTAGTCTAGTAGCCTGTATCTCAGTATTCTCTTCGACAACATTGTCGTTTTCTAGAGTGAATACTGTCGAAAAATATTCATTTCGTGCTTCCCCTATCTCCTCTGACTCCACACACAACTTCCCACTACTATCCTTGATTGGCCCTAATCTTACTCTCATCATTCTTTTATTCCTTAAATACCTATAGAAAGCCTTAGGGTTTACCCTGATCCTATCCACCAACAACTTCTCATGTTTCCTCTTGGCTCTTCTGAGCCCTCTCTTTAGGTCTTTCCTGGCTACCTTGTAACCCTCAAGCGCCCTAACTGAGCCTTCACATCTCATCCTAACATAAGCCGCCGCCTTCCTCTTGACCAGAGATTCCACTTCCTTCGTAAACCACGGCGCTGTACAGCTTCCTCCCTGCCTGACAGGTACATACTAATCGAGGACACACAGGAGCTTTTCCTTGAATAAGCTCCACATTTCTAATGTGCCCAACTCCTGCAGTTTCCTTCCCCATCCTATGTTTCCTAAATCTTGCCTAATTGCATGATGATTGCCTTTCCCCCAGCTGGAACTCTTGCCCAGTGGTATACACCTATCCCTTTCTATCACTAAAGTAAACATAACAGAATTGTGATCGCTATCACCAAAGTGCTCACCTACTTCCAAGTCTAACACCTGGCCAGGCTCATTACCCAGTACCAAATCTAATGTGGCTTCGCCCCTTGTTGGCCAGTCTACATTCTGGCCAACAAAGGGCAGGCAGCTCTCCTGCACACACTGGACAAAAACTGACCCATCTATAGTACTTGTACTGTAGTGTTCCCAGTCAATATTTGGAAAGTTGAAGTCCCCCATGACAACTACCCTGTCTCTCTCACTCCTATCGAGAATCATCTTTGCTATCCTTTCCCTGTACATCTCTGGAGCTATTCGGAGGCCTATAGAAAACTCCCAACAGGGTGACCTCTCCTTTTCTGTTTCTAACCTCGGCCCATACTACCTCAGTTGACAAGACCCTAAACATCCTTTCTGCAACTGTAATACTGTCCTTGACCAACAATGCCACACCTCCCCCACTTTTGCCATCTTCTCTGTTCTTACTAAACATCTAAATCCTGGAACTTGCAACAACCATTCCTGTCCCTGCTCTATCCATGTCTGCGAAATGGCCACAACATCGAAGTCCCAGGTACCAACCCATGCTGCAAATTCACCCACCTTATTTTAATGTTCCTGGTGTTGAAGTAGACACACTTCAAACCAAGTGCTTGCCGGTGCCATCTTGTGTCCCTGAAACTTGATTTCGGACCTCCCTACTCTCAACCTATGGTAAACCTTCTCTGAGCTGCCTCCAAAATATTTATACATTCTCTCTTAGACCAATACAGTTCATGGTAGTCCAGACTCTGTTTCACCAGTACCCTGTATGACTGAAGAATAGCCTTCCTCTTCTGTATCTCTGAAATCTGCAATCTCTCTTCATTTAAATAATGTACTTTTATTCTTGTTGTCAAAATGGGCACTTACACATTCAACCATATTGTACTCCATTTCTCAAATCTTGTCCATTCACTTACCTATCTGTGTCTTTTTGTAAACTCTTTCTGTCCTCCTTATGGTGTATTTTCCTCCCAATCTTTACCTCATCAAATTCCTTCTGCCCTTCATCTAAGTCATTTATGTAAATGGTAAGAATGCAGAAGCTCCATAACCATCCTGTGGGACTTCACTTGTTGCATCTTACCAAACTGAAAATGACCCATATATGCTTGCTGTCTGCTTCCTGTTCACAGGTCAAATTTTTATCCATACAAAAATGGGGTTACCTTCTACAGCATGTGCTTTTATTTTCCACAATATCATTTGTGGATCTGTATTAAATGACATACTGATTCTTCTTTTTCCCCCCCACCCCCATCCAGAGCACACATTACTTCCTCAAAAACTGCAGTAGGTTGGTTAAACAAGATTTCCTTGTTCCAGAATCATGTTGACTGTGCCTGATTACCTTGAACTTTTCCTTTATTTTTCATCTCATAATTATTTCATAATAGCTTCGAACATCTTCCCTGTGATATTGTGCTTTCTGTCTCCCTTTTTGAACAGAGTAATTAAGTTTGCTTTCTTACAAACTGATGTGACATTCCCAAATCCAGGAAATTTTGGAAAATTAAAACCAATGCAATAGCTTTCTCATTTGTCACTTCCTTTAAGACCTTGGGGTATAGTCTGTCAGGGCTTGAGCCTGCAGCTTTACAAGATCTTAGACAATAGACAATAGGTGCAGGAGTAGGCCATTCAGCCCTTCGAGCCTGCACCGCCATTCAATATGATCATGGCTGATCATTCCTAATCAGTATCCTGTTCCTGCCTTATCCCCATAACCCTTGATTCCACTATCCTTGAGAGCTCTATTCAACTCTTTCTTAAATGAATCCAGAGACTGGGCCTCCACTGCCCTCTGGGGCAGAGCATTCCACACAGCCACCACTCTCTGGGTGATGAAGCTTCTCCTCATCTGAGTTCTAAATGGTCTACCCTATATTTTTAAGCTGTGTCCTCTGGTTCGGCACTCCCCCATCAGCGGAAACATGTTTCCTGCTGCCAGAGTATCCAATCCTTTCATAATCTTATATGTCTCAATCAGATCCCCTCTCAGTCTTCTAAACTCAAGGGTATACAAGCCCAGTCGCTTCAGTCTTTCAGTGTAAGGTAATCCCGCCATTCTAGGAATTGACCTCGTGAACCTACGCTGCACTCCCTCAATAGCCAGAATGTCTTTCCTCAAATTTGGAGACCAGAACTGCACACACTACTCCAGGTGTGGTCTCACCAGGGCCCTGTACAGCTGCAGAAGCACCTCTTTGCTTCTCTACTCAATTCCTCTTGTTATGAAGACCTGCATGCTTGCCTTCATTGACTGGTATACAAGAACACCCAGATCTCTCTGTATTGCCCCTTTACCTAAATTGATTCCATTGAGTTAGTAAATTGCCTTCCTGTTCTTGCCATCAAAGTGGATAACCATACATTTATCTACATTAAATTGCATCTGCCATGCATCTGCCCACTCACCTAACTTGTCCAGGTCACCCTGTAATCTCCTAACATCCTCATCACATTTCACCCTGCCACCCAGCTTTGTATCATCAGCAAATTTGCTAATGTTATTGCTAATACCATCTTCTATATCATTAACATATATTGTAAAAAGCTGCGGTCCCAGCACGGATCCCTGCGGTACCCCATTGGTCACTGCCTGCCATTCCGAAATGGAGCCGTTTATCACTACCCTTTGTTTCCTATCAGCCAACCAATTTTCAATCCAATCTAGTACTTTGCCCCCAATACCATGCGCCCTAATTTTACTCACTAACCTCCTGTGTGGGACTTTATCAAAAGCTTTCTGAAAGTCTACTGGATCTCCCTAGTCCATCTTCAGAGTTACATCCTCAAAAAATTCAAGAAGATTAGTCAAGCATGATTTCCCCTTCATAAATCCATGCTGATTCTGTCCTATCCTGTTACTACTGTCCAGATGTGCCGTAATTTCATCCTTTATAATAGACTCCAGCATCTTTCCTACCACTGAGGTCAGACTAACTGGTCTATAATTTCCTGCTTTCTTTCTCCCACCTTTCTTAAAAAGTGGTACAACATTAGCCACCCTCCAATCCTCTGGAACCGACCCCGAATCTATCGAACTCTGTAAAATAATCACCAACGCATCCACGATTTCCCGAGCCACCTCCTTCAGTACCCTGGGATGCAGACCATCAGGCCCCGGAGACTTATCAACCTTCAGACCTAGCAGTCCCTCCAACACCAAATCCTGGCAAATATAAATTCCCTTAAGTTCAGGTCCTTCAGCCACTGTTACCTCAGGGAGATTGCTTGTGTCTTCCCCAGTGAACACAGATCTGAAGTACCCATTTAATTCCTCTGCCATTTCTTTGTTCCTAGTAATATATTCCCCTGTTTCTGTCTTCAAGGGCCCAATTTTAGTCCTAACACATTTTTTGCCTTGCACATACCTAAAAAAGCTTTTACTATCGTCCTTTATATTATTGGCCAGTTTACCTTCGTACCTCATTTTTCATCTGCGTATTTCCTTCTTAGTAATCCTCTGTTGCTCTTTAAAAGCTTCCCAGTCCTCAGTTTTCCCACTTATCTTTGCTATGTTATACTTTTTCTCTTTTAACTTTATATGTTTCTTAACTTCCCTCCCTTTCTCCCCTTTCACACCCTGATATATAGTTAATTCTGGAATATTGTTTGTGTTCTCAATTAATTAATCCTGACATTAAGTAATCGTATCTTGTTGTATAACAATGGGTCTATAATAGCTTGCTTCCTGGTGGACTCCAGAACTTGTGGTTCTAAAAACTATCCTGAAAGCATTCTATGCACTCCTCATCTTACCCTTTGCACATTTGAATTTTTAAATCTGTATATAAATTCTCCTATAATTCTTGTGCTTTCATGAAAGGTTCCCATTATTTCTTCCTTTAGGCTCCACTTTACCATATGGTTATTGTCAGGGGCCTGTATACCACTCCCACGAGTGACTTCTTGTCTTTATCTTATCTCAACTCGAACCATTTCCACATCCTGGTTTGTTAAACTTGGACTCCTATTGTGCTAATATCACTAACTAACAAAGCCATCACTCCACCTTACGCTAGCTTCTTCTCCTTCCAAAATATTCCATATTCTACAGTATTCAGATCCCAATTCATGTCATGTTATAGCCACGTCTTTATAGAGGATGTTGGTGAGGCCTCTTCTGGAGTATTATGTCCAGTCTGATCGTCCTTTTATAGTAAGGATATTATTAAGCGAGAGAGGATTCAGAAGAGATTTACCAGGATGTTGCTGGGAATGAAGGTTTGATTTATAAGGAGAGGCTGGGACTCTTCACTGGAATGTAGGAGGTTGGTAGAGGTTTATAAAATCATGAGAAGTATAGATAAGGTGAATGGCAGGTGTCATTTCCCTAGGATGTGCGATTTCAAGATCAGGGGACACACCTTTAAGGTGAGAGGACAAAGTTTTTGCAAAAGGTATGAAGGTAGTTTGTCTTTTTGCACAGAGTGGTTCGTATGTGGAATGCATTTCCAAAAAAATTGGTGGATGCAGGTGCAGTCACAACATTTGAAAGGCATTTAGATAAGTACATGAATAAAAAATATTTTGGAGGGATATGGGCCAGCAGCAGATAGGTGGGACTAGTTTAGTTTGGGATTATGGTCAGTATGGACTTGTTGGACAGAATTCTTTGACTGTATGACTGTCTCTGTCATGGTTACCAAAGTGTACTTGCTCATTTCTGTTTGTGCTCTCAGTTCATGTTTTATTTCAAATGTTAAATGTCTTCAGGTAGAGAGATTTTAGTTTTCTTTTTGTTATTCTTTCTATAACCTCTTGCCTTCTCTGTTGATTTACTGGTAGATTTTGTATTTGCTTTCCCTTCCTGTCATGGTCTGTTAATTATTTCCCATATTAATACCTTGCTGTTGTGCCTTGTCACTACTCTTTGATTTACTGCACTTCCCAAATTTGATCCCTTGCACTCACTGTTTGGTTTAGTTCTACTACCTGAGTTACTTGGCTCACAAGAAAACTGACCCCAGCATGGTTCAAGTGGAGACCGTCCCATTGGTACCAGATTCCAGTTTGCTCAGTACTGGTTCCGGTTCTCATGAGCTGGATGCTTCGACTCCAGTCTTTAAACTTTGCATTAATCTCTCCAATCTGATCATCCCTAAATCAATTTGTTTCTGGCTCAGGTAATATTCGGGACATTATGACCTTTTTGGTTGTTCTTCATTTGGTGCCACATACTGACTATTCAAAAGCACCTCCTCTGTTCTCCACATGTCTTTGATGCCTACAGTGACTACAACACCATGGTCCTCTCCCTCCCACTGCAGATTTGTCCCCAGCCCTGAGCAGATGGGCTGAACCCCAAGCACTGGGTAGGCAACGTAACTGTCTGGACTTGCTGTTTTCTGTAAAGAATAGTGTCAACCCCTCTGACCATGTTGTTACATACTAACACACTTTTGCTCGCCCCACTTGAATGACTTCCTGTACCATGATACCAGAGTTTGATGGCTAATTCACCCTGCAGCCTCCGCTTCCAATCAAATAAGCAGAAAGAACCTCAAACCTGTTAGGCAGTTGCTGAGGCTTGTGCTGTCTTCTCTAGCCAACACACTTTCGCCTACTTATTACCATTCAGTTTTTCTTCTTTCCTGGCTTACTATCAACCATCCTTTTGTCTGCCTAAACTTACATTCTCTCTCAAACAAAAACAGAAATTGCTGGAGGAACTCAGCAGGTCTGGCAGCATCTGTGGAGAAAAAGCAGAGTTACTGTTTTGAGTCCAGTGATCCTCCTTCAGAACTGAAGATGTTGCTAGACTAGCTGAGTTTCTCCAGCAATTTCCATTTTGGTTGATGCCACTATGTACATGAAGCATCCTTTCCCAGCTGCTACATTGCCTGAGCTCCACAACCCCAGGATAGACTGAGACTTTATTGTATTTAGAGATTCATTTCCGCACTTTGCTCATTGCTAAAAGTTTTTGTTGTTAACCTGGATTTAAAAACTAAACTTACCTTGCTCCCTGTCTTCTGTTGTTTTATTGGTTCATAATTCACAGATCTTTGAGTCATTTTGGCACAGGTGAAGGCAGTTTGACCTATTGAGTATGTCCTAGTTATCTGTCCAACAATCTGGTCAGTCTTATTTCCCCACTCGATGCCAGTAGCCCAAAATCCATTTTCCCTAAATGTTCACCAGTTTCAGGCAGCAAGCCGAGGCGATTAGCACTCATTACTGCTCGACGCTCAGCAAGGCAGAATCCGAGGCGAGAGAAATGTATGAATTAAGAGCAGGAATTGGACCCTTAACTCCTTGAGCCTGTCTGCTATTTGTTAAGTTCATGGCTGATTGGACTATTTCACATTACTGCCTAACCCTGATAATCTTTGACTCAGTTGTTAATCAAGACTTTATTTGCATCGACCTTAAAGAATGCACAGTGAAGTTTGATTATCATTCTTTGATTGTCATTCCCATCAGAGACAGCAGTTCTGCCAGTAATGTGGTTGATATCTGGTGTGGAGGGAGGATACAGCAGTATACTGCAGGGAGATACCTGTTTTACATGTGATCATCGTGCCTCTGGGGCAAGACTTTGCTGTCTTTCTGGAAGAGATAGCGGTTTAGTTGGGGCACCTGTCATCTATATTGCACTGAAGAATGAGGCTGTCCCTTTAAAAGGAAAGAGTGCAAATTGGTTAAATGGTATTGGTTAGGTGTCAGAGTGAGTAAGAGTGTGTAGGTCAGCAGTCACTGGCTGTTTTATGGATTATCCCTGACTGTTTTTAGGTCTTTAATATGAGTCAGTTATTGCACGTTCCCCTCTAGATTCAAATCCCAACCCTTAACACTCCAGTGTAGTATTGAGGGAGCGCTATAGTGTCAGAGATGCCATCTCTATATGAGAGACATTGAACTGAAGCCCTGACTGTCCTGTCAGGTGAATGTAAGCAATCCTCTGGTAATCTTGAAAGAAAGGCTGTGGAGCTCTGACTGGTGGTCGGGCTGATATTTGTCTTTCATTGTCCCTCACAAAAGCTGATGACCTGTCATTATCCACTTGTTTGTAGGAACTTGCTTTGTCTAAATTGGCTGCTTTGGTTTCTATGTTTTACTGGTGACTGGACATTTGTAACTTGACAGCAAATGAAGTGCTTTGAGATGTCCCGTGCTCATGAGCGACATTGTATAAATGCATGTTTTTTTTCTGTACTCACACTGTGTCAACTTCCTGTACATTATTTTAGAGAACCCAGATAATAACTGGTTTGTGAGAAGTGAACTTTTATTGCTCATTTCAACACCTTTTGCTGAAATAGCACCAAGGAACTTGTCATACAGGGTTAACCAGCAGGATGAGAATAGTCCTGTGGGGACTGAGAGTCCATTCCAGTTTTCCCTGGAGGTCAAGTGGAGGCAAGCAATGGGAGGGAGCAGTGTTGAAATGTGTCTTGTCAGGCCCTGACTGAAAATAATAACCCACTTCCTGGTTCACGTTGTTGCACAAGATTATGTACATGCTTCTAGCCTAACAGTAAATCAATGCATCTGCTGGTAGACTCAGTGTATAGTATGTTTTGCTTTGTACTTTTTCTTACTTCGAGAATGGATTAAACTGCCCCTGCTTGCTTAGTGCTACCCTCCTGACAATAAACTGGGTGCACTAAAAATGACTCCCCTGGCTGGCATTCTTTCAACCATTGTTGGAATTCACTTTGTCCACTGCCCTACTTTTCTCTCCTGTGTTTCTTGGGGGTTTGCTTTGAGTTCTTGGCTGTTGTTGACAATGTTGTTTTATGGAATCATACTGGTCCCTCCCAGAATGTGTTCTGTTAGCAGTTCTTTTCATGCCCACACTGAATTTCTTCGTAACAAACCTGTTCGTTCAGGTTGAATTTACTTTCAAATTTATCCTTTTCCTTTCCTCTAATTTGGTAAATCTTTTCTCTTTAAGTATTTTACCAATTTCATTATGGAAGTTGTTGAATCTGCTGCAGCTGCCCTTTCAGGCAGAATGTTCCAGATCACTGTAATTCTTACTATGCTTTTATTAATGGCTCTCTTATTGGTTATCTTAAAACTGTGTCCCTCGGTTTGACACTTCCAGTTTCTCAGTATTGTCTGTGCTGTCTGCTTGTTGTTAGTCTATTTCCCATAGTAACTTCCTGATTAGTTGTGACTGCAGTCGGGACTGCTTTAAAAATTTACTGTATGTTTCTTTAGAATTAGAATCCCTTACAGCATGGAAGCAGGCCCTTCGGCCCGCAAGTCCATACCGACCTTCCAAAGAGTATCCTACCTAAAGCCATTCCCCATTACTCTACATTTACCCCTAACCTACACATCCCTGAACACTGAGACAATCTAGCATAGCTTTCTGAAGAAGGGCTCATGCCCGAAACGTCGATTCTCCTGTTCCTTGGATGCTACCTGGCCTGCTGTGCTTTTCCAGCAACACATTTTCAGCGACAATCTAGCATAGCCAATTCGCCTAACCTTCACATCTTTGGATTGTGGGAGGAAACTGGATCACCCAGAGGAAACCCATGCAGATACGGGGAGAATGTGTAAACTCCACACAGATGCCTGAGGCTGGAATCGAATTCGGGTCCCTGGCGCTGTGAGGCTGCAGTTCTGTACTACCTTCACTAATGCCACTGGCTTAGCTTCTTTTACCACATCTTTTCCCACCGCGCCTTTCTTTAATGACTGGCACTGTGACTTTACGTGTCCCACTTTACCACAGCAGAAACATGAGAAGCTTTTCACCTCCTTTCCACCCTCTTGGGCTTCTTTTTTATTCTGTGGTAAATTCTTATCAGTGCGATCTACTCTTGGTTTAGTAGTGTAGGATCTCCCTTTCTGCCAATTTCTATCCTTCACAGGACAAAATTAAAAGCTTGTCTTATGCACCAACATGTACTCGTCTGCTAATTCTGCTGTCCTTCTCACTTCATGAACTTTCTGTTCCTCCACACGAGTTCTTACCATGTGAGTTTTTAAAACTCTCCAGCAGAATAATCTCACTTAGAGTCTCAAACTTCTTATCTATTTTCAAAGCATGTACCCATCGATTAAAGCGACTACCTTTAATTCTTTCGAACTCAACATAAGTCTGACCTAGTTCCTTATTCGTGTTTCTGAACCATTGTCTATATGTTTCTGGTACCAATTCATAAGCAGTTAAAATAGCCTGTTTAACCGTCTTCATAATCTCTTGACACCTCATCTGACAGTGCAGCAAATACTTCACTAGCTATTAAACTGCCTACCAGTTTAGTCGGAACTAGCATTACCCTTAAATCCTTAGACCACTCCATCTACCTAGCCAATTTTTCAAATGAAATACAGAAGGCTTCAGCATTTAAAGGGATAAATATTGGTTTAGGACACTGGAAGAAGTCCCTTTCTCTCTCTGTGGGATATTTTATCTCCATTTGTAAGAATAAGCATTATTCATTAAAACGCAGCTCCTCTGAAAGTACAGCACTTCCTTAGTCCTGCACTGTTAGTGTCAGCCTGGATTATGTGCTGCAGATTCTAGACTGAGACTTAACTCTCAATTTTCGAATTTGAAGGCAGATGTTCTACCCACTGAACAATCGCTGACAGGGTGGTGGAGGTCACATGACCTTTGACCGTTTGTCTTTATATCCCGTTTGGATTTGAGAAGGGGGGGGGGACTTGGTGTCTATGACTCATTGTCACTAAAGGAGTGATTGGACATGATGTCTCTGGTTGTTGGGGTGAGACACCTGACTGTTCCAATCGATTGAGCAGTCTCTTTAGGAAGGAAGTTGGCATTGTATGAAGGGCTGGAGCAGCCCTGGGATTGAAGCAGTGTTGGAACACTGAGCTAACTGGAGGAAAGAGATAGGAGTCCTGAATGGAGAGTGAGAGTACTGGACAAGCGTTCAGCCATTGGAACGAAGAAGGATGACAGGTGACTTGATAGAAGTGTACAAGATGTTGAGCGGCATAGTTAAAGTGGATAGCCAGAGACTTTTTTTCCCATGGTGGAAATGTCTATCACGAGGGGGCGTAATTTTAAGGTAATCAGAGTAAGGTTTAGGGGAGATGTCAGAGGGAGGTTCTTTACAGAGTGGTGGTTGCATGGAATGTACTGCCAGCAGTGGTAGTAGAATCAGATGTGTTAGGAACGTTTAAGTGACTTTTGGATCAGCAACATGTAAGATGTGCACATGAAAGGTATGCCGGTTAGTCTGATCGTAGAGTAGGATAAAAGACTGGCACAACATCGAGGGACTGTACTGTGCTGTACTGTTCAATGTTCTTGTGTCTCATTGTTCATCCCGAATAGAGAAGGGTTTCAGAAATCCAAAATAACAAATTTTCCTGAACTTGAAAATGTGATTGATTCCAACTGAGAAGAGTAGACTGCCATCTTTCTCTGCTTCTGTACTGGTGAATGAAATGATGCTGAAGCTTCTAAATGGTTTTGTCTTAAAGAAGGTAACATGGGCTCCTGCCTGGCTAGCCTGACTGTAACTCCAGTCCTACAACAAGTAGTCAATTTTCAGTGCTTTCAGAAATTGGAAAACGAAGGCAGTGTAAAGCTCATCATCTCATTAGCCTAGCTGGAGATGGGAAGTAAATATAGCTTTGTGTACCTTTTTTGGGCACCCATGGAGGGGTTGAACAGCATAGTCACACTAAATTAGGGATTCTCATTCTGCTAAATTAGGCATTTCCCACAGTCACTTTATCAGCTACCTGGTCAGAGAGTTTGTGGTGATGATGCAGTGAGACTGGATGGTCGGTAAATAATCCTTTCTCAGTGTTGATGATGGTTACATCACTCAATTCTCCTATCCTGATTAGCATTCTTCGCCTGTTGGGACATATGCAGGGTATACCATGCTGTTTCAGTTACACAGACTGATAACTGCATCCCTCCTAATAGCTTGTATGCAGTTCCAATGGTAGGTGTAGGTGACACTGGCCACAACCTTGCCTAGAGTTAGGATTCATTTCGCAAGATGTGTGTGGGTGTGCAGTGATTACAGAGTGACGTGTGATTTGAAAGAGAGACTTGTATTCACACAGCAGACTTCAGTTCCGTGTGGAAAATGTCTCAAAGCTGATGACACCATGAATTACTTCAAAATGCAAAACAGGATTCTGCAAACCATTTATGAGGTAAGTAGTCAGTGCCTTTGGTTTATTTGTTGGATGGAGTGGGGAGAGGTTGATGGAGATTGGAATATTGGTCTGGACACCGACAGAACTCCTCATCTATAATCTTCCTGCGTAGGTGAGAATCCATTGGAGCCACTTGATCTGACAATTGGGGCTCTGCTTAATGTTGGGGAGGTATGGCATTCCCTGCTGTGTCATCGTTGTCCCAGATTGTACATTGGCTTCTTGCAGTGGCCATGAATCTATGTAGCACAGTGTTGTTTTCACATGTATTCTGACAATATTCAACTCTATCTCACCAACGCATCTCTCGGCGATTCCGCTGTGCCTAAATTATGAGACTGCTTGCTATTGTAGGATTTTATGGTGCTGTGGTAGTGTCCCTACCTCTGAGCCAGGAGCTTGAGTTCAATTCCCACCTGCTCATCAAAGTCCCATATTGAAATGCTGAAATGTCCTCTAATTAAATATTAGGAATATTCTTCTCAACATTGGTTCTGTATCTGACCTCAAAATGAGTCACTGATCTCGTTTTCTCACTTCACAATTTTTACCACACTGATATTGTTCAGCTTCACCCCTACCTCGGGTCATTGGCTGAAACCTTCACTCTTTCCTCCTTGATTTCTAGCTGTGACTAAACCACGCAGTATCCCCTATTACCTGTGTGCTCACTGACCTACATCAGTTCCTGGTCAAGCAATGTCTTGATTCTAAAATTCTAATCCCTACTTTCAAATCCTCTGTGTCCTCACTCCTCTCTATTTCTGTAACTTTCTACAGCACTTACGACACACCGAGAACTGTGCTTCTTCAACTCTGGCCTCTTGAGTATCCTCAATTTTAGTAGCCTCACTACTGACAAACGTGAATTCAGCTGCATGGGCTCTCAACTGTCAAAACTATTCTACTTCACTTTCCTTCTCTAAGATGCTCTCTCAAACTGACTACTTTGTCCAGGCTGTCTCTTTATGTGACATAGTATCATATTTTGTCTAATAGTGCTGCTGTGAATTGTCTTGGAATGTTTCATTATGTGAAGGGATGCTATATAATTATAAGTTATTCTTGTTGTTGTTGGACTGTGATCTGTATTTGGAGCTTCACCCTGCTGAATAGTTGCGCAAACAGGAAGGAAGAGATCACCAGTCGTGAGAGTACCTCATGCTTGCCTTTTAACATTTTCATCAGGAACTATTTCTGTGGCTTTTCACAGAGCAGGGATAAAAAGGAACTAGCAGGGATAAAAAGGAACATGCCAACGTTCACAGAAGCATGCTGTAAATGGTGCAGCTTCATCTACATGTTCCTCTGCTAACATGTATTCTTCCCCGGCTGTATCTTTCTGAATCTTCAATGTATCCAGGGGAAGAATTTGAATCCTAGAACTCCAGTGGGAATCAGTTTCTTGAGGGGAGGGAGCACTGTCAAGGGAAAGCAGGAACCAGGCCACAGATCTTTTAAATATTTTGATTCTCTGTCATATGCAGATGGCAGTTTGTCATCTCCACCTCTGGATTAATCACAGTGGGTTGTGCTGACAATGCCTGGTATGCTTTTCTGAATTGGAGTCATCGAGAACTGTCCAAGACACAACTCAAAGTGGCCTGTGATCAGCTAGACAACATAGACTGAATTCTGAGGGGCAGTTATGTGGATTGGCTAACATCTAGTTGGAAATGACGAGGTTGAGAGGAGTTTTAGGATTGTAAAGGAACTGAATTACATTGACCATCTTGAGTAGTTCAACGTTGTCTGTATAATAGATCGAGTGAACACAGTTTGTGCTTGAAAGGGGCAAATTGAAAGCTGAGCTGTCGAAGGAATATTTTGGTGACCAAGTGTTTAATATATGGAACAAATTCCCAAGAGAGACGGTGGAACCAGTTGGTATTGATTCTTTCAAATGTAAATTAAGTGAATTTCTTTCAGAAAATATTTTGGAAATTGGCTGGAGTAATTTGAAACCTGATTGTGTGAGAATAGAGTCAGCTAGAGAGGGAAAGGAAATTTTGGACCGATGATTCTCAAAGCTGTCCACTGCCTGGGGTTTTTCCTCGCTTCACATCGGTGTCTGTCGAAGACTCATTAATTGGACATTGTTTACTGAGCACTTCCGATATCATTGTATCAGGCAACTCTCAGGGTGACGAGAGATAAACTGGACAGGACTTTCACCTTTCAGCATCTACCCATTTGAATTGTTGGGACCAGACACATTGGTTTTACTGCAGGTCAGGTGGTCCTGGGCAACTTGGGTCATTTTTTCCCTCTAACATAGTTGATGAGTGGAAACGTAAACTGCACTTGTTCCTGTTTTTATAGGCTCTTGAGTGCAGTGATAGTGTCTCTACCTCTAAAATAGTTCAGTGAACAAGCAGTTAATGTATGGAACACAACAGCATTAAGTATTTCTCTAATATATTAATAATTTGCTCCAAGCTTCCCAACTTTCTGATTTTATTTTCCAACGTTCATTTGTAACTTCTCCATTTGTCCTATCTTTGGGCCATTCTCCATGTTCTTCCTTTGCTGAAGTGGTTATTCTGCACATTCCATCTGAAAGCAAACTATTGCCATTTGTGTGTAGCAATCTGGTTTAATGCTGTTGTTTCCCCCAGTTCCACAAGTTGCATCAGTAACTGTCAGGGGATCCCCCCGCCCCTGCCATGGAAAGGTGCTAACCTGCCTGCTGTTCTCTGCAGCAAGCATGGAGTTGGAAAACTATGTGTGCCCAATTAGGAGCAAGCTGCTGCTGGGCAGTAATGCACTCAGGATTTCAGCCTGATCTCAATCAAGATCATCTCCAGATCATCTCAGTCACGGAGCCAATGTTTCACTTGCTAATTTTCTGTATGTTTATTGAGGAGTCCCGTGCCAACTCATTGTCTGGCTGTGTCATAAATGCCTTGTTTTGGATATTGCATAGAAAAATTCACCTTATTTGTGTTATCTCCTCTGGCCCTCTGTGATCTTTGTGTTCCTCTGATTCTGGTCCCTTGAGTATTCCCTGATTTTAAATTGCTCCACCCGTCGGTGGCTGTGCTTCAGTTCTCTGAGCCCTATTTCCATTTCCAACATGCTTCTTGAAACCTCCTTCGACTGAGTTTTGTTCACTAACATAGGAACATATGAATTACGAGTAGGGATGGGCTGCTTGGCCTCTCAAGCCTGTCCCACCATCAATCAGACCATGGCTGATCTGATGACTCCATGTTCCTGCCAACTCCCAGTGAACTTTCACTCCCTTGCTTATGTGACTATACACTCATCCTTTTTACTTTGACTCAATGTTGATTTTTTTTTTAAAAGGCAGCTTGTTACACTTTAGTAACACGGATGATAGTAGCAGGAGTAGGTCATTCAACCCATTGAGCCCATTTTGCTATTCAACACGACCCTCTAGGAACTTTTGTTTGTTTCTTATATACAGAGACATAGAAGTAAGAGCATGGAAACGGGTCCTTCAACTCAACCTGTGCATGCTGACCAAGTTTCCTAAACTGAACTTGTCCCATTTGCCTGTGTTTGGCCCATATCCCTCTAAACCTTTCCTGTTCAGTGACTTGGTTGAGTGTTCCAGAGATTCACCACCCACTGAGTGAAGACCTATCTCTCCATCTCAGTCTGAAATGGCCTACCCTGTCCTCTGAGAGTGTGGCTCTGAGAGTGTGGCCCCTTGGCCAGGGGAAACATCATTCCTGCATCAGATTTCAATTGTATTCCCTTTCATTCTTCCAAACTGCTGGGAATACAGGCCCAATCTACTATTCACCAAGCTGTTTAATTCTTAAAGGACACAGCTGCTGGACTCAATCTGGTGTAAGTAGGTGAGAGAAGCAGTGGGGGGAAAAGGATCTTTACGCAAGCTAATCTGACAGTATTAAAATGAGTCTTCATGGCACAGTCCTTGTGGGGACATGGTCCCATCTTCTTGCCTTGGAAATATATCACCGTGCCTTCAGTATCACTGCATCAAAGTTCTGGAAGTCCCTCTCTTCCCACATTGGATTGCCTGTGGATTGCAGTGGTTCAAGAAGGTAGCTCACCTCCACCTTCTCCAGTGCAGTGGATGGGCAATAAATGAGGATCAAGTCAGTGAAACCCCAATACTCTGAGGAACAAATAGAAACAAACACAGATCGGATTCAATCACTTGTGCTGTTAGCTGACCTCAGCTGGTGTCTGGATGTATTGTGGGAATCAGACACAATTTCTGTTGCTCATCTCCATCCAGTCACCCTTGCTTTAAAGTGGCTATAGGGTGGCCAAGATAGAATTTTGCATTAAGTTTGAATGTGTAATACTTTATTCTGGAACTTGTAGCTTAAATCTCAAGATGAGAATTTATGAAGATCTTAAGGGCAAATTGGTTATGGTGCATTTGGAAGATACCCTAAAAGATTGGATGGCAGGCAGGCAGACAGTGTCTGGTATCAAGGGAATGAGATGAAGTGGAATTAGACTACAGATCAATAATCACATTGAATCACAAAACCAGCTCAAGGGGTTGAATGGACTCCTGTTCCCATGTAGAATCTGTGAATCATTCCTGTGATCTCTGGTCTGTCTAATTGTGTCTGATTAAAATCCCAGGCCTAGAGGGAGTGATATTTACCCTGATTCCTCTACTTTGCCTGTCGTCTTCAAAGGTTACTCTTTCTTCAGCTAATACATGCGTCAGACTTCATAAAAGACTAAAAATACATCTATCTGCGTGGTCTGTTATCACAGCATTGTCTGCAGAACACACACTGCCTACGTTCGAGCTGTGCCCCACTTGGTGTCTTCCTCTAGCAGCTGGCACACTAACCAGACCATTGCATTTTATTGATGACAGATTCAGATCTGTTTGATGGTAGTTACATGACTGAAGCCATGAGAATTGTCTTGTTTGTTAGACTCTGACTGAATATAAAAAACACAGAGCTCCTAATAGCTTAGCTGATCATTGTGCATCTGGTGTTCAGAACAGGAAAACTTTGCATTGTGAGTTTGCTGAGGTGGACAGCCTCAGTGACTCTGGTTTAGGAAGTGTTGAAATCTTGCCCTGGATTTGCTCTCCTGTTTGCTGTCAGCAAATGAAAATATCTGAATGTTTGTGCATTTATCTGAGCCATGTCTTTTGATTGAAGAATCTGTTAATTCTTTGCAGTCCAGAAGGATGATCACTTGCACAAGATGTTAGTGAGTGGTGAAAGTCTGCTGGCATTTTTCTCTATATGTCTTCAGGTGAGGTTAGAAGGCAGAGGGACCTCCATGCTGATTGCTGCTGTAAGATTTAGTCTCCTGAGCTTGGCTCATGGTGTGAGCTTTGTGGCTGTTGTTGGGGTTAATGTCTTTTTCCCATGTTTGAAGTGTTTTGATTTCTGCTCAGTGCATGTTCGCTGCTGTTCAGTGAGTTGAAGGAGGTGGTGATTCCAAGTTTAACTTCACTCAGCAGGGGAGCTCTCCCAGTGTCTTGGGCAATGCTTGTCCCTCAACCAACCTCAGTAATGCAGATGATCTGGTTCATTCTCATGTTGCTGTTTGTGGGTGCTTGCTGTGTACAAATTATATGCTACATTTCCTATATTACAGCAGTGACTAGATTTCAAAAAGTTCTTCACTGGTTATGGTGCTTTGGAATGGTGAGGACTTGAAAGTTGCAATATAAATGCAAATCTTTGAGGCAGCCAAGTTATTCTGTTGGATTCTGCTTGCCTGCCAAAAATCAGTTTTTGTTGAGCCCTGTTCTGCTGAAAGCTGGTAAATCAATGGTGCTGATAAGTTGCATCTGAGCATTTTAAAGGAGCCAATGAATGCACTGGTGGTCATCAAGCCCCAGATAGTTGGAAAGTTGTCAATGTCACTCACTTCAAAAAAAAAGAGACAAAATAAAAAAAGTCACTATGGGCCAGTTAGCATAAGGTCTGAAACGTTAATCTGTTATAACTGATGTAATAGCAGAGCATTTAGAAATGCATAATGTAATTGAGTATTGTCTACGTGGCTTCATGAAGAGGAAATAGTGCCTGACAAGTTTATTAGAATTCTTTAAGTTGGTAACAAATAGGATAGAGTCAAAAAGTGTGGTGCTGGAAAAGCACAGCCAGTCAAACAGCATCCGAAGAGCAGGAGAGCCGATGTTTTGAGTAGGAGCTGTTCAGGGGCATTATGCTCAACGTCGACTCTCCTCCTCAGGTGCTGCCTGACCAACTGTGCTTTTCCAGCACCACACTTTTTGACTCTGATCTCCAGCGTCTGCAATCCTCACTTTCTCCCAACAAGTAGGATAGATAAAGAGGACACAGTAGAATATATTTGCATTTCTAAAAAACCTTTGATAAGGGACCACTTCATAAGGTAAGAGAACATAGTATAGTCAGAATGGATAGACAACTTGCTAGCTATTAGAGTGAAGGTAATAGAAGACAGAGTTGGAATAAAGGTGGTGTCAGTAGCATGGCAGCCTGTAACTATTAGAATGCCACAGGGAGCATGCTCAGGGCCACGATTATGTACAGTATATATTAATGACTTGGATGGGTAATGTGCAAAAGACTGAGATACGTGTCACAAAAATAGGTGTGAAGGCAAGTAGAGAGGATGACATCGTCTGCATAGGGATATGGATAGGTTAAGTGTGCTGGCAGAAACTTGGCAGATAGAATATAATGTGGGAATCTGAGGTTTTGCATCATCACAAAAAGTTAATATTCTAGTTCATTGGGTAATAAGGAAGGCAAATGGACTGTTGGACTTTATTTCAGAGGGTATGGAATATAAAAATAGAGACAAAAAAACTGAAGGAAGACAAAAATAAGGAGGTTTTGCTAAAGCTATGCAAGGCATATTGTGGACATTTGGACCCCTTATCTAAGGAAAAGTGTAGTGACATTGCAGTCAGTCCAGAGAAGGTTCACCAAGTTGGAGGGCATGGAGGGATTTTCTTATGAGCGGAGGTTGAGTTGGGTACTCATTTTAGAAGCTTTGAAGAATGAGAGGAGACCTTGTTGAAATATGCAAGATTCTTAAGAGGTTTGGCAGGGTAGGTGTGAAAAAGATGCTTCCATTTGTGGAAGCCTGTAGGAACAGGAGGCAGGATCTCTATCTCTTTTCAGTATATTAGATTAGATTAGATTAGATTACATTACAGTGTGGAAACAGGCCCTTCGGCCCAACAAGTCCACACCGACCTGCCGAAGCGCAACCCACCCATACATTTACCCCTTACCTAACACTATGGGCAATTTAGCATGGCCAATTCACCTGACCTGCACATTTTTGGACTGTGGGAGGAAACCGGAGCACCCAGAGGAAACCCATGCAGACACGGGGAGAACATGCAAACTCCCCGCAGTCAGTCGCCTGAGGCGGGAATTGAACCCGGGTTTCTGGCGCTGTGAGGCAGCAGTGCTAGCCATTGTGCCACTGTGCCGCCCATAATGAATCTATGGAATTCATTACTGCAGAGGGGTGTTGAGACACGGTTGTTAAGTATATTAAAGGCTGAGATAGACAGATTTTTAATCAGTAAGGGGAATCAAGGGCTGTGGGGGAAAGGTAGGAAAGTGGAATTGAGAATGATCAGATCAGCCACAATCTCATTGGATGCAGACAATCAGGAGGCTGGAAAAATACAGCAAGCTAGGCAGCATCAGGAGGTGGAGAAGTTGACGTTTCAGGTATAACCGTTTTTCAGGAATGGAAGTGGGGTAGGAGCTGCAGAAAAAGGTGGGGGTGGTTATGGGAAAGATTATGGGTGTGGAGAGGGACGGAGTGGTGAGGTAGTGATAGGTAAATACAGGTAGTGGGTGCGATCTGATTAGTCAATAGGAGGAATGAATCCAGTTGGTAGCTGGAGGGAAGGATTGGTTGGAGGAATGGAAAAGAGGTGGCGAGCCTGGAAAGGGAGTCGGGGGATGGGTGGGAAGGTTATTTGAAATTGGAGAACTCCATGTTGAGTCCTGTGGGCGGTAGACTGCCCAGGTGGAAGATGAGGTGTCGTTCCTCCAGTTTGCGGTCTGATTCATTGTGGCAGTGGAGGAAACCGAGGATGGATATGCTGGAGAGGGAATGGGAAATGGAATTAAAATGGGCAGTTGGGAGGTGTTCAGGCTGGCTTTTATGGGCCTGGCTGAGACGCTCGGCGAAATGTGCCCTTAGTTTACGTTTAGTCCCACTGATTTAGAGAAGACCACGTTGGGAGCACTGGATATAGTAAACTAGATTGGAGGAGAGGCAGGTGAAGCCCTGTCTTACCTGGAAGGACTGTTTGGGGCCCTGAATAGAGGTGAGGGAGGTCACGTGCCAGCAGCTTTTGCATCTTGTACGGTTGCAGGAGAAGGTATCAGGGGCGTTGGTGGGGAGGGTGGCGTGAACCAGTGGTAGTGAAGGGAATGGTCCTTGCGGAAGGCAGAGAGGAATGGGGAGCGGAAGATGCTGTTGGTGGTGGGGTCTAGGTGGGATTAGCGGAAGTATTTAAAGATGATCTGTTGGATGTGTCGATGGGTGGGATGGAAAGTGAGGGCAAGGAGGACCCTGTCTTTATTATGTTTGGAGGGGGGAGGGTTTAGAGCAGTGTAGCAGGGAATGGAGAAGGTGCGGTGTAGGGCTGTCTAGATGACTAGGGTGGCATGGTGGTACTGCTGCCCCACAGTGTCAGGGACCTGGGTTCAATTTCCGCTTTGGGCAACTGTCTGTGTGGAGTTTACACATTCTCCCCCCGTGTCTGCGTGGGTTTCCTCTGGGTGCTCCGGTTTCCTCCCACAGTCCAAAGATGTGCAGCTTAGGTGAATTGGCCAGACTAAATTGCCCATAATGTTAGTGCATTAGTCAGGGGTAAATGGGTGGTTGATCTTCGGAGGGTCGGTGTGGACTTGTTGGGCCGAAGGGCCTGTTTCCACACTGTAGGTAATCTAATATCTAAAAGCACATTGTTTAAAATAGGTAGATAGCTGGGATGCTTGGGAGTGGAAGAGGAAGGTTGGAGGTAGGGAGGATCCTTTTGAGGGTGATTGGGAGTCTTTGTTGAAGGCGAAGGCATGGAGGTGGCAGAAGAAGAATGCCACGTCATGGTGGGCACAGAACTCGCTAAGGTGGGGGCAGAGGGGCACAAACATGAGCCCTTTATTGAAGACAGACCATTTGGCCTCAGAGTTGGAGATCGGGGGGTGGTGAATATGTGGCAAGGCTCAGGGGTTGGGTTTTGGAGTGATCTCGGGGCGGCTAAAGGAGTGGGGGGCGGGTAAGGGTGATAGTATGTGATGGGTGAGGGTTGGATGCAGTGTGGTGGGGGGAAGTAGTTGAGAGAGGGAAAGAAGAGTGGAATGGGGGATATTTTAGTTTGAGGGAAGGATCGGTTGGAGGAATAGAAGGGAGGAGGCTGGTTGGAAAGGGAGTTGGGGAATGGGTGGGACGGTTATTTGAAATTGGAGAACAGCGTTGAGTCCTCTAGGGCTATAGGCTGCCCAGACGGAAGATCACGTGTTGTCCCTAATGTTCTAAATGGATAGCAGAGGAGACTCGATGGACTCAATATAGCCTACTTCTGTTCCTGTTTCTTCTGGTTTTATGCTCCATAAGTGTACTGAACCATCCCTGGTAGGTACAGACTCTTGATCGTTCTCCTAGGTCTCGGGCTTCATGGAATGTATGGATTCAGGCTGATCCACCAGTTTTCCTGTCCCTTCTGCACCCTTGCTGTCGGTGATTTCCCTTCCCTGGGACAGGGGACTCTACTGAAACCCACCCAGTAAGAGATTGTGCTTGTGAGAGCCCCACCTAAAAACCAGGATCCCAAAAGAAGTGTAATCTGATCTTTTGTTTTTGCACGATGATTTTGATCTTACCCGGGAAGCATATACAAACACTCTTTCTCAAACCCAGGATGTGAGTGAATTGTTGTTGTGATCTATGGAGAAGATGTAAGCAATACATCTGTGAGATTTCTGAAGGATGATGTATGCTGACGAAAACCCAGTAACCATTAGCAACCTTAAGCATGTGTATGTCATTCCTCAACCTGTTTTGTAAACCAATTTTGTAGAAAATTGTTTTGCTCAGTGTATAGTTGAGTTGCCCACTCCACTGATGATGAGACTATATATAGCCCTGGTAACTCGGCCTAGTTTGAATTTCTTAGGACCTAGAGACTTGAAAGCATTGGCCTTGGTAATGCAGCAAATGATAAGCTGCTTTGATGACTTTGTGTTCCCTCCCCTCACAAAGGAACAGTTAACCAGGACAGTGGTCATACTCTGAAACTGGTCACCCATGTAGTAAAGATCACACTGATATGCCTGCACCTTGATTACAAATGTCAACCTCCACTAACTGCCAATTTTCAGACTGTAACTGCACACTCCTGCCATTGTTGATTGTATAGCACTTGTATTGTCCACATGTTGTGTCCATGTCTGATTTAGCATCAGTTCTCAGACTCTACCTCAGTGGAATTGTATGGATTCTACCACATAAACGCAGGCCATTCAGCCTGGTCATCCAGTCTGTATTGGCATTTCTAATGTAAACCTGTCTCTTCTCGTTCCACTAGCTGTCTCTATCCCAGCCTGACCACATATCTCTATATTCCTTTCTCTCACGTACTCCTCTCATTTCCTTTGGAAAACATCCAATCTGTTTGCTTCAGCCATTTCCTATGGGGGTGTGTTCTATGCTATAATGTGATATTTGGGTCTGACTGCTCATGTGGGAACTGGTGCTCGGGTAGTTGTTTTGTTTGAGGCTGCTGTTAATGGGACTGTGTAAAGGAGCCAGGGAGGAATCTTTGCCGCTATCCGAATGGAAGAGTATACATTTAAATTTGGAGCCTGATTCGGCAGCATTCCCTCTTGAATTGTTCAAGAGGAAAGTTTTAACAGCTTCCCTGCTGTTTTGGTGTTCCTCCTGTTTTATCCCTCCCTCTCTTCCCTGTGAGTATTGCCTTCCTTCATGGGATCGTGCCTGTGTTGCCAGTGGCTAAGCATTGTTGTTGAGAGTTGTGAGAGCAGGAGCAAACTGTGTCGGCTGGTCTCCGGAAACCACACAAAGACAAGCATCAATTATACAGGAAAGCTCCTCATCTTGTGGAGGTTAGTCTAGGGTGGATGCTACCGATGGCTAGTTTCCAAATGAGAATGATGGTGTATTGATTAGGAGTTGGGATGATCCTCTCCACTCTGTATAATGAAATTCAGTGCAGTGTTCCTGACTATTAGTCCCTGACATAGAATCATACAGCGCTGAAACAGACCTTTTGGCTAAATAGTTCATGCTAACCATGTTCCCAAACTAAACTGGTTCCACTTGCCTGTGTTTGGCCCATATCCCTACAAACCTTTCCTATTCATGTACTTATCCAAATGCCTTTTAAATGTTGTAACTACCTGCATTCACCATTTCCTATGGCAGTTCATTCCACACACAAACCACTCTGTAAAAACAGAAGTTGCCTCTCATGTCTTTATTAAAACTTTCTCCTCCCATCTTAAAAATATGCCCCCTGGTTTTGAACTCCCCCACTTTGGGGAAAAGACCCTTGTTATTCACCTTCTCAATGCCCTCATGATTTTATAAACCTCTGTCGGGTCACCCATCAACCTCCTGCACTCCAGTGAAAAATGTCCCAGCCTATCCAACCTTTCCTTATAATGCAAACATTCCTGGCAACATCCTGGTAAATCCTTTCTGAACCCTCTCCAACTTAATATCCTTCCTATAATAAGGTGACCAGAGAGCACATGGTACTCCAGAAGAAGCCTCACCAATGTGCTGTATAACCTCAACATAATGTCCCAACTCCTATGCTCAAAGTTCTGACCAATGAAGGCAAGTGTTCTAAACATCTTCTTAACCACCCTGTCAATCTTTGACACAAAATTCAACGAATTATGTACCTTAACCCCTTGGTCTTTCTGTTCTACAACACTACCCAGGACCCTACTATTAATTGTATAAGTCCTGCCCTTGTTTGTTTTACCTTGCATTTATCCAAATTAAACTCCATCTGCCACTCCTTGGCCCATTGACCTAATTTCTCAATGTCTCTTTGGAATCTTGGATAAGCTTCTCCACTGGCCGCTATACCACCAATGTTGGTGTCATCTGCAAACTTATTAACCATTCCTCCTATATTCTCATCCAAATCGTTTAAATAAATCATCTAACCTGACATAGATGTAGGTCCAGATGTGGGAGCTTGTGTGGTTCAGTGGTGTAGATTGAATTTCTGAGCTATGGGGCAGCTTAGTTGAAGAGGATTTGAACACCCTGCCTTGCCCTCCATCTCTCACCCAGTTGCCATGTAATTTCAAACTTCTGAAAGTGAATTGGAACGTTATCTGAAGTAGAAAGGATTTGCAAGGTTAGGGCAGATGAAGTGCAAGTCAGTGAACTGGTTTTGTGGAGAGTAGCTACAAATCCATGGGTCTTATGGTCTATAATTGTTCAATGGTTCTCATGTTTGATAAGAGAGTTTCAATGTACAGGCTTGGTTGAGGGTGTTTCTGGCGCGGCTCTGTCACTATGGGGTACTTTGGAAAGTGTTATCTTGGGAAATTCTGGCTGTAAAAATAGAGATTTGGTTTGTGCAAATCTGGGCTATCTGATAAATTAGCAATTGGAAGGATATTGGCTGTTCCTGTTCTGGCCAAGGTTGGATATTTCGGGACGTACCCCTGGAATGAAGCAATCAGCTTGACAGATGCATGTTGTGATGGTGACATTCAGTTCTGAAAGTTCTTTGTTAGCGGTCATCATTCAGATTAAAACTTCAAATGTTTTTTGTATTCCCCTTCTTGTCCATTTCTCATTCCCTTTCTTACCAAATTACTGTCTGTGCTTCAAATATCAATCACTTTCTAGAAGTTCAAAATAATTAGGATTAAAAGGGCATTCTAAGGTTGCTGATTCTCCCTTGACTGACCTCCATATGCAGCCAGGAGAAAGTGAGGACTGCAGATGTTGGACAGTCAGAGTCTAAACGTGTGGTGCTGGAAAAGCGCAACAGGTCAGGCAGCATCCGAAGAGTAGGAGAATTGACTCACTTTTCAACTCCGACTTCTGTGTACAGGCAGGTCATGGCATGGTGGGGTTACTGAATAGCAACTGATAGGTGGAAGTCTTACTGTTTCTGTCAATCTGCCTCTTGCCAGGTGCTGTCTCTCTGCCACGCTATCTCTGCCCCTCCCTCTCTCTATCTTTATCCCTCACTCTCTGACTTTCCCCTCTCTCCTTGCTGCCCCCTCACTTTGATGCCCAATCTGTCTCTGTCTACCCCCACCTGCTCCCTCTCTTCACTTCTCACTATCTCCTTCCTTCCCTGCTCCTCCCTCTCTCCTCTCCCTGCCGCTCCTCACAACCTCCCTCTCTTTCTGTGCTGCCCCCATTTCCCTGATAGTTTAACCTGAAGTTCTGGTCAGTAGCAAGATTTAGTCTTGCAGTGAATCGTTAAAAGACACACCTTGATGTTGATCTCTCTCATATAAACCCATGCGACCTCACTGACCACCACCACCATCCTTCCTTTGTCATGCCTTGGCTGATATCTGGCTGCCTAAAGTAGAGCTCCGCATCTCTAATGGTAAAAGAAGCAAAGGTGTACATTTGGAGAATGGCATTCATGACCATTTGCTGTCCCTGAACTTTGTAGCCAACCAAATTCTTTTGAGGAGTGCTCAGTCTTGTTCTGTAGAGGAAAAGATATGCCCCCATGCCCAATCAGTGCCAGTCTCGGAATGTGAGCAAAGGGCTAGCCTCTGTGGTGATGCCATTCCTGGTCAAACTGTGTGTGTGAGACCATCCACGAAAGGTCACTTTGGCGAAATACAGTTGTATTTGCACTGTTGAAGTTTTGGAGTAGTTTTGAAGAAATGCCGAGTTCCCCCTATCAGTCCTACCACAGCTTGAAGCACTCTGCCCTGCACCTCTGTTGGTATCTTGCCCCACTGTCCTATCACAGTCCTCCCCCCATCCCTCAGCAGTGTGTTGTTTATGTCCTGCCCCCTTCTCACTCCCAACCCTATTGACTGACCCTCTTTGTGGTTCCACCTGCCAAGTTGTGAATCTTTGAATGTTTTTTCCCCCATTATACAGGACTGGCAGTACCAGCCTTGATTTGAGTTCCGAAATGCCATGAGGAATGTTTGAAATTATCTGTAATGAAGTTTTGCATGCCTGTATGGTTCAGGCGGTGAATGAGTTAATGTTACACGTACTCCTCTTCCCCTGAATTTGTGCTCTCGGGCAGGTCTAAGTTCGACTCTTGGCACTTCCTGACAATCTTTACAACCTCTGTAGCACCCAGTGTACACTCTGCTTACAGCTTATCATCGCTCACAATCTCTAGAGTTCTGGGCTTTCGTATTGCCAAGGTGCCGAGTTTGAGCCGTGACCCCGTGACACTGGGAAATGATAAAACTTTCGGAGGCATTATTGCAGTTTGAAACTGAGCTCAGTGCCTCACCTTTCACAATGACGGTGAAAGCCTCAGTGATTTGCTGGTAATTGGATCCCGATCGCTTTGCTGGTGAAGTGGAACTTTCATGTTGGTTTCTGGACCTTTTGTACTTCCTGCACCTGTAGACGCGAAACGTTAACGTGTAATCCTGTGAGAAGTGTTTAACTAAAGGGCCGCACCTTTTCAGGGCAGCAGCCAGGATTGCAGTCTTTTACCTCTGAGATTCCACTGCCTGACTGGGGTGGGGCTGCTCTTAACTGCTTCGAGATTTCATCTTGTTTCACCTGAACTGTAAACACCGATTCTTTGGTCGTGGAACTAACCCTCGCGAAGGGCAAGAGAGAGACCCAACGCACAGACATGAAGGTAGGGTCCAGGAAGGCTGTTGGTGTTTGAAAGGCCTCTTCCCCAGATCAATACACTGTGGCCTTGTTTTTACAAAGTGGGACCTTCAATAGGCATTTGCCAACGAACCTTGCTGAGACTTCATGCTGATGAGGAAGTGATTTTGCGGTTTATCACAGGAGATTTTCACTTTCGTTCCTCTTTTCTTGGCCTTTTATCCTGAGGGACGGGATGTACATGTATTTGGAAAGGCAAGGACTGATTCGGGATAGTCAACATGGCTTTGTGTGTGGGAAATCATGTCTCACAAACTTGATTGAGTTTTTTGAAGAAGTAACAAAGATGATTGAGAGGGCAGAGTAGTAGATGTGATCTATATGGACTTCACTAAGGCGTTCGACAAGGTTCCCCATGGGAGACTGATTAGCAAGGTTAGATCTCATGGAATACAGGGAAAACTAGCCATTTGGATACAGAACTGGCCCAAAGATAGAAGACAGAGGGTGGTGGTGGAGGGTTGTTTTTCAGACTGGAGGCCTGTGACCAGTGGAGTGCCACAAGGATTGGTGCTGGGTCCTCTACTTTTTGTCATTTACATAAATGATTTGGATGTGAGAATAAGAGGTACAGTTAGTAAGTTTGCAGATGACACCAAAATTGGAGGTGTAGTGGACAGCGAAGAGGGTTACAACAGGATCTGGACCAGATGGGCCAATGGGCTGAGAAGTGGCAGATGGAGTTTAATTCAGATAAATGCGAGGTGCTGTATTTTGGGAAAGCAAATCTTAGCAGGGCTTATACAGTTAATGGTAAGGTCCTAGGGAGTGTTGCTGAACAAAGAGATCTTGAAGTGGAGGTTCATAGCTCCTTGAAAGTGGAGTCGCAGGTAGATGAGATAGTGAAGAAGGCATTTGGTATGCTTTCCTTTATTGGTCAGAGTATTGAGTACAGGAGTTGGGAGGTCATGTTGTGGCTGTACAGGACATTGGTTAGGCCACTGTTGGAATATTGTGTGCAATTCTGGTCTCCTTCCTATCGGAAAGATGTTGTGAAACTTGAAAGGGTTCAGAAAAGATTTACAAGGATGTTGCCAGGGTTGGTGGATTTGAGTTACTCTGAGAGGCTGAACAGGCTGGGGTTGTTTTCCCTGGAGCTTCGGAGGCTGAGGGGTGACCTCCTAGACGTTTACAAAATTATGAGGGGCATGGATAGGGTTAATAGGCAAAGTCTTTTCCCTGAGGTGGGGCATTCCATAACTAGAGGGCATAGGTTTAGGGTGAGAGGGGAAAGATATAAAAGAGACCTAAGGGGCAACTATTTCACGCAGAGAGTGGTACGTGTATGGAATGAGCTGCCAGAGGAAGTGGCGGAGGCTGGTACAATTGCAACATTTAAGAGGCAATTGGATGGGTATATGAATAGGAAGGGTTTGAAGGGATATGGGCCGGGTGCTGGCAGGTGGGACTAGATTGGGTTGGGATATCTGGTCGGCATGGACGAGTTGGGCTGAAGGGTCTGTTTCCATGCTGTACATCTCTGTGACTAAGTCACTGTTGTGAAGTGGTAAAATGTGTACAGCAAGCTACAATGGGATTGTTTTAAATATTCCGCTGTGGGATGTGGCAGTCACTGCTAAGAGAAATATTTGTTTCCCAAACCCTAATAGCCTTTGAACTATGACTTGCTTGGCCATGTCAGAGGGCAGTTAAGAGTCAACCATATTGCTGAAGTAACATGTCAGCCAGACCAAATGAGCATAGTATATTTTCTTCCATGAAGGACATTAGTGAACCAGGTGGGAGTTTATGAGAATCAGTGATAGTTTCATGGTCACCATCATTGAAACTAGCGTTCAGTTCCATGGTTACTAAGTTAATCCATCTGCTGCTATGGTGGGATTTGTGCCTGAGCATTAGCCAGTGTCTCTGGATTACTCATCTGGTAAATTTCTCAGTCTGTCACCACCAGCACCTAAATAGTGAACTGGATTGTCAATTTTCTTTGTGTTGTGTCATATTGCATCACGAAAGCAGGGAGTTGGCGCCTCAGTTATGCATCCTATCTGAAAACTGGCATCTCTGATGGTGTAGTGCTCCCTGAGTACTGCACTGGAGCACCAGCCTTGATTGTTGTGCTCAAGTCCTGAAATGGTATTTGAACTGGAAATCTTGAGAGGTGATTGTGCTGACCACTGGGCTACAGCTGACCCTGAGATGTGGTGAGGACTGCATGCTGCAGTGGACATGTGAATGCATTCATTTCAAGGTGACTATCCCCCACTGCTAATGAAGCTGTATGGTCTCTATTTGACCTCTGGCCTTGGCTGGTCTGAGCTTCCATGTGTAAGATAAATGTTCAACACAGACATGAAAAGAAAGATAGAGTTCAATATCAAGATCTGTGTCTCTCTGTCTCAGTCTGATACCTTGATGTCACTGAGCATGGCTGTGAACAATGCTGAGACCAATAGAAACATGCTTAAGGTTAGTAGAGAGCATCCATTTTACGAAGAGTTGTGTAGCAGGTGGGGAGTTTGAGATGAAGCATCCTTTTCTTCGTTGAAAAATGTGGAGCTGGAAAAACACAACAGGTCAGGCAGCATCCAAAGAACAGGAGAATCGACGTTTTGGGGCATAAGCCCTTCATCAGGAATGTGGGGGGTTAGGGGGAAGGGGACTGAGAGAAAATAGGAAGGTAGGGGTGGGGTAGCAGGCAAAGTGATAGGTAGATACAGGTGGAGCGGGTGATGGTGATAAGTCAGACGGGAGGTTGGAGCGGATGGGTAGAAAGGAAGATGGACAGGTAGGACAGGTCATGCCGAGTTGGATGGTTGGATCTGGGATAAGGTGGGGGGGAGGGGAGATGAGGAAACGGAAGTCGACGTTGATGCCATGTGGTTGGAGGGTCTGCATCATTTTCAAAGTTCTTTCAAAGCTCGCACTCTGCAAAGCAACATTTCACATTTGAATTTTCAAATTATTTTATGGGCTGTGAGTATCATTGGCTGGACATCATTGTCCATTCCTAATTGCCCCTGTAAAAGTGATAGTGAGCTGCCTTCTTGAACCACTGCAGTCTTTCTACTGTTGGGACACCCACAATGCCATTAGGGAGGGAGTTCCAGAATTTTGATCCAGCGATATATTTCCAAGTCAGGATGGTGAGTGTCTTGGAGGAGAACTTGCAGTGGGTGGTGTTCGCATGTATCTGCTACTCTTGTCCTACTAGATGCAAGTGGTTGTTGATTTGGAAGGTGCTGTCTGAGGAGTCATGTTGAGTTAGTGTAGTGACATTCTCTTTTCTTACTATCTGTATTTCCCTGACCCTGGAATTGACTTGAGATGATCCTAACTGAAAATGTGTTGCTGGAAAAGCGCAGCAGGTCAGGCAGCATCCAAGGAGCAGGAGAATCGCTGGAAAAGCGCAGCAGATGATCCTAGCCCACAATGAACTTGCAGCATAGTAGAACTAAGAATCGATAGGTATTTGTGATGAGTACATTTAACAGGTTAGAACAAACATTAATTTTCTGTCACTAGTGAGATACGTGTGTGCAGTTTCATAGACTGGGAACTGAGAACGCAATTGATTCTGAATGGCAAGGTGGGGTTTGATAGGCTGTGAATGGCTTCTTGAATTTTCTAGCAATTTGCTCCCGAGCTCTGTAAATACAAGTCCTACGGTGGAAGGATTCACCAGCTGACTGAGAATAGCTGTACAGACTTGCTGGGCTCAGGTTAGCAGTTGATCAGTAGAAAGAGTTGTGTTAAGGAGTGTGGTAGAAGGGGGTAGCAGGGAAGAGGTGAGGTGTTTTGGGCTGAGAACCCTGTACTTAACTGTGGAGGGGAGGATCACCTAGGCATTTTCCTCACCTAGCTTGCCCCTTATTCAATGTATATATTGGTTTCCATTGGATAATTTCTTTGAATCATACATTGGTTAAAGCACAGCTGGAGGCCATTTAGCCTGTTCCTTCCATGCTAGTCTGTGCCAGAGCATTGAGCTGCTTTCAATTCCTGCCTTTTCCCTGTCGTCTTGCATATCATTTTTCTGCAGGTAATTATCCATTTCTGCTTTGGAAACTACAATTGAACCTACTTTGACCACATCCTTGAGCAATACTTTCTGAACTTGAATCTGAACCACTCACTGGTTTCACGATGACCCTTGCTTCTTTTGTCGCTCACCTTTTAATCAAAATTGGTGATGTAGTGGAGAGCGAAGAGGGTTACCTCAGATTATAACAGAATCTGGACCAGATGGGCCAATGGGCTGAGAAGTGGCAGATGGAGTTTAATTCGGATAAATGCGAAGTGCTGCATTTTGGGAAAGCAAATCTTAGCAGGACTTATACACTTAATGGTAAGGTCCTGGGGAGTGTTGCTGAACAAAGAGACCTTGGAGTGGAGGTTCATAGCTCCTTGAAAGTGGAGTTGCAGGTAGATGAGATGGTGAAGAAGGTGTTTGGTATGCTTTCCTTTATTGGTCAGAGTATTGAGTACAGGAGGTCATGTTGTGGCTGTACAGGACATTGGTTAGGCCACTGTTGGAATATTGTGTGCAGTTCTGGTCTCCTTCATATCGGAAAGATGTTGTGAAACTTGAAAGCGTTCAGAAAAGATTTACAAGGATGTTGCCAGGGTTAGAGGATCTGAGCTACAGGGAGAGGCTGAACAGGCTGGGGCTGTTTTCCCTGGAGCGTCGGAGGCTGAGGGGTGACCTTATAGATGTTTACAAAATTATGAGGAGCATGGATAGGATAAATAGACAAAGTCTTTTCCCTGGGGTCGGGGAGTCCAGAAGTAGAGGGCATAGGTTTAGGGTGAGAGGGGAAAGATATAAAAGAGACCTAAGGGGCAACGTTTTCATGCAGAGGGTGGTACGTGTATGGAATGAGCTTCCAGAGGAAGTGGTGGAGGCCGGTACAATTGCAACATTTAAGAGGCATTTGGATGGGTATATGAATAGGAAGGGTTTGGAGGGATATGGGCTGGGTGCTGGCAGGTGGGACTAGATTGGGTTGGGATATCTGGTCGGCATGGACGGGTTGGACCGATGGGTCTGTTTCCATGCTGTACGTCTCTATGATTGGACTTCCCTTCTCGCTCAAGGGTTTGTAGTTCTTGCTTTAACTAACCAGTTACCCACTGTTGAGTGTGGAAGCCTTTTGAGGAATTTGCCCAGTACTGAGGAATGTTTTTGCATCATATTTGTTATGTGATTCCCTGTTGCTGAAAGTGTATTTATTACCTTATAGGGTATTTGAGGCATGTCCTTGAAACTGTGAAACAGGGCAAGTAAGTCAGCAAAGTGCTGGGTCAAATCAGACTGTTCTATTTTGGGCTAGTCAATGTTAAATTCCTGCCCGGAGACTGAGCATGTGGGACACAGCTGAGCAATCATCCTGTACGCTGAATTGAGAGACGGAAGTGACTAGTATTCCTATGTGGTATCACGTTCGTAGGCTTGAAAATAAAAACAGCAATATCTAACCAAGCAGGAAATACAGGCTCTGTGTACACACTCGTGGGTTTCTCAAGGTGCTGCATAGCTGGCCAGCTTGAGCGTATGTCCCTGTGGCTATCTGGAAATGACTTAGAAGATATTTGAGTGTGGTGATATTCAGTGAACCTGAGGGGCAACATTTTCACACACTATGGTTCATATCTGGAATGAATTGCGAGAGGAAGTGGTAGTTGCAGGTACGGTTACAATATTTAAAAGACATTTGGGCAGGTACAGGAATAGGAAAGGTTTAGAGACAGGAGCAAAATCTACTGAAATCAACAAATGCTGGAGATCACAGCAGATCAGACAGCATCCATGGAGAGAAAGCAAGCTAATGTTTCGAGACTAGATGATTCTTCACATGCTTCCAGGTTTAGAGGCATGTGGGTCAAACGGAGGCAAATGGGATTAGTTTAGTTTAAGAAACTTGGTTGGCACAGACAAGTTGGACTAAAGTGTCTGTTTCCATGCAGTATGATTCATGACCAACCCATGAAGACTCTTATAAAGTAGTAAAAACAAACTGTAACAAGTTTGAATGTTGGGAGACCATAAAGTTAATTTTTCTAAAATGGAGAAGGTGGAGTATAAGATTGATGAAGGGCTTTTGCCTGAAACGTTGATTTTTCTGCTCCTCAGATGCTGCCTGACCTCGTGCTTTTCCAGCACCACTCTAATCTGGACTTGGTTTCCAGCATCTGCAGTCCTCAGTTTTGCCTGGAGTATAAGATTGAACAAGACACAAATATATTTCAGATTGCAGGAGCTTTTAGAAGTTTATAACAAGAAGGGAGTAACTAAAAATAAATGTTTGTCCCTTGGAAGCTGAGACAGGATAAATTATTGTGGGGACTGAGTAAATTGTGAGGTGTTGAAGAAATATGTTCTCTGTCTTCACAGCAGAAAACACAAGGTCCATTCCAGAAATGGAGTAATCTAGGAATTAAAATGTGAGGAGCAAGTTAATTTGTCTGAACCACTGTTTCATTATGGATGGAGGGGGAGGGGGCTATTAGCCTGCCTGAACCTTTGTGAAGAGATAATTTATTTTAAACCTCACACCTCGTTCTCAGCAGTAAAAAATAATTTTAAGGAATCACGATCTGGCCATCTGTTGCGAAAATGTTGACAGATGAATTCATTTTAAAAATGTGCTGTTGCAGCTCTAACCTGTTCTCTTCCACCTTCTTTCTCATTCCCTCATATCCCTCTAATCCCTCCTTCTGCCTCATTCTTCTCCCTCTCTCTTGCCTCCCCCTCCCCACCACCACCACCAGTGTTCTGTGTAATTGAAGCAGTACATCTGGGCTGTTTTTGTGATAAATACTAACAGTTTGTCTTTCGAATTGTTTGCTGGCATTCAGTAACTCCTGGACCAGGACAACTCAGTCTCTTTGTACGTCAGCTCTCTTCCAATCTCAATCCGCCCAGTTAGATGCATAGAGATGTATAGTACGGAAATGGACCCTTTGGTCCAACTCGTCCATGCTGACCAGGTATCCGAAATTAATAGTCGCATTTGGCCAAATCCTATTCATATCCTCATCCAGATGCTTTTTAAATGTTGTAATTGTTCAGAAATAGTCTACAGTTCACACTTTTCCTTACTGTGTTGTACCTGCCATCTACTCTCTCACAGCCTGTCTAAATCCCTTTAAAGTCTCTTTGCATTTTCCTTACAGTATCATTCCCATCGTTTTTGTGTCATCTAAAACTTGGGGTATAATGCAGTTAGCTTCATATCTAAATCATTGATATCAATCTTGAGCTGAGGACCAGGCACAGATCCTTGGTCACAATCTGCCAACCTGGGAATGACCCAGTTACTCCCACTCTGTGTTTTGCCTGATAACAAATCCTCACTCCACATTCGTATACTACCCCAATCCTGTGTGCTCAGATTCCCTGTTTGTGAACCGACTGTCTGCGACTCTTGGAAAAAGTCTTCTGAAATACCAATTAAATTAAATCCACTGGTTTTCCCTTTATTATCTCTGCTTGTAACATCCTGAACAAAACTGTTAGGTTTGTCAAATGTGATTTCCACCTCATTAATCCATGTTGTTTCTGTCCCATCAGTCAATTATTGGGGTGGGGGGGGGGGTTGAGGTTGAAGAAATAGTGAGGTTCTTGTACTGCTCATTGAGCTGTGCCAATGGTCTCAGAGGTTGAGAGCTCAAATTGTGGGTTGGGGCAAAACACAGCTGTGAAGGTCCTTTCTGTAACATCTGTGCTGGGGTCGACTGGGTGAGCAATGTTAGGCTTGTCCTGACCCTGGGAAAGCAAAAGGGAAGCTGAATGGAGAACTGCCTGGGGCTTTAAAGGGTTAAGCTAAGTAGCTCAGACAGCCAGTGCCTGTTTGTTCTTCGTTAACATTCTGAACCATGCTGCTTGGGCACTGGCTCTGCTCCAACCATAATACACTGCGTACTGGGGCTTTGTTCCCCTGTGGAAAGGCCTGGCCTGGGGAAACAATGAAACTATTGATTTCTCCTCCCAGTTACCCGTGGAGTAAATCGGAGTTCAGAGGGAAGTGATTAAAGGCAAGATCTGAGGATAGGGTAAAGGAATCCAGAAAGGTTTCCCCTGACCCACATTCATTCACTCACTCTTTCCTGTTGAAGTGTGCAGTTACTGGTGTGGCCTACCGTTGAGTACCTTACCCAGGAGCCTGCCTGTGAGACAGTCATTATTGGCCTCACTCCCTATTTTAAGGCTGAATGGTAACAAGTGGCCAGAACAGTGAGTGTGTTCTATGCGTCTCAGCACTCCTCTCCAAAAGTGGGCTTGGCATATATCCTGGGTGAGTGGTGTGGTGCAGGGAATGCAAGTGCAGTATGTCTGAAGCAGCGCAGTACCATACCCAGCCTTTTCCCCAGGAAGCTTGCCACTGCTCTCTGCTGGGTCACACTGGAAAAGAGACCCTATCTCATGATCTGGTGTAGTGGAGGGAAATGAAACTGGGAGCTGACTGACCTGTGGTAAAGGATCTAAGCTGGGGCACTTGGCCAACACAGAGTGGGCTTTTCAGAGTTCAGAATGATTTTGAGAGCTGTCTGTTGCAGAGGTGTGCAAGAGTTGTTCCCCCAGCTGGGACTGAATATTTGAATGAGACCAGATTCAGATTGTCCAATGCGAGCAGGCTAGCTAATGAACCTCACCAGTCTCAGCCTGCACCTCCGCACTTCTTCAGTTGAATCTTTCACCAGTTCAGCTGATGTATTTTTTAAAGACTCACAGCCTGGAGGCAGAAGTAGCTTTTATTTCTGTGCTATGAAGCTGCAAGTTCCCTCTGTGCTGTTGCCTGGGATTTTGGTGGGAGATATCTATTCATTTTCTCTCTGGTGAGAATTTGTAATCGATTATATGAAGGATGTTTGATGGGGATTGATGTTATGTGTATTAAATGAGCAGAAAAGGAGTTGCAGTACCTTGTGTATGCGAGCTCTACAGATCCTGCCTGTCTTGAAAAGGCCCAGGCCATCCATTTCTTTCACTCAGCCTTTCATTTTGGAATTTTCATGAGATGTGAGAGATGGAATGGTAGTGGACAGAGCCTACTGTGGTGGAGTTATCTCTGACAAGGAAGGCATTATGTGAGAGCATGGATTCCCTGGTATTCCCCCTCTCCACTTCTCCAAGGACTGACCACATGTGTAACTGAAAGGATTGGGGTGAGGTGCCAGGTGAGGGTGTAAGGTGGTGTGCAGTCTGACATGCAGAGTAGTGCAGATTTGGGATGTGGTGCAGGGTGACGTGGGGTAAGGGGTGGGGCTGGACTGAAGTGCAGGTTGGGATAGGTGCAGGGTTGGCGTGGGGGGGGGGCGGTGAGGTATGGTTGAAGAGCTGGGGTCAGGGAGCGTGAGGCCAACTGGGCAGATCTTGCAAAGATTTGGCAGCGGATCGCTAAGGAGGAGAGATTGGGACCACGTTACTTAGAGATGCTCTGTGTTGGATTGCGCTGTGTCCCAACTGGAGAACCCTGTCTTGTGGCCTGTAGTTCCAGGGTGTGTGTATTCTACAGTTACCCACAAGATTCCTTGCCATTGAGAAAAGGGTAAAGTAAGTCCTTGATGAGTGATGTTTTAATCAGTTAAAGTGAAGAAAGTAAATATTTTAAAATTTGTAATTTTCCTGATGAAGGAGGTGCATGACTACCTGTGAATTAATCAGAAGCTTGTTCTAGTTGCTTCAGGAATACTCATGACAACAATCTCTCTGGTTTGTGGGGTAGTATTGCTGAGATTCACAGCTGTTCTTAGCAGTATGGCCAGCTCTTCTGTTGTTTTGTTGACTGGTGTAAGGTCTCTGGTTGCAGTCGCGACTCCCTCTTCCCTGCCACATGCCACCATGCTCAAGAGGCAACACTGAGGGTGTGAGCAGCTGAGCTTCCTCACCCAGGCTTCCTCCATGGATAATGGATGCAGTGGTTTTTCTGATTATTCTTGTCACACCTAACCCTGAAACTCAGCTTACACTCATCACACTGCACCCTGCACCCCTATGCACTCCACCCCTGTCTGCACCCTGCACCATACCTCACCCCCCCCCCCCCCCCCGCCACGCCAACCCTGCACCTATCCCAACCTGCACTTCAGTCCAGCCCCACCCCTTACCCCACGTCACCCTGCACCGCATCCCAAATCTGCACTACTCTGCATGTCAGACTGCACACCACCTTACACCCTCACCTGGCACTTCACCCCAATCCTGTACTGATCTGCGCCCCATTGCTTACCCCCCACTTAACCTGCACTTGCTTCACATGGCCTACCTCTTTGTAATGCGATGAGTGAGACAGAGCCAAGTTTGATGCCATCTCCATCACCTTGCTGCTCCAGTGCCATTTCCCTGAGTCTTCACTGGAAATAGGGTGGCCATTCAGCCTGTTAGGAACAGGAGGAGGCCACTTAGTTCTTCGATCCCATTGCACTCGACAGCAGGAGGCCATTCAGCCCTCCTGGAACTTGTTTAATAGGAACAGGAATAGGTTGTTTAATCCTTTTGAAGCTCTTAGACCATTTGCTTAGTTAGTTCAAGGTAATTCTGTATCTCCACCACGTGCGCCTCCATATCCCTGTTTAACTTCACCTCGCTAGCTCCAATTGTTTCAGATACTTCAACTGCCTTTCCAGTTAGAAGTTAATAATATAAAGTTCAAATTTGGAAGTTATTCCCAGGTGACAGAGAGTTCATTCTTTTCCTTATCTGTCACTTTGCACTTAGCTGGCACTTCAGTTTTTATTAAGAAGCTTATATTTACTTGATCTTGAGCAGCGGCCCTAAGTTTATCCTGAGAACACTGCTATGATCAATCTCTTTGTAGCCACAATAATATCTGTTTTTCCAGATGTGATCCTGTGCTTTTTGGGTTTTTCCTGTGTTGGATACACTTGCTGATTGCCTTTGTGTTTTCTACAGCACACAGGGGGTCACCCAGACCCACCGGTCCAGTCAAAGTCGAGCAGCAGGTCCAGCATGCCGCGATGTCGCAGCTCCATCGCTACCACTGCCGAGGACACTCCCCACATTGGAAACTACAGGCTGCTCAAAACTATTGGCAAAGGCAACTTCGCCAAGGTCAAGCTGGCACGGCATGTTCTCACTGGCAAAGAGGTAAGTGCCGAGACTGCCCTCTGTATCCCGCTGGCATGCAAATCTCCCAAACCAGCCTCTTTCTTGCTTTTCCTATTCTCTTTCACACATGTGCTCCCTTACCCTGGCTCCCGCACTCTCTATCTTATCCCTACTCTCTCGCCTGTGCTTGTCCTTCTTCTCTTTCTCTCTTGCCTCATCTCGCCCTCTTGCTCCTTGTGTCACTCTTTCTTTCTCTCTTTCTCTCTCTCTTTCTCTTTCTCTCTCTCTCTCTCTCTCTCTCTGTCTCTCTCGTCTCATCCCCCTCTCTTACCTCATCCTTTGATTCTTCCTTGTCTCTCTCACTCTCTTGCCTCAACCTCTTCCGCTCGCTTCAACACGGTGGCTCAGTGGTTAGCAGTGCTGTCCCACAGCACCAGAGACCCATGTTCGATTCATTCCCCTGACGACTCTGTGGAGTTTGTACATTTTCCCTTTGTCTGTGTGGGTTTCCCTTGGATGCTCTGGTTTCTTCCCATAGTCCAAAGATGTGCAGGTAAGGTGGATTGGCCATGCTAAATTGCCCCTAGTGTCCAGGGATGTGTTGACTAGGTGGGTTAGCCATGGGAAATGCAGGCATACAAGGATTGGGTAGGAATGTGGACTCGATGGGCCGAATGGCCGGACACTTTGATTTTTTGACCTTTTCTTCTCATCTTGACTTTACCCCCTTGTCTCACCCTCGCACTCTCCTTCTCCATCTTGTCTCGCCCTAGCCCACTTCATCTCTTCCCTGTCAAAGGGTCAGTGCTAAGGAAGTGCCACATTATCAGAGGGTCAGCACTGACAAAATGGCAGTGTTGTCTTTCTGATGAGATGGAGGACGTGTCCACTTGTCCTGTAAGGCCATGAATTCCTGATCTAGTATTACACAAAGGTTGCATTGTTCGCACGATGCTCTGGCCTTCACCGGTCCTAATATTCCATTGCTTTGGCCTGAACTTCAAGTCAAAAACCTACCCTTTCCACAGCTGATGCAAGAGGAAGGAGATTGCTGTGCACTGGTTTCTGTTGGGCTCGCTGTCCCAGTTTCCACCTGGCTTTCTCTGGGTTGGAGTTACTACAACGGCATTCGGTTATCGAGCTGCTGTGGGGGAACAGGATGCACAAGTTTGAAACTGGCTGGGTCAGTGCTGATTCAGAGAAGCAGCATATACCGTCCAGACTGTTCCAGGATCTGCTGTGGGAAGAGGTGCCTTGGACACGTGACACAACATTTTTCCATGACATGTTTAACAAATTAACCACTACCCTCTTTATTTATAATGCTCATTCTGCACATATATAAACAGTGTTTATTTGAAGTGCTGCCAACTGCTTAAGGGGCATTGCACACCAAAGGCAGATATCTTTTCGTCATTCTCTAGTGTGCCTTCTTGACCCCCTGCTGCTGATTCCTGTGGGTCAGTGTTCCTGCTGAGCTGAAAACTGCCTCCTGTTGAGCAGGCTGACACGTTGAAGAGAATTGACCATTCATTTTGAATTGAATTGAATTGAATTTATTGTCACGTGTACCGAGGCACAGTGAAAAGCTTTGTCTTGCGAGCAATACAGACAGATCACAGAGTTAAGTAGCATAGACAAGTAAATGACAGGTAAAAAGTGGCAAAAACAAAACCACAGGTACAGGTGAATGTTAAGAGATTGTTAATCCATTTAGTATTCTAACAGTAGGGTAGAAACTGTTTTGAAACTGCGCTGGTGCAAGTGTTCAGGCTTCTGTACCTTCTCCCTGATGATAGAGGTTGTAGAAAAACGTTGCCAGGGTGGGATGGATCTTTGAGAATGCTGGTGCCTTTCCTTGACAGCGGGCCTGGTAGATGGATTCTGTAGATGGGAGGTTGGCCATTGTGGTTGTCTGGCCCGAGTTCACCACTTTCTGTAACCATCTCCGCTCTTGAATGGTACAGTTGCCATACCAGGTAGTGATACATCCAGACAGAATGCTCTTGATGGCACACCTATAAAAGTTGGCGAGGGTGTTTGCCGTCATGCCAAATTTCCTCAGCTGCCTGAGGAGGAAGAGACGTTGGGCTTTTGTAACCAGTGCGTTCACATGAAGAGTCCAAGAAAGCTTGTTGTGGATGACCACTCCCAGGAGCTTGACACTCTTCACTTATTCCATCTCTGTGCTGTTAATGTGTAAGGGGTGTGGAGGGTGGGGAGGAGAAGAGTAACATCCCGCCGAAAGTCAATAATGAATTCCTTGGTTTTGTCGGCATTGAGAGCTAGGTTGTTCTCAGCGTACCATTTTTCCAGGTCTTCCACCTCCCGTCTGTAATCTGTTTCGTCGCCATCTGAGATTCAACCAACTATGATGGTGTCAATAGCAAACTTGTAAATGGCATTAGTCTGGTATTTGACGACGCAGTCATGGGTATAGAGTGAGTATAGTAGGGGGCTGAGTGCACCCTCCGGGCTGGGGGCTCCATGTTTAGAGGATGAACACAACCAGTCTTCACTGATTGTGGCCTGTGGGTCAGGAAACTGAGGATCCAGTTGCAGAGAGTGGGGCTTAGTCCGAGATCATGAAGTTTAGTAATCCGTCTCAAGGGAATAATAGTGTTGAAGGCTGAACTGTAGTCAATGAGTAGGATTCTTACGTAGCTGTTCTTTATGTCAAGATGCTCTAGGGAGGAGTGAAGGGTAAATGATATGGCATCTGACGTGGATCTGTTGGTCCGATAGGCAAATTGGAGTGGGTCAAGAGTAGTCTGGAGGCTGGAGTTGATTAACGCATGACCAGCCTTTCAAAGCACTTCATGACCACTGAAGTTAGGGCCACTGGATGGTAGTGACTGAGACATGCTGATGAGCCTTCTTAGGCACAGGGATGATGTTGGCCCTTTTGAAACAGGCAGGGACAGTGGCCTGCTGCAGGGAGAGGTTGAAGATGTCCGAGAAGACCTTTGCTAGTTGATCTGCGCATGCTTTGAGTGCACGGCCTGGTACTCCGTTTGGTCCCATCGCTTTCCTTGGATTCATGCGAAGGAAAATTGATTTGACCTCAGATGCAGTGACTGATGGGATAGTTCGTCAGGACTTGTCGGAATAGGAGTTACCTTTCTGCTGAAATTCTGCTCAAAGCGAGCATAGAAGGCTGAGTGCTTGTGGAGGGGACTTAGTTTCTGAGCTCCAGGAGAGAACGAGAGGGATTCCTGATTGGAACACTCATAAAGAGAAGGAAGGGGAGTGAGAGAGGACATCAGTTCAGACTAAGAGAGAGTTGAGGAATTCCCAAGCAGGACACTGGGAAAGAGTTGAGGGATTTATGGGGGAGTGGGTGACAGAAAAGTGTTTCCAGGTCTGAGTTTGGGTAAAGAAAGAGTTGTTCCTGATGAGTGTTGTAGGGTGAGGCTGGTTCCAGTTTGGAACGATGGCTGAGAGAAGGAGGATTTCCTGCCAGCAACTTGAAAAAGGGGAGACATATTTCAGAGTGGATTCCTGGAAGAGATGTAGGTGTTTGTGATTAGGATCAGTCAAAGCACTGTGAAGTTGGAGGTGGGCACGAGGATTTCTGAGCAGCACATTGAGATGAGAAGGGATTTCAGACCGCATCATCAGGATTGCTGGCTGATTCCCAATCAGAGCTCCCAAAGAGCTGGGGTGGTTAAAGCTCCGGGTGTCGAGGAAGAGAGGGTGAAAATTCCTGACCAGAGTGTGGGAGGAAGAGGGCTTTCCTAATCAGACTATTGGGAGTAAGTGGTGATTCCACACTTGGGAGTCTTGGGAGGGAGAGCGTTTTCCTGGTCGGAGCCTTAGGAGGAAGAGGGATTTCCAGACCGGGGTGTTGAAGATGGGTGGGGGTGATGGGAATCCAGATTGGATTGGTTTGGAGGTGGTGGGAAGATAATTTCAGATTGGATTGTCAGAGTGGGAGGAGGATTCTGGATCTGATTAATGGATTTGGTCCCTGCTGGAATTATGAGGGTGGCAGGGGCGGACTCTGAATTGGATTATAGGTATGGTTCCCAGCTCGGAATATTGGGTGGGTTGGAAGGAGTCGGGCACGAGAGTTTGGGGTGTATCCAGCTCAGATTGTTGGGGGCGGAATGACATTCAGATGGTAGTGGGGGGTGGGGGGCTCTGGCTTGAATTGTTTTATTTGGTGGGGTGTGGTGTGCGTATTCCTGTTGAAAACAGTAGGATGGAGTTGGCTTTCCTGATCTTTGCTTTGGAAGCAGGTGGGGAAACTCCCGGTAGCATTGTGCAGGGCAAGATTCCAGTTTGGAGTGAAAGTGCGTGATGGTATTCCTGATCGGAATGTGGATTGTGGGTGATTCCAGAGTGTGGCGAGAGACAGTTGGGAGATTTGCTGATTGGATTGTGTGAAATATAGAGTCTCCAATTTGGAATTAACGATATCTTTCTCATTGCTGCAGGTTGCTGTTAAAATAATTGATAAAACTCAGCTGAACTCTTCCAGTCTGCAAAAGGTAAGACCCAGGTTTCATTTCTTATCAGCTGGGGATGGGAGTGAGAGGGGTTTTTCATCCTGCCTCTTGTTTTGGAGTCTGGTCACTGCATTGAAGAGCTGTCTGACCCTCAGGGAAGTAAAGGGTGTGGAATGAGGGTCTGGGAAGGCATTTACTGCTGAATTTTGCCAAGTCTTCCTGATGCTGCTCCGTGGCCATGTGTAGTTACTGTATGGGTGAACAGCGAGCCTGTGTTGGCGTGTGGGTGACGCTGCTGATGTTTGGTTGAGCAGACACTCTGAGGTGGCTGCCTGTCAGCCTGCAGCCCATCAGCTCCTCATTCTGGTTGCTATGCAGCCAGGGGGAGCTGAACTGTCGACCTAAAATCTGTTGGGTTTTCTCTCCTGGCATCCAATGTAAATGTGCTTGTCATTGCCTTGGGAACAGAGTCAGACTTGGCAGAGGGTTTTACTGAATGAAATCTTTGCCCTGCTGAGAAGCTAACTGTTATCTGAGCTGTTTAAACTGCTGGACCAAGGCTGAGATTGCCCCAAGGACCTGGACTGAGTGCAGCGGTCAGTGATTCATTCTCAGGTTTGAGGCTGCACTGTAACCTGCAGTCCTTCAGCTTGGTGTTGCTGCAGTCTGTTCGCACCATGCAGAATAGGCTTGTACGATCTTTACACATGGGTCGTATTTCAAAGTTTCTGTCACTTGGAGGGACAGTGAAAAATATTTCACAGTGTTCCGGTTTGAGATGCAACAAGCGTGAATTTCAGGAAAAGAATTCCTAGCCATTAATTGATTTCAAAAATGAATCAAAATGCCAGTGAAAGTGCTATGCTGCAGAGCTTGCTTATAAAATGCCATTTTTTCTTTTTGCTGATTTGGTTTGGAAGCAGAGATTAGAACCTCAGCTCTGATCACTAGGGAAGGGATGCAATCAAGGCTGATCTCTCCCTATCTCTGCCCGTCTCCCTCACTCCCACATCCCCCCCACCTCGTTCCCTGACCCCCACCATATCCCTAACACCCCCCAGCCCTTGCTGCCTGACTCCAACACCCTACCCCCGCTCCCTGACACCCTTTCCCCCCAATGTTCCCCCCTCCACCCACTCCAAACTTGCTGACGTGCTGCTCCCCTCACTTTGTGTTTTCAAGTTCCTTTGGCTGTAAACTCTCTCTGACTGGCTTTTTATTTCACCACTTTCTTGCTCCTAATCTTTCTGACAGACCCTGTGATATGATAGACTTTACAACAGAAACAATCATGCAGTGGGAGTGTTACCTTTCACTCTCGGTCCAAGCTGACAGTCAGTGGGCCAGGCTAATGTTCTTGAGACACAGCAGCTAGCGGGGCATGAGTTCCATTCATAAAATCTGGAATGGAAAGCTAGTCTCAGTTCCATGGATGGTATCATGACTATCATTGATTATAATAAAAATCCATCTGGGTTCGCTGATGATCCTGTAGGGAAGGAAATCTACCATCCTTACCCAGTCTGGCGTACATGTCACTCCAGACCCACAGCAATGTGGTTAGCTCTTAACTGCCCTCTGAAATGGCTAAGCAAGTCCCTCAGTTCAAGGGCAGTGTAGGATAGACCACAAATGCAGTGATAAAGAGTGTATTTTTGAGTTGTGGCCAAGATGGTTGAGGCTGTCCCTGAGTTGGTGGTGGGTAACTGCTTTCACACTGAGCGGTTTACCACACCACTTCAGAGGCTTTCAATCAAATTGAGGTCACGAGTATGAACCCTTTTATATAGCATCCAGCACAGAATGCCAATTTCCCACCTTTGAAAGACTGATTTCCAAGATCTCCTCTGACCCTGTATATGCCTTGATTTCTGGGGGATGTTTGCTCAGTTCCTACATAATCCAGTACACTATTCTTGAATGACAAGACTATGCAGTGTAGTTTTTCCAACACTATGTCTGAGATGGTTGTGTACTGTATACAGGGTTACATAATTAGTGAGCTGTCAGTAGTTGTCAAGTGCGATGAAGAGTCACCTGACACGAAATGTTACCCCTGCTTTCTCCCCACAGATGCTGCCAGATCTGCTGAGTCTTTCAAGCGATTTCTGTTTCTGTAGTGTGTATGCTGGCTCATTGTGATTTCACACTGCTTAATTAACTGGCTTCCATTTCTGTTTGCCCCCAGTGATTCTATAAGAGACTGAGATAGGCTCCTTTAACTCTTCCCTTCCTTCCACCCCCGCTCCAAGCTGACTGTTAGGAAATTGTCTGTTAGTCAGTTGAGATGTTGAAATGCTGCTTGATGCTGCCATACATTTTGAAACTCTTTCCCTGCTCCTCATTTCATCGTTGAGGGTTTCTGTGTTTTTGCCTACGTCAAAAATTAAAGAATTGTTAGTGGAACTCGTCATAATCATAAGCCTGCTTGGTCTTTCATCCTTCGCCTGGTAATTACTCTGCCTGCATTGAAGACAGGTGGAGACATGAAGGAGTTAGCTGCTGTCTACAGCAGTTGTTAGTGCTATAAACTGTTGGGGGTTTCCAAGGCAACCCTGCAACAAAGCCCACTCATCCGCTGAGTTCGCAGCTCGGTTATAATGCTACTTTGTCAGGACCTGCTTTCATTCTTAAAGGGGATGTGTATTCATGCAGTCTCTCAGTCCTACGCATTATGGAGGCAGATAATTGTATCCTTACCATGGAGTGTTTCTGCTCTGTGTCAACCCTAAATATTCTTGGCAGGAGTTGGCCCACCAAATATCCGTTCTGTGTAGTATTCCAGAGTGGTGATAGTGGGCTGAGATTGTCACCTTTGACTGTCAGTAATGGAACTGTCAGGTAGCTCACAGCCCAGCCACTGACAGACTGAATTGCTAGGCACTGCCGATACAGCCTGTACAGGGGTGCTCAGAGGAAGAGTGAGAATTACACTGGGGGCATGGGGTGGTGCTCCTTGATGCTGTCGAAGGACTGAGTGTGTAAGACAGCACTCGGGCACAGAATCTATCTTCAGTGCTATTGCTCACCATATCAGTCTGTCTCAGGGCAGTTCACTGTCTAAGCCAATGCACAAAGCGTGGCTAATCATATTGTCACAGCCTTTGCATAGTGCTGAGGTGTAGGAGGCACATAATGTGAGCATAGCAAATTGCAGAGAGTTCTGAATGCAGCCCAGTCCATTGCCAAAACCAGCCTTCCTTCCATCGACTTTGTCTATACTTCCCGTGGCCTTGGGAAAGCAGCCAACATAATGAAAGGCCTCTCCCACCCCGGTTATACTCTCTCCCGCTCTCTTCCATCAGACAGAAGATACAAAAATTTTAAAATATATACTGACAGATTCAAGAACAGCTTCTCCCCCACTGTTATCAGACTTCTGAACGGACCCCTCATATATTAGAGTTGATCTTTCTCTGTAACTTCTCTCTACATGTAGCTGAACACTGCATTCTGCATTTTGTTCTGTTAACCTGATGTACTTATATAAGGTATGATTTGTCTGGTTTGCATACAAAGCAATATTTTTCACTACATCTCCGTACAAGTGACAATAATAAATCAAATCAAATGCCACAAATAGCAATGTTCACCAGATTGTCCTTATTCAGGTATCTGTTAAGGGTTAGGTTTTCATCTGACAACAGTGGGCCGAACCCCTGCTGCTCATCCCCCACATGGGATCTTCTCCATCTACCTAAAAGGGCACTCAGCAAATTAGTTTACTGTCCAGTGTGAATGGCAGCACTTAGGAAAATATGATTTCCCTTCAGCTCTCTAACCAAGCCTGGAAAATTGTACTCCAAACTCTGGAATAGTATTTGAATGGACAGCTCTGTGACTTCAGTATGAGTGCTGCCAGTTGCTCAGGATTCTACATGTCGGAGTGGTGCCTTTGATGGGTAGGCGGAGATGAAACAACAGAATGAGATCAAGGTGGGCACTGATGTGGGCGACCATTCTGCCCATCTTAGCTCAACGATATTTGGCTGACCCAACATTGAAGCTTGATCCAAGGTCTGGATATGCTTCCAAGTTGTGTGCATCATGGAGAGGCTTGTTTGCTGATCATTGCCCCAAGCAGTGTGTGGTTCCCAAAACCATACAACATCGAACAAAATGAGGTCATGATTTTCTGGCTACTTTGGGATAAAGCTCTCTCCTAACAGGATATGTTTCCAGACCCCTGTTTTTATGCTCTGTCTCAATGCTGTGGTTTACAGTTCAGAAGTACACTAGTGACCATGACATTTCCATAATATCTAGTCACACCTAGTTTAGTGTACACGCCCTGTGAGACTGAGTAAAGGAGAAACTGAACATGCCTGTCTTAAGGAATGTTCTCAAAGTGCATAGGGACAATAGTGCAAGACGAAAAGGAGTAATGTGATATTACAAAAGTGCTGTTGAGTAATCTCTACAATCCATCTTTTATCTGGAAGTCTCAAATAGACTAGAGGCAAGGTGAGTTTCATGAACTCCTATATACTCACCACACATCCTAACTCAGGTTACTCATACCCTAGGTCCCGAAATAACTTCTGAAAGAATTCCATCTTATTATGGTCAAATCACATCCCTGTAGGAAGCCTGAATGGTAGACTAACCAATTAGTTGATGAAAGATTGTTCCCACAGATTAGTCAGAGTACATGAAGGTGGAAAAGTATAAAATCATTGAAGTTTTCAAGTACAATCCCTGTGATGCGGGAGTCCTGCTGGGTCTGTTTGTAGGAGGATCCTGTATGTTCAGTCCTCCTCACTTGTGAGAGGGTTGGGGGCTGTTTGCCTGTATCTCAGGATCACTTCAGGGTGTTTTGATAGTGTGAGCCCCAGTCTGGGGGAGTGTATGAATGAGCATATACTGGTGGTTGGTTAGAACCAAGGGGCTTTCTTCAGTGCTCCTGCTTACTAATATAATGCATTTATAATCTCCTTACAGTATTTGATCTCCATTTTCTCTAAATTACTATAATTGCTGTTTTCAGCTTCTCTGTGTGAAAATTGTTCATTTGATTTTTCATCATGCAATATGGAATATTTTATTTTATCTCTACAACATGGTTCATGTCAAAGACTGGATAGGACCGCTGTTTCAGTGTTAGTGATCACCTATACTGAGCAAATGTGATTTGTATCCCAAACACTTCTGCAGCTGAGATTAAACTCGATGAAATTAATATAGCAAAAGCAATAGTGTTCTCTGAAGATGAGCAGGGAGAGTTATCTATTCTCTCACTGTTAACCTGGTAGCTCAGGCCTCATCGTTTTCTTTTACTTGTTAAAAATTTAAAGCAGGTTTTAATTTGACAGTTTGCTTCATGGAACCAGTGTTGTCTGGGCCAGTGTTTATTATCCATTCCTATTTGCCCTTGAGAAGGTGAAGGTGAATTGGCTCATTGTACTACTGCAGTCCAAGCGGTGTAGGTATATACACAATGTTGTTAGGGAGGGATTTCCAGGATTTTGATGGATAGGTGTCAATCAATGGGTTGCTTTGTCCTGGATGGTGAGGCTTCTTTGGTGTTGTGGAGTTGCAAGCTTAGAGTCACAGAGGATTGTTCTGATCCATTGACCTCTGGGTTATGGGCCCAGCATCCTCCCACTGTGCCACTTTGTTAGTATTTCATCACATTCCTAACTTGTATCTTGTAAATATTAGACAGGCTCTGGGCAATGGGAAGGTGGTTAATCGCTGTAGAATTCTCAGCTTGTTTCCTGTTGTTGCAGCCACAGTATTTATATGACTGGTCCAGTTTAGTTTCTGGTCAATAGTAACCCGTGGGATGTTGATAGTAGGACATTTGGTGTTGGCATTGCCTTTGTATGTCAAACGTTTTTGGCTAGATTTTCTCTTGTTAGTGATGACTGTTGCTTAGTATTTGTTGAAGATGGTTATGGTGCCACAAGAAACAAAGAAACTAACTGTCACCTCATACTGTTCAGTGGCACTACCACTGCTAAATTCCCCACTGTCAGCATCAGCTGCTCAGCGGTTTTCTGATTTCTGTCTACAGTTTGGGAAGAATGAAGACAGGTTTATAAATACGTCAGGATTGTGTCATGTCCTGATTTCATTGACCCGATAAGAGATGACTTTCAGTTTGTTGTGAGCTTATGTTCCATAGATGTTGCAATAGGGGCACTCACTGCTGCTTCAGTGCTTCCTGTGAGAGGCAGAGCAGGCTCCTTTGACTCCGGTGTATTTGGTGGCCAGGCTCGAGCTGCTTTGTGAATGTTCGGAGTCTTGACAGGCAAGAGGATTCTTTTGAGAGAGAAATGCTTTGCGCTTAGTGTTGGTGCACGCTGGGTTTTAATGAAGGAGCCATTAATTGTGAGAATTTGAGAATGTAACCTGTGGGCTTGTAGATTTGATTAAAATTGGGTCCTCATTAGGCAGACCTGCCCTCAACAGTCTGGAAAATTGCAGCTGTATGGATAATGGGACTATTAATCATTTCCTAATTGGGAACATTGACTACAGCGAGGGCGAGGTAGGAGAGTTGCAATGCTTTGCCTCGTTGTGGAAGGCAGACAAAAGAAAGCCCTGCCAGAGATGTTAAGACAGTGCATCACAATACTGTTTGGGCATTGGGTGGACGGTGGAACTTAGGGTAGGGCTCATATTTTGGTAACTTGCTTCCCAGGTGAATCAGTCCTTGGGTCTAATGACATCTGATTGGCAATTCAGTATTAGAAAAAGAGTTTGTTGTCAATCACTCTGTATCCAGTGTGGATTCATTAGCCATGGGGCAATGATTTTTTTAATACTCATACAGTTCTGTTCAAACTTTGCATTTCCATTTTACATCACAGCATGTTGGTATGGTTTTCATTGTGAAGGTTATAAGGTGATACAGAACTGAGAGAAACTTAAACTTCCTGTCTTATTCACTGAAACCTAAATTTCAGAATCGACTATAAATCATTATTTCTTGTGCTCACCTCTATCTTTCTCCTTGAAATTGTTTACACTGAGCTGCAATTTGGGCTAACTCCCAAAGGACTTTATTCTCATTCAGTGCAAAACAACCTAGACTTCCATGTCCAGATTCACATCTCTCTCATTGTAATCATTTTCGCCATATCTGTATGGTGCACAGGATTTGCCCCTTTCCACCAGATCCTTCTGGATTCCCTTATGAAGATTCTTATCCATTCCTGAGGCAGCAAGTTCCTCATTGTCTTGATATGTAGTTGAGGCTAAAGCAACTAGTCTTGATTTCTTTATAAGATTACATAGAGGCAAAACAAAGTACTAACTAATAACCAGGATGTTTGCAGCAAGTGTACTACGTGTGAAACTATGTATGAACTTATGAATTAGGAGCAGGTATAGGCCATTTAGCCCCTCAAGCCTGCTTCGCCATTCAAGGAAATGTTGGGTGAACCGATTATAACCTTGTCTCCACGTCCCTGGCTACCTCAGATAACCTTCGACCCCTTTGCTTTATCTACTAAAGTAAAACAAAGACTTGACACACCTGCCATCATTGGTCAGAACATTGAATGTAGGAATTGGGACATCATGTTGCGGCTGTATGAGACATTGGTTAGGCGACTTTTAATTCTGGTCGCCCTGCTATAGCAAGGAGCTTGTTAAACCTGAGAGGGTGTAGAAAGATTGACAAAGATGTTGCTGGGGTTGGAGGGTTTGAGCTATAAGGAGAGCCTAAATAGGCTGGGGCTTTCTTCCCTGGTGTGTCTGAGGCTGAGAGGTGACATTGTAGAGGTTTCTAAAACCATGAGGGGCATTGATAGGGTGAATAGCCAAGATCTTTTTCCTAGGGTCGGGGAGTCCAAAACTAGAGGGCATAGATTTGAGGTGAGAATGGAACGATTTAAGAGAGACCTGAGGGATAACCTTTTCAAGCAGAGGGTGGTGCGTTTATGGAATGAGCTGCCAGAGGTAGTGGTAGAGGCTGGTACAATTACAACATTTAAAAGGTATTTGGATGGGTATATGAATGGGAAGGGTTTAGAGGGATATGGACCAATTGCTGGCAAATGGAACTAGGTCAGATTAGGATGTCTGGTCGGCATGGACCAGTTGGACAGGAGGGTCAGTTTCTGTGCTGCATGATTCTGACTCTATAACTGTGAACGCTGGTGATCTGAGTTAGTTCAGAAGGGGGTCGCTGGACTGGAAACATTAGACCGGCTGACTTTCTCCAGCAGTGTGCTTTTGTTGAAGAAGCTATGTATCCTGCTTTAAAAATTTGAAAGACTCCATTTCCATCTTCAGTTCAAATCAGAAAGGTGCAAATTAGAGGTGTTGTGATTTGCCTCTGTTGCACTGCTAGACTTTGAAGATTTTGAGTCGAGAGAATCATGAGATAGACATGCTTTGATCTGTCTTCTACAGCTTGTTTTTCCTGGAGTAGCCTGATAGCCTCACATCAGAGGCTTGCCAGTTCAGAGCATGGCTTGCCAGCAATCGCTTGTGCTCTCCACCTCGGACCCGTGTTGGAAGTATTTTCAGGTTGACAGTTAGGTTGAGTTATTTCTCAGCAGTCAAGCCCTGGAACCGGACTTGGGAGTCTGGAACTCCTGGCTTATTGTTAGACCCAGTGTGTTATAAAATGTTATGTTGCATTTTTGTGAAGTTTTGGAAGGGTGTAGGAACTGCTTAATTTTGCAAGATAGAAAGAAACAGTTGTGAGGAATGCAGCCTTTTCTCAGTGAAGCAAAGGGGTTGGGGAGATCTGATTGGGTGGTTGATGGAATCAAGAAGGTCCTTGGGAGAAACTAATATTATAATCAGTTTTCAAAAACACCGGTATTGTGATCCTCTATGTATCCCTTTGCAGTATTCCTTTGTTTGAGATTTTCACCTTTTAAAAACAGTATCATGTACTTTGCACCCTCCACTGCTCCTGGGCAAGCTGGAAAATCCTACTGAAACTCCTTTTAATGGAAAATCTTTGATATTCCCCTTTCACTTCATCAGTTTTTAAGTTAATTTATGTTGCTACTGTAACTCCTTGACAAATCTTATCAGCAATCCTCCATGATGGTACCTGCTCACAGACAGAGTGCTGGTACCAGGGATTGAACGTGAAAGTAAGGAGGTTATACTTTATTTATACAGGGCACTGGTGTGACTGCCCCTCGAATATAGCATGCTGTTATGGTCTCCTTGTTTAAGTGTCATGACTTACTGGGATGGCACGCTGAAAGTCAAACCCCACTGATGCTGGAGTTGTGACAACAGATTTTAATAAGTACACAAAGATTTCCCCAGATTACCTGTGTTCTAGAGCCAGATGGACAGAACCTATGCACCAGCTTTCTGTACTTAACAAAGAATACTGTTTATTACAAGTAAATAAGCTCTAGGTAAACAATTCTGAACTGTTGGTATATAACCCTACTAATTAAAGCTCTAATCCCTTTCTAAAATCTCCCTTACGTGCTCATGGAGTCATAGAGTCAAACGGCACCGGAACAGACCTTTCAGTCCAACTTTTCCATGCCAGCCAGACATCCCAATCTGACCTAGTCCCATTGCCAGCATTTGGCCCATGTCCCTCTAAACCCTTCCTATTCATATACCCATCCAGATGCCATTTAAATGTTGTAATTTTACCTGCCTCAACCACTTGCTCTCGCAGCTCTTTTTTACACACACCACTTCTACTTGATAAACATTACCCCTCATTCTGAGATTCTGGGACATAGCCATCAACTGATCAGCAGGGAGATGATTGCACTAAGTTTGTAAATACAGTTTGATCAAAATGATGGGTTTAGAAACAGGCCCCAGTTTAACCACAGATGTTTTTGAATTTCCATTTTTGGAGAAGTAAGATAACAGTGTCACTTAGTGCTTTGGAGCCTCCTGCGAAGCGCTTCTTTGATGTTTCCTCCGGTGTTTATAGTGGTCTGTCCCTGCCGCTTCCGGTTGTCAGTTTCAGCTGTCCGCTGTAGTGGTTGGTATATTGGGTCCAGGTCGATGTGTTTGTTGATGGAGTTTGTGGATGAATGCCATGCCTCTAGGAATTCCCTGGCTGTTCTCTGTCTGGCTTGCCCTATGATAGTAGTGTTGTCCCAGTCGAATTCATGTTGCTTGTTGTCTGCGTGTGTGGCTACTAACGATAGCTGGTCATGTCGTTTCGTGGCTAGTTGATGTTCATGTATGCGGATTGTTAGCTGTCTTCCTGTTTGTCCTATATAGTGTTTAGTGCAGTCCTTGCATGGTATTTTGTACACTACATTCGTCTTGCTCATGTTGGGTATCGGGTCCTTCGTTCTGGAATTCAGGAGGAAATTCTTCACACAGAATGGGGAGAATGTGGAAATCGCTACTATAGAGGTGGCACAGTGGCTCAGTGGTTAGTGCTACTGCCCCTCAGCCCTGGGAACCCAGATTTGATTCCAGCCTTGGGCGATTGTCTGCGTGAAGTTTGCTAATTCTCCCTGTGTCTGTATGGGTTTCCTCCCAAAGCCATGCTAAGTTGCTTATAGTGTCCAGGGAGGTGCGGGCTAAGTGGGTTAGTCATGGGAAATGCAAAGTTAAAGGGATAGGGTAGGAGGATAAGTCTGGTTGGGATGCTCAATAGTGGGTCGGTGTGGAATCGATGGGCCAAATTTCCACACTGTAGGGATTCTATGAGGGAGGTATTGAGGTGAATAGTGCAAATGTATTTAAGGACTTGAGATGCATACTGTCGTGATTGTAATGAGGTCAGCCAGGTGGACCTCAATGAGTTTCCTGTTTGTACCAGATTAACAGCACCAGTCAGGGAACCCTGGCTGACAGATAAAAAAAAGTGTCATAGGTTCTGTTCACTCTGAGAGCTGGATCAGTGTCAAGTACTATGCATGTAAATAAAGGGTAGCTTGGTAGCGGGACACTGGCCTCAATGGAGTTACTTCAGTGCGATGAGAGAAAAGCATACTCCTGAAGAAATTAGCTCTCAACAGTTGTCTTTAAGTTGGAGTAAGCATTTCTGGCATCGTGCCGTTATTTGGGAAACTTGACTCGTTTGATCCTGCCGTCAAAGACTGGGTCCAGTATGTGGAAACAATGCATTATTTTTCCATGCAAATGAAAAGCAATCAGTAATTTTCCTGACAGCTTGTGAACCTACAGCTTTTTCAGTTATCAGGAATCTAACTTTCTGAGGCAACAGGACTAAAACCTTTCAAGAGTTGACGGATTTAGTTAAGGAATATTGCAATCCCAGCCTTGTCTAATTCTGAGATGCTATTGGTTCAGCAACCGGGGGAATTTGTGTTGGGATTTTTGACAACTGCCAGAGGCATGTGACTTTAGTTTAACTCTTAATGAGATGCTGAGACACTTTTTAATATGTAGGATTAATGATGTAACCTTGCAAAAATGCCTTCTAGATGCAGCCCAACTGGACTTCAAACAGGCACTCCAATTGGCTTTATCATTGGAAAATGCAGCAAGTGGAACAAATGAGTTACAGGTTTTTCTGATAGAAGTGTGCACCCTCACCAGTCCAACTGAACTTAGGGAACACCACTTGAGGGAAGGTAATTGCATAACCTCACTCAGGGAATATCCTGTACAGAGGCACTCTAGATCAATCCATAGCAAAACCCCAAAACAAAGCCAAGCCTTGGCCAAACACTTAACCTTTTTTTCAGGATATGGGCTAGCAAGCCATTGTGGTTGCTTGCCAGTGTCCAGATTTGAGACAGCAAAAGTCCCACTCGACCCAAATTGAGTAAGAGAACTCATAGGCTGGTGTCCAGGTGAGTGCACTCGTTGGAAAGTCCATAGGTTTGGAACAGTTAAAATGCTTAGTAACATCCAAATCCAAACCAATCAAAATAACTGCCTGGTTAAATGGTCACCCGATTCTAATGAAGCTTGCTACTGGTTTGACCATTTCAGTGATCACAGAACAAGTCCTTCACAAAATTTGAAAAATGTGTTGCTGGAAAAGCGCAGCAGGTCAGGCAGCATCCAAGGAGCAGGAGAATTGACGTTTCGGGCATATGTCGATTCTCCTGCTCCTTGGATGCTACCTGACCTGCTGCACTTTTCCAGCAACACATTTTTCAGCTCTGATCTCCAGCATCTGCAGTCCTCACTTTCTCCTCCTTCACAAAATTTGCACTGGACTCAAACTCTTATGTTTGTTCAAGACCTTGGCCATACTTATTTGCAATTGTGGTTAGATCAGGATTCCCAGAAATATGCTACAATTAATACCCATAAGGGTTTGTACCAACATATGAGACTGCCAATTGGGATATCATCAGCCTGTACCTTTTTTCAGTGGATGATTGAGAGCATTTTACAAAATCTACTCCGGGTCACCATTTATTAAAGACAATGCCCTAATAACAGGGAAGAGCAATAAGGAGCACTTGAAAAACTTGGAAATAGTCCTTAGTTTCTCCTGGGTGGGTGTAAGCCTGAGCAGGGAAGTAATGTGTGCTCCAGGCACTGCAAGTGACCTACTTGGGCTACAAAGTTGAGAAGACTGTGTACACTTGTTGGAAGATAAAGAGTGATCAAAGGTGTCCAGCGCTCATGTCTGTACCAGAACGTAGTTCCAGTCAAAGGAAAGACCTATTATGGAAAACTCATATGTAACCTGGCCTCCATCCTGGCGCCTTTGCATCAACTCTTTAAAAAAGAGTCAGCATTGGAACTGGTAAGAGGCATGGACAACACGAGGTCAGGTCTAGTGACATGTAACCAAGCCATAGATTTCAGGGAAGTGAAGAAATAACAATCATCCTCGATAGAGCTGGCACACTATGATCCCAAGGGAGATCTGGTAATGACATGCGATGCCTCCCCCTATGGCATTGGGGTAGTATTAGTTCAGAGGTGGCCCAATGGAGAGGAACATCCAGTAGCTTATGCATTCAGGACTTTGGCTAATGCAGAGCATAAATACGCTGAGAAAGGTGAAGGAGGATTTGGAGTTGGGAAGATCTCCTAGTATCCGTACAAATGTAAATTTATAACAGACCACAATTTCTTGCCGGGTCTACTTCAAGAGGACAAGGCAGTGCCATCCATAGTTTCAGGCCAAATTCAGCAATGGGCTCTAATTCTAAGTGTCTACAGTTTCAAGTTGGGATGTTGTCTGGGAGACCAAATAGCAAATGCAGATGCGTTGAGCTGCTTCCTGCTGATCGATATACCACTGGTGATACTGCCCCTGGAAGAGTGCATAGTAGTTTTAAATGTTGTCCCCTCACTTCCAGTCACAGCTGACAGTATCAGACTTTGGATGCAGAAAGATTCAGTCCTGGCAAAACTGAAACAGCTGGTGGTGATGGGAGAAACCAAAGGGCCGTCGCAACCAGAATTGAAATTTCTTTGGACCTGGAGAGACCAGATCACAGTGGAGGATGGCATGTTGTAATCGGGAGCAAAGGTGATTGTCTCAAGCAAAGGTTGCCACAGTGCCCAGAATGCCAACATGAACAAGAGTTACCACTGGTTAAACCTGCCTCTCTCTCTCTTCTCCCCCCCCCCCCCCCCCCAATGCCTGGGTAAACCTCCCATGCCTGGGTAAACCTGGACTTGGTTATGCGTTGGTTATGCATTACTTTCATGGGCTCAGTGTTCACATTCATTGTGGATGCCCACTCAAAGTAGCTGGACGTGCATAGTGTTTATTCATCAACTAGGGAGGTGAGAAAAAAATTGCACGGATCTTTTGCAATACACAGACTATCTGAAGTGTTGATCACAGATAAAGGTTCACTGTTTACCAGCACATAAAGTCAAATGGCATTTGACACATATGTTAAGCTCCAAACCAGTCCTCATCCAGTGATCTGGCAGCAAGAGCAGTCCAGACTTTGAAGGCCGGCTTAAAGAAACCGCCTACAGCTTCACTTGATACCAAACTGTCCAGGTTCCGATTTGAATATAGGACCACCCCTCATGCAACTACAGGGATACATCCAGCAGAGTTTTTAATGGGGGGAAGACTCCACACCAGGTTAAACCTGATCTTCCTGGACCTGTGGAGGGGTAGGGTGAAACGGCATCAGGAATATCAATGCTGGACACAACTCCGCTCAGCAAGAAAGGCAGTTTACTTCCGGGTATGAGGTTGGTGTAGGAACCATGGGAATTGCCCTGCCTTGGTAAGAGGCATGGTCAACACAAGGTCAGGTCCAGTGATGTTACAAGTTTGGGTAGGTGCAATGGTCCTGAACAGGCAAGTGGACAACATGAAAGTTGCAAATTGTGAGAAGCAAAATGTGCCTTGCTCCTTGATAGCCTTTCTGACTGTTCAAGAGCCCATGGGTTTTCCATATCTGTCAAGTGTTGAAGATACCCCAGAATCTGACGTGGACATGATGGATGTCGCTGCCTCGCACCTTTGCCACCTGGGGAAGAGAATGGAATTCTTCTGAGTCATTTCAGGGGCAGGAGGCGAGCTACTGCATGGTACACACCACCCGTATCAAAGGCAGAGTTGGAGGTACCTGACCCAGTGGTAAAACACTCCAGGAGAGCTCCAAAAAAAAAGAACTGGCCCATATCCTTGGGTTCAAAGGGAGAGGGATGTAGTGATTGTAATAAGGTCAGCCAGGTGGACCTCAGAAATGAATTCTCTGGTTGGGGCTGTTAATCTGTCCAATCAGGAAGCCTGGCTGACAAGAGTGTCAGATTTTCTGTTCAATCTGAGCGCAGGCTCTGAGGAAGCTGGATCACTGTCAAGGACTCTCTGTGTAAATAAAGGGTGACTTTGTACCGGGATGCAGGCTTCTGTGCAGTTATTTAACATAATCGAAGGAAAAAGGAACAGGATTTACTGATTGGATGAGAAGATGATGGTGGGATGCTCTGATGGGACGCAAACACAGCTAAACACTCTCGTAATAAATTTTACACAAGGGAACATTTCTCTTGAGACCCATCATTCCTGCACACTAATGTGAATACTCTCAGCTTACTTTGGTAAGTATGCATCCACAAACCGCTCCCTGCTGCTCACTTTACAGTACCCATAGCCCAATGTCATAAATAAGAAGGAAAAGTATTGGTGATTAAAATGGCCCATGCAGTTATTCAACCAAGGAAAATGATGATCCATTTTAAAGATACGTTGGTTATGTATGCTGCAAGATAGATACAGGAAAAAAAAGGCATAGGGTTATTGACTGAGGGAGAAAAGCAATTCTCTGGTTCCTGTTCAGAAGAGTTGCTGAGCTGCTTCCTGTCCTGGTGAGGCTCTGCTTCTGAGTCATCCTTGTCTGGATGCTTCTACTGGTTTGCAAGAGGCACAGAGTGGCCGGTTCACTTATGGAATGCGTCTGGCTTATTAATTAGAAGTCTCAGCTTATAACAACTGCTGAAGATAAGATTTTTCTTTTAATCTTAAAGAGGCTTATTGCAGCGAATAGAGAGAGAACTTCTGGAGCTGCTGGTGGTCCAAAGGTTGCTTTGTATCTTGTTCACAGCCCCAAGCTGTTCAGCTACCTGAGAACCAATCATGCAGTTGTTGTTGGGGGGGAAGCCTTTGTGACTGATAACTGGCCACTAATCCATAAACCAATTCAATTCCTGTTACCAACCAAAGTTATTTTTGTGCACAACCCTTTGTTCCAGTGTGTCTGCAAACTCTGCTATAACCCACAGCTGTACAAAGTGTTCACTGAGTGTCAGATTACTTTCAAATCTTACAGAAATCCTTGTAATCCCTAGTTTTAAAACCATTCTTTTCTCATTTTAGTCCTCAATTTAAAAAACACAAAAATGAATAGACCTGGTTCTCCTGTAAGGAAGGACATAGATGTGTTGGAAGCAGTTCAGAGGAGGTTTGCTCCAATACTACCTGGAACGATCAGATTGTTTTACAAGGGTAGGTTGGGCATGCTGGGCTTGTTTCCACTGGAGTTGAGAGTGTGCGGGGTGACTTGACTGAAGGATATAAGATACTGTATGGTTTTGATAAGGTTGGCTGGGGATGGATGTTTCCTGACATCACTGAGTCCAGATTGAGTGGCACTATAAAAAAAAGATGGGTTGGCCTTGAGGTAAGAAATGCAGATTTCTTTTGAGGGTTGTGCAGGTTTGAAACGTACTGCCTCAGAAGACGGTGCAAGTAGGGACCTGGTTCATTTTTAAGGCAGAGTTAGTTAATCTTTTGTTAGGCAAGCAAATTAAAGATTGGCACATGTAGATGGGACTATGGAGTTCGAAACAAATAGATCAGCTGTGATCTTATTGAGTGGTGGAGCAGTATTGAGGGGCCAAATGGCTAACTTATGCCAATTTATAAGTTTGGTTTATAAAATAACAGCAATTCAACGTGGCTAAATGACCTCAGCATCTCGCTGCCAGTGACTGAGTTAAATGGTACCACACCTTATGTGTGTGAAATGTTTTCAAGATATTACATAACATTTGCTTGTATCTGTTCCTGAAAACCAACCTGACATCTGTGCAGGCAGCTCGGTAGAAAGACCTGGCTTTTTAACATGTTTATGGTTTGTACCGTGTGACAAAGGGGCTTATTGTCCTGCAAGAGGAGTGCAAAAGACCTGTCTGATAGTGTTTACTGAATGCATAGGTTGCTGTAAAATTGCCTGCCCTTGGCACAATGTAAACAGTGGGCGGCAAATGTCACTTAATCTGTGACGCCGATTTTCCTGGAAACTTGTAACTGATCCAGAGCTACCCGGAACTGAGGGATCAATCTCACCCAGAACTCCTTGTAATGTGAGAGACCGTGTGAGGCTCACCCAGACCTCTGTGTACTGTGAGGGGCACTTTAAAACTCACTTGGAACTCCCTGTAGTGTGAGAGACATTGTATGGCTCACTGGGAACTCTCTGTATGTTGAGGAGCACTGTAATACTCACTTAGAACTCACTGTAGTTTGAGGGGTACTGTCAGTCTCACCAAGGAATCTGTGTACTGAGAGGGATACATAAGGTCCACTCCAAACTTTGTGTAGTGTGAGAGATACTGTAAGGTTCACTTGGAACTCTGTACTTTAAGTGACATTGCAAAACTCTCATGGAACTCCCTGTAGCATGAAAGATACTCTGTAACTCACTCTGAACTCCCTGTACTGTGAGGGACATGAAAACTCACTTGGCACTTGATGTAGTGTGAGGGGTACAGTATGTCTCACCGATAACTCTGTGTACTGAGAGGGATACTGCAAAGCTCACCTTGAACTCCCTGCAGTGAGAGGAGCACTGTAAAACTCATTCAGAGAACTCTGGAGTGTGAGAAACACCGTAAAACTCACTCGGAACACCCTGTACCGCGAGAAACACTGTAAAACTCACTTGGAACACTGTAATGTGAAGAACACCTTGTACAGCGAGGAACACTAAAACTTACTCTGAACTCCCTGTACAGTGAGGAGCACTGTAAAACTCACACGGAACACCCTGTACAGTGAGGAGCACTGTAAAATTCACTCTGAACTTCCCAGGAACACTAAAACTCACTGAACGCCCTGTACAGTGAGGAACTCTGTAAACTCACACGGAACACCCTATACAGCAAGGGGCACTAAAGCTCACTCTGAACTCGCTGTACAGCGAGGAACACTGTAAAACTCACTCTGAACACCCTGTACAGTGAGGAGCACTGTAAAATTCACTCTGAACTTCCCAGGAACACTAAAACTCACTGAACGCCCTGTACAGTGAGGAACACTGTAAAACTCACACGAAACACCCTGTGGTGTGAGGAACACTGCAAAATTCACTCAGAACACCCTGTACAGCGAGGAACTCTGTAAACTCACACGGAACACCCTGTACAGCGAGGGGCATTAAAGCTCACTCTGAACTCGCTGTACAGTGAGGAACACTGTAAAACTCACACGAAACACCCTGTGGTGTGAGGAACACTGCAAAATTCACTCAGAACACCCTGTACAGCGAGGAACTCTGTAAACTCACACGGAACACCCTATACAGCAAGGGGCACTAAAACTCACTCTGAACTCCCTGTACAGTGAGTAGCATTGTAAAACTAGCTCTGACCTTCTCTAGTGCAAGGGATATTGTAAAACTCACGCGGAACTCCGTGTTGAGGGGTACTGTAAGTCTCACTAAGAAATCAATGTACTGAGAGGGATACATTAAGCCTCATTCCGAACTTTGTGAGGGGCACTGTAAGGCTCAGTCAGAACTTTGAGTACACTGAGCGACATCGCAAAACTCTCATGGGACTCGTTATAGCATGAAGGACACTATGTAACTCACTCAGACCTCCCTGTACTGTGAGGGACACTAAAACTCACTCAGGACTGTCTGTAGTGTGAGGGGTACCATATGTCTCACCGAGAGGGATACTGCAAGTGTGTGGAGTGTGTGGAGCACTGTAAAACTTACTTGGAACTCACACCGGCACGGTGGCACGGTGGTTAGCACTGCTGCCTCGCAGCGCCAGAGACCCGGGTTCAATTCCCGCCTCAGGCGACTGACTGTGTGGAGTTTGCACGTTCTCCCCGTGTCTGCGTGGGTTTCCTCCGGGTGCTCCGGTTTCCTCCCACACTCCAAAGATGTGCAAGTCAGGTGAATTGGCCATGCTAAATTGCCCGTAGTGTTAGGTAAAGGGGTAAATGTATGGGTGGGTTACGCTTCGGCGGGTCGGTGTGGACTTGTTGGGCCGAAGGGCCTGTTTCCACACTGTAAGTAATCTAATCTAATCTAAAAAAACTCCCTGTAGTGTGAGGAGAACTGTTAAACTCACTCTGAACTCTCTGCGGTGTGAGGAGCACTGTAAAACTCACTCTGAACACTCTGCAGTGTGAGGAGCACTGTAAAACTCACTCTGAACTCTCTGCGGTGTGAGGAGCACTGTAAAACTCACTCTGAACTCCCTGTAGTGTGAGGAGAACTGTAAAACTCACTCTGAACTCTCTGCGGTGTGAGGAGCACTGTAAAACTCACTCTGAACTCTCTGCGGTGTGAGGAGCACTGTAAAACTCACTCTGAACTCCCTGCGGTGTGAGGAGCACTGTAAAACTCACTCTGAACTCCCTGCGGTGTGAGGAGAACTGTAAAACTCACTCTGAACTCCCTGTAGTGTGAGGAGAACTGTAAAACTCACTCTGAACTCTCTGCGGTGTGAGGAGCACTGTAAAACTCACTCTGAACTCTCTGCGGTGTGAGGAGCACTGTAAAACTCACTCTGAACTCCCTGCGGTGTGAGGAGCACTGTAAAAATTGCTTGTGTCTCACTGTAATGTGAAGAAGATGGTAAAACCTGTTTGAATCTCTTTGTGGAGGTTCAATGTTGAGGTAGCATCACACTGTTGGAGAGTGAGTGCTGATTAGCCCTGCATTGTTGCAGGCTCAGCACAGCGAGCTGGTGGTGTCAGAGGGTCAGATCTGAGGGAGTGCCACACTGTCGGAGGGTCACCACTGAGGGAGTGCCACACTGTCGGAGGGTCACCACTGAGGGAGTGCTGCACTGTTGGATGGTGAGTGCTGAGGAGGGGGTGATGACGGTCAGTGGTTTCAGAGTCGGTTGAATCAACAGTAATGGATCCTGTGACATCATTTGAAGTTCAGCTTTAACCCCACTATCTCACATTGGCAAATTAAACACACTTCTCAACAATGCTAATTGAAAGACGTCTGACTCGAGCAGACTTGATGGGCTGAATGGTTTACAACTGCTCCCTTGTCTTATAGTCTTATAGTCTCTCGTAGGACAGCCATCACGTTCCATAGATATTTGGATGAGTGAGGTACATGGGTATGATAATTTTCACACTCTGAAGATTTCACAGATCTGCGTGAATTAGTTTCTCTGCTTCTGTCACTTTTCAGATCAATGTGTGTGTATTGTCGGGACTTAATGGCTACATAAGTGCTCTCAACAGAGCGTTAACTTTACAAAGGCAGTCTTCCCCATTTGAAGGGAAGGACTTGGTATTGGCAGCAACACACCATATCCTTGGCTGTTATCCGATGCTGGTTTTAAATGTAATCTTTTCATTTATAAAAGAAGCCATGCATTTACAATAGGGGGAGAGAGATCAATTATACTTGTAAGACTGGATTCTCCAGATAGTATGGAGCGCCTTCAGGAAACCGAAACCTGTGTCAATGCAGGGCTTGGCATTGTAAAAACTCAGGCTGACAGGCAGAGAAAGGACATTATGGGATGAAGGACTGGTGGTAGTTGGAGGCAGGTGAAAGTCTCCAACCAACCTGCTGTCTCTTCTGTGCTCTGTCCCCCTCGTGCGTGCAGCTTCTGTAGCCATTGCCCTCGCATTCATGGGCGCTCTGCATCCTCCCCCTCGTGCGCGTGGGCAATCTGTTCCCCTCCCCTTTCCCTTCATGCGCGATCTGTCCCCTCCCCCTCTTGCGTGTGGGCACTCTGTCCTCCTCCCCCTTGCCCTCATGTATGTGCTCTGTCCCCCTCCCCCTTGCCCTCGCATATGAGCTCTGTCCCCTACCCCCCTCGATCGGTCCCCTTCCATCTTGCACTCAGTCCCCCTCCCCCTCACACCTACGCACAGGCACTCTATCCACCTATCCCTCCCGCGTGTGCATTCTGTCACCCTCCCCTAGTGCTCACGTGCTCTGTCCCCCTCGTCTTGCGTGCGTTCTGCCTCCCTCCTCCTCATCCCATGTGATCTGTCCCACTCCCCCTCCCCCTCGCGTGTGTGCGCTCTGCGTCCTTTGCCCATGCTCTGTCCCCTTCTCCCTCACCCCTGCCCTATCCCCTGTCGCCCTCGCCCTCGCCCTGTCCTCTTCGTCCACGCTCTGTTGCCCATGCGCTGTCTCTCTCGCACATGTGCACTCCTTTGCTCTCGCTCTCGCCCTCGCCCTTGCCCTTGCCCCCTCTCTCCTTCTCGCACTCTCTCTCACTCCCTCATGCGTGCTGTCTCTCTCCCCCTCTCTCATGTGCACTTGCGCCCTCTTCTACCCCCCCCCCCAACATGCACCCAGAGGCACCGTGCTTCATCACGCCCCCCCCCCCCCCACATTCCCTCACTCTTTTCTGCCCTCCCAAATACACACACTCCCACACACCCATTCTTCCCCGCCACACTCATTTCCCCACATGCACATTCCTGCAACCTCTTATTTTTATAGATACACACACACTTACCGACCAACACTTCCTTCCTACTAACCCCATTAAAGATGCACCAACAAATGTGCGTGCGCACAGAATGGCCTACATATATTCCCTCCACATATCCCCTCCATACATACATGCCCATCACAGCCAGAGTCATTCCTGGTCCTACCCCTCTGCCATGTGCCGTCTTTCTCTCTTCTCCCCACCTGCACCTCTTCTGCACACTCACCTTTTCGTTCTCTCCCAGTCCTGTTTTAGTCCATTACAATTTACCCTTCTTTCTGCCCTTTTCTCCCGGTCTCCCCTCCCCATCTATTTCTGGTTTTAGTGCTGACCCCCTTTTCCCGAACATTCGCTTTGGGCTAAGAATGAACCACTGCTTACTATCTGTATGTTTCCTGTGTACTTTGGGTCTTTTTCATGATGCTGATTTGCTATAATCCAGTCATTCACTGCTGCTTGAGCAATTCTTGAGCTTGGGAATGGCTACCAGCTTCACATTAAGCCATCCAGGTCTATGTCCACTTGTATACTGTCCTTTCTTTCCCAGGACAGAAGGTATTTCAGCTTCTGCCAGCTGCCCATTGCTGTGTCAGATCTGGTTTGTTAAATATATTTGAGTTATACTTATACATTCAACTAAGAACCAAATTTATGAAAGAGTAGCAGTAGGTATTACAGGGACCTTCCAAAATGCCTTGTTTTGATACTTGGCAAAACTTTAATGCTAGATATCTGTACTGGTTTTCATTAAAGATTGTTGAATTAGATTAAAGACAAGATGGTTGCAATAAGCCAATCACATCACAAATAAATATGCTTCCTTTAACCTTTATTCTCATTTTCCCTGGTTTTCTCATTTTGAATTGGTCTTTGTTGACCAAATGAGCTTGGGTTGTTTTTATTATCCATGGGCAGTGGCTTTTGCTGGCTAGACCCACCATTTATTGACCATCCCTATTTGCCCCTTGAGAAAGTGGTGGAAAGCTGCCTTTATGTGCTGTAGGTAGAGCTATAATGCCCTTAGGGAGGGAATTCCATGATTTTGACCCAGCGACACTGTATTTCCAAGTCAGATTGGTGATTGGCTTGGAGGGGGTCTTGAAGGGGGTGGTATTTCTATGTATCTGCTGCCTTTGCTGTTGTAGTGGAGGGAGTGCGGTTGTGCAGCAGTGACTGGTGATGGTGGGTGATTGGGCTGTCAGTCCTGTTGACTTAACATTTTGAGCTGCCTCTTCTGTTTTTACCGTTACCATTGATGAATGTGGTTTTGACTGTTGATTCCAATAGTTGCACCTCGTACTGCTAATTACTATCTTGCCCTCTTGTTTTTATTGTCTGTTTCTGATGTGGACTTGACTGTGATTAATGGTGGTCATCTCTGGTCCATTCAAATGTACCTTGGGAAGATACAGGAATGTAGAGCTGAGAGTCCCTGCAGGGTTGTAGATGTCACAATGCACTGACACACTCCAGCTCTTGTTTCTCCTCCTCCTCCCGTTCCCCCCCACCCAAAATAAAATCATGTTGTCATCTCCTGTGTAATTTCAGTCCTTTAAAGGATCAGAATCTGTTCTTACAGATATTCCTGTCTTCCTGGGTAGTGTAATGCACCATTGCTACTGAGGGCAAAGCTGTTACTTTGCATTCCTTTACAAGACAAAGCCAGCAGTGATGCACATAAACTCAAGCAGGTTCCTGAGACTGCTGTTTAGCCACTGCCTTGCATGGTGCCAAAAGTTTTGGATTTTGCTTGCAGTGTATTGAAGGTGTATTGCTTATCTGACCTTGAAATCAGTATATGTTTGTACAAAACTGACGGTTCAAGGTGGTGGGAGAGGCTATATTAGTTGGTGATTAGTTTCAGTTTCAGGGAGCGCTGTGCCATCAGGGCGCCAGTGTCAAGGGAGCACTACGCTGTTGGAGGGTCGGTGCCAAGGGAGCGCTGCGTGGTCAAGGCAGCGGTGCTAAAGGAGTACTGCGCCGTCGGAGGGGTGGTGCCAAGGGAGCGCTGCGTCATCGGAGGGTCTGTCCCAAGGGAGCGCTGTGCTGTCAGAGGTTCGATGCTGAAGGAGCACTGTATTGTCGGAGGGTCGGTGCCAAGGGAGCGTTGTGCCGTCAGAGGTACAGTGCTGAGGGAGCGCTGTGTTGTCGGAGGGTCGGTGTCAAGGAAGCGCTGTGCTGTCAGGGCAGCGGTGCCAAGGGAGTACTGCACCGTCAGAGGGTCAGTACTGAGGGAGCGCTGCACCATTGGAGGGTCGGGCCCAAGGGAGTGCTTCAGCCGTCGGAGGGTCAGTGCTGAGGGAGCGCTGCACTGTCAGAAGGTCAGTGCTGAGGGAGTGCTGCACTGTCGGAGGGTCAGTGCTGAGGGAACGCCGCACCGTCGGAGGGTCAGTGCTGAGGGAGCACCGCATCGTCGGATGGTCAGTGCTGAGGGAGCGCCGCATCGTCGGAGGGTCAGTGCTGAGGGAGCGCCGCACTGTCGGAGGGTCAGTGATGAGGGAGCGCCGCACCATTGGAGGGTCGGTCCCGAGGGAGTGCTTCATCGTCGGAGGGTCAGTGCTGACGGGACACTGCTCGGTCGGAGGGTCAGTGCCAAGGGTGCGTTGCGCTGTTGGAGGGTTGGTGTGCCAAGCAAGTGCTGCGCCGTTGGAGGGTTGGTGCCAAGAGGGCGCTGCGCTGTCGGAGGGTTGGTGCCGAGGCAGCACTGCGCCGTCGGAGGGTCGGTGCCAAGAGAGCGCTGTGCCATCGAAGGGTCGGTGCCAAGAGAGCGCTGTACCATCAGAGGGTCGGTGCCAAGAGAGCGCTGCGCCGTCGGAGGGTCGGTGCCGAGGCAGCACTGTGCCGTCGGAGGGTTGGTGCCGAGGCGATGCTGCACCGTCGGAGGGTCGGTGCCGAGGCGGCACTACGCCGTCGGAGGGTCGGTGCCAAGTAAGTGCTGCGCTGTTGGAGGGTTGGTGCCAAGGGAACACTGCGCCGTCAGAAGATCGGCACCCAGGGAGCTCTGCGCTGTCGGAGGGTCAGTCCCAAGGGGAACTGTGCCGTCGGAGGCTTGGTCCCACAGGGGCGCTGTGTCATCGGAGTGTCATGCCAAGGCAACATTGTCGGAGGGTCGGCACTGAGGGAGCACCATGCAATTGGAGGATCGGTGCCAAGGGAGTGTTGTGCCATCGGAGGGTCGGCGCCAAGAAACTACTGCATTCTGAGGTGCTGCGCCTTCTCTTTGAGTGTCTGACAGCTCATCGAAGCCATAAGATATTGTGGAAATTCAGTTGTTGCATTGAGGACAGACTTGGTCATTAGTGCATAGCAAATGCTATTAATGGAGCTGGAAATAACTGATATGTTAATGTTTGATATATTACACGAAGGGATTGTCACAGCATTGACCTTGTGAAGTCTTGGAAGGTTCTGAGCTGGTGAACAGCACTATGGAAATGCTTATTTTGACTCTTGGTTGAGGGAATAGTGTTCTGTCCTGAGAGAACTGTCCTAAGCAGGGAGGCTGGATTGTTGGACATCTGTAAGAAGTTGCCTCTTTACCTGTCTCCTACAGAGATGTTGAGTCATAGAAATGCAAGTAGGCCATTCAGTAAGATCATGGCTGATCTGTGGCCTAACTCGATGCTGCCTTGGATCCATATCTCTTGATAACCTTCCTTAATAAAAAAAAGGTCTGTCTCAGATTTGAATTTAGCAATTAAATTAGTATCAACTGCCATTTGAGGAAGAGAATTCCCAAGCCTCCACTCTCTGTGTGTCGAAGTGCTTCCTGACATCACTCCTGAATGGCCTGTATCTAATTTTTAGACAGTGCCACCTAGTTCTAAAATCTAGACCAGTGGCAATAATTTATCTTACCTGCCTTTCCCTGTTTATATCCTGAAGACCTTGATTAGATCACCCCTAATTTATCTAATCTCTCCTCAGAAATTAACCCCTGAAGTCCAGGTACCATCCTGTGTTGAATTCCCTCCCTTCATCCCTTCCTAAGGTGTGGTACCCAGATTTGCTTGCAGCGCTCCACCTAGGGGTCTGACTAGAGTTTTGTATAGCTGCAGCATAATGTCTGCATCACTAAATTCCAGCCCTTTAGATACGAAGGCCAGCTTTCCTTTAGCCTCCTTTCACTATTTCCTACATCCTGTTTGTGGCATTTTAAAGAGTTATGCACCTGAACCCAGCAATATCATTGGACAGCCACCGTATTTAATTTTGTGCCGTCTTAACAAAACGGTACCCAGATCTTATCCTTTCACAGCCTGAAATGGATAACCTTGCTTCCTCATGTGTTCATGCCATGAATTTGAGCTTTTGAGTTTTTGGCCGTGTGCAGTGAAATCTCAGGAAGCATGAACCGTGTCCAGAGTTACTTGGGGTAATTATATCTGATAAACACAACAATAATCTCATCCTAAACAAATCTGAATCATACATAACAACTGAGGGAGTGTCTGGAAACGTGTGTGTTGGTGGCTTTGTGTTCAGTTGGATCATTTGCAAAGCTATGAGAGAAAAGCCAAAACAGTTCAGCCACCATGAACCCAGTGGGCAGAGTGGCCTTTCTCATTGTGGTTTGATTCTATTGGGTGGATTAAGTCATTCTGCGTTTAGTTTTTGTGAAATGTGTTTCCTGTTTGCTATGATGTAAATGTATTCATTCAATATTTCTGACCCACAAGACTTCGACTGACCCATGGCTGATTGTTTTCACTGTGTCAGAAAAAGCCAACTGGAGCTGAGATCACAGCCTGTATTCTCTCCAAACTCTCACTATCCTCTCTCCATTTCCTACTTTCTACACTTGCTCATTATAACGGCACAGGTGCAGACCCATTCAATCCACCAAACTGATGCTGGTTCTCTGGACAGCAATCCAATCATTTCAATTCTCTGCTGTATCCCTTTGACATTGTGAGTCTATTGCCCCTATATCTTCAGTTTCCAGACTCTATCCTACTCCTCTGCTAGTAATGGCAATGGCAGCTATTATATGACCTTAGAGGCAGACGAGGTTTCCAGTTAATATCTCCTGAGAAAGATGAAATCTCTGACAATGCAGCACTTTCTCGGTACTGTGCTGGAGTGTCAACCAGATGTCTATGCACGAACGCTGGAGAGAGGCTTACCTCCAAGTCAGGATGATGAAGGTTCAAAAGCGCTGCCAACTGAACTCTACTGGACACACGAACCTGGGGTGCACCTTCCAGGAAGGAACTGGTATTTATTCAAAGGTGTGGTACTCTGTTACTGGCAGCAGTGAAAGAATGATCGAAAGTACCACACTTTTTTATGTGCATCTACTGGAAAACCTCAGGGGAGTCATTTCTTTTCAAAGTAATAAGCTCCCTGTACCTGTCTGAGCTACCTAGGTTCATAAATACACAGATATTGCATCTGCGTGTACCTCTGTCATCAACTCAGAAATTGCTTGAGTCTCTATATTTAAAATCTGGGGTGCGGGGCGCACGTCTGTGCACGGGTGTTACTTCTGATGTTTAATAAGGTTTTCCTGTTAATGGAACTCATTATAAACTGCTGTATCAATATTTGCCTTCCCAAAATGTTGTGTGAACCATCACTTAGCAGTCCAGGCCAATTGGTGACTCTGGTATCTCTTTAATGGCAATGCTTGGATATGTTTTTCAACAATGCTAATTTTTATTGCCCTTGAGATGCTGGTAGTTGTGATGTGATAGTACGCAATGGAAGTGTCTTTCTTATCCATTTCTCAAGGCAGTAAAGGGTCAGCCATTTACAGTAGGTCTGGAGTCACATGTAGGCCAGATTAAGTAAGGACAGCAGGTAAGGTTCAGTGCATTACTGAAACAGTTTCATGACAATCCAGCAGGTCTAAGGTCATTCCTGATGCTAGTTTTATATTTCAGATTTCTTTGTTTGAATTTATATTCTGCAGCTGCTATGGTAGAATTGGAGCTGATATCTTTGGAACTTCACTGCAGGTTGACTGGATTGTTAAACTTGTGATCTAACCACTGTTTTGCTGCATGTACTGTGGTGTGAATAAGGTTTGGCTGGAATCTGTTTGAAGCAGGCAGATATTAACATTTATCTGAATGGATCGTTCAGCCCCAGACTGAAATACTTGTGAACGATCATGGCATGCCCTGGCATAAATAGAACGTGGTTGTTTTTCAAAGCCATGCAATGTAAACATGAGCGGTATTTTCTTACATTGACCTCACTGGATTTGACCCTTGGCACGTCAGCTTGGCTGCTGCGCAGTGTTGTTAGTATTTATTTATAACCCCGAGGGGCTGGGAGGTGTGGTTACCACAGAGC